>NC_064238.1:6620115-6977549 GCF_023101765.2 Spodoptera frugiperda | reverse complement strand
AGATATTTGGGGATTTTCATAACAAACATTACTTTTGAAATACCAACTATTTACTATTTCTAAACACAATTAAATTAATCCCAACATCTACAGTTTTAGGAGAAAAAATGCAGGAGAAAGTTCAAGTTCAAATGTACCTTTTTGTTCAATAGGAAACCTTCATCAAGGAAAGATTCCTCCAGGAGACCACCAGAAATCTTGATAATCTGGATGGCTTTCAAGTTGCCAGAGCCCTTGAGACGGAGCACTGCATCTACAGCTAGCTTTGTGAAGTGTCTGAAATGATTTGAAAGAAACTATTAGACATGGTAACTGCATAAAAATTTTCCTTTTCTTTGTTTTTGTTTAAAAATGTTACTTTTTCCATTTACTTTTCCCAGTTTCATACAGTCCCTCGATAATAAGCACAGTAAATCATGTAATTTTTTTGATTTGATAATACAAATGGTGGAAAATTATAACAACAAAAGTAACAAAAACCCATACATTACAGAAAATAACTTACTCTTTGTGGTTTGACAGGATTTTAGAACTTAATGTGGTGCGGGCAATGTTCTCAAGGTCAGCCCGGAGAGCAGCTTCATTGAAACTCTTTTCATGGTCAAAGCTAGAGTCAGCAAGAGCTTGTTTAGCAGCATCTACAGCAATACGCCATCCAGCAATCACAGTCTGGGGGTGGAGCTTCTGTTCAATGAGCTTCTCAGCTTCGCGGAGCAGTTCAGCAGCTGAAATGATTGGTTCATGTTGATATCTGACACATATTCACCTATTTTATTAAATTAAAAATCTATAATTTTAAAAGCACAACTCAATGTTCATGCAGTGAAAGTAAGAAGAAACAAAGAGTTATTGAAGCTAAGTAGTGTTGAATTAGCTTTATCTTTCAAAACAGGAACTTTGCTTACCCAAAACAGTAACAGATGTGGTGCCGTCTCCAACTTCGTCATCCTGCACTTTGGACATATCAACCAAAATCTTGGCTGCTGGGTTGTCAACACCAATGGACTTCAAAATAGTAGCGCCGTCATTCGTAACCTCAACCTAAACAAAAAAATATTTTTTGGTCTTGTCTTCAAGTATACTTGTGTATTACTAACATAACAGTACATTAGCATTTTAAATATGTTTACCTGGCCACTATTTCTGCCACAGGACACCAGAATTTTGTCCATACCCTTAGGACCAAGGGTACTTTTCACCAAATCTCCAATAGCGATGGCACCAATGAAACTGGACATACGAGCCACCTCGGCTTTTTCTTCTTCCGCCTCATTTTTAAGAATTCTGATAGGGTTGAGTGACACCTGAACAATAATTTCATGTGATCAAGGCACACGTGCGACAAGAACAACGGTTCGAACATTTCATGATTATTCACAAATCGTTATCATAATTGATGACTAAACTATTGCAAAACGTTCATCACGTTGTAAATATTTCATACTTTCTTACCATTTTCACTGTTTTTGTCCGGTTACTATTTTACACTAATAAAGAAAACCGGCTAAAATAATACCAGAAATCTACAGGCGAGAACTGACAGAACCAAAAGCAAGCACGTCTTGCTATGTTGCCATTACAAAATATTTTTTTCTTTTAAAACGTTGCAACATTATCACTAATAAGGATTTCTATTAACGGCCCTACAGCGGTAGTGGACATTGATCACTCTGCAAGACTTGAAGGGTTGGTAATATTATTTGCAAAAATAGGTCGTTTATTTGTATGATACAACTAATGGACTTGTATCATATGAAATATATTTTCTAAAAATCTTGAATTTTGTATAAATCTAAAACTTTAGCCAAGTAATTTTCTACAAAGATTATAACTCCAAACAAATACATTAAAATCTGCAGAGCCAGCCCAATGAGAAATGAATGCTTCGTACAAATTCTGTTTATGCGTTAGTGGAGAGAAAACTAGTAAGTATCTAATATAACATAGCAGATAACTAACAGTTACAGACGTAAACTTCATAAAATGCCATGCAAAGTAATAAATTTTAGTACATATGAGTCAAATAGTTTCTTTTGATAAGGAAAGGGTTCATTTATGAATTATTTATTATATTTTTTTACATTTATAAGATTGAAGGGAAATAAAACTTTTTTCTTATACATTTTGTGCTGGATAGTGAATAGTGAGACTTTATAGGTCGATAAAGCTGGTAACATTTTTTCATAGATTAATAGAAGTGATATATGATGATAGAAGGACCAATCACGAGAGTTGTATAAATCGAAAACGTTATCCGATTGGTGAATAGACCTATAATTGATTTGGGAACGTAATCGCACATGACGTCATGAATGTGTCACGCTGTTGATTGTTCTTCTGTCATTCGAGAAAATCCAGAATTTTAATTCGCTAGCCGTGCCTTCGCCATATTTATATTGAACATAATCAGAATCCTAGATTTCAGCTTTTTTACATAGTTGCAAAAAGTGTCGAAAGTTTCATTTTGTGTCACTGAAGTGAAGTTTATCAACACAGTAAAAAATGGAAGACCAAAGTGGAAGCTCCGGGCCTAGAGTAAGCGACAAACGTTTGGCTCAAACTCAAGCCAAAGTCGATGAAGTGGTTGGCATTATGCGCGTTAATGTCGAGAAAGTATTGGAGAGGGACCAAAAGTTGTCAGAACTAGACAACCGAGCTGATGCTTTACAGCACGGGGCAGCGCAGTTTGAGCAACAGGCTGGAAAACTGAAACGAAAGTATTGGTGGCAGAATCTGAAAATGATGCTAATTATCGGAGCTATCGGGGCAGTTCTACTTATCATAATCATTGTGTGGGCAACATCCGGGTCAGGCGGCAGCTCCCCCGCTCCTGCCCCGCCTGCTGTTACTGAAACTCCTGCTTCTGGACGATAGTCATCAAAATTATCTTTAATACTTTGATATGGAAACATTTATGCTGCTCTTTATAAAATAACGCAAGTTTAGACAAACTAAATGCGACTGAACAGTATGTATGAAATCTATATTTTGTATATTCAACGATTAACCAACGCACACATATATTCCTATTGTAAGATATACATCTTGGTAAATGTTTTGATATTTTTCTATAAATTGTATTAAAATAGTACCTAACTGTTGATACCGTTTAAGTGGATCAAATTCACTCATATAAGACTTGTTTACAAATTGTTATACTTCTAAAAAGAGGAATAGAAATTTTAACTATCAAGTGCTGCTTTTGCACAATTTTTGTAATGTATACAACAGTTATAAATATAAATGTACATGTAATTTATAAAGTGGCCAACTTTTGTACAGATTCACTTTGTGATAAGTAGTATTAAATGCAAAGATTGTTAATATTGTGAAGCCTGCAGCCTGCGGCCTACTGTACCAGCTGGTTGGATGAACAGTTGACACAGCGAACTGATATTTAACTACACAACTTTAATGTGATTGTACTTTGCTTAAAGAGGGGAAACCCTGTGTAATCACTTGCAAAATTAATATATTGTTATATGTATTAAGTTAGGTAAATATGTTATTGGAAGCCAGTGTTTGTATAAACAATAACAACAACTTGTTTCACATTATGCTGCTTTTTATTTGATCACTTTATGCTGTAAGTTAAAGATTAATTAATTTTCATGTCCGCATAATGTGAAAAAAGTGCTACTGCACAAAACATTTAGTTTTAATTTATCGTAATATGTAATTAGCACATTTGTCAGTTGGTATTGATTTTTATTATTTAGTTATCAATATGTTTATGCATTTTCAAGATTACTAATTTTAAAGGCAGTTGGGACCAACTTTGCGCTTACATTACACACCATCTTAGGTCCAGTTACTAATTGGGTCTAGATACAAACTAGTTTGATGTTGTAAGCAAAGTGTATGTAATATCATAATCTTAGTTGTTTTGTATTCTGTAAGAAATAATAAATATATGTATTTCTTCAATATTGTGCGAGTTTTGTTGTTTTACAGACAAGTATTTAGTACTTGTGTGTTGTCTTATCAAATGTGAATGCTTAAAACTGTTATCTACATTGTAGATGTAGATAAGGAGCCAGTGATTCACATAACAATCATTTTATGGCCTCAAAATGTTTTTGTGATCATGTGTCACACACTTTATGCACTAGTGCCACAATATTAATTGTGGTACAATTGACTCAATTGAGTTAAAGGGAAAACAAGAGTATTCCTTTGTATCATTAAATACTACTACACTGTACATAGCTAAGTACTGTGTCATGTAAAACATACTGTAAAATTGCATTTCAGAAACAAAACTATCTTATGAAAGCAGTATCATAGTTATAAAACTTTACCAAAATATTTTCTAACATTTCTGATGTTGAGTACAATCAGGAAAACTTTTCCTGTATAAAGGAAAATTATTTTTCCTTAATCAATTACGGTACAACAAGGCAACAAGTAGCTAGGCTAGCCTTCATTTTGATAGACCACAAAATATGATTGCTATAAAATATAGTTCTTATTGGTGATAATAGGTGGCGCTACTGTGTTTATAACTGAGTCGTTGTGTTATCACTATTTTTAAGGAACTAGGTCAGAACTTCGTTTTAGTGAACAACCTGCAGACATCTTCATTATGCTTCACAACACAAACGTAACAAGGTCGTAAAAAATTAAATCAATAGATTGATTCGTTCGTACTTTTTCTCCGAAAAGGTGTTGAGGCAGAAATGTTAGTCACTAAATATCCATTTACCTACATTTTATATTTGTTAGCAATGTTAATAGGCACAGCACGTGGTGTCGAGCTTTCAAATATGTACCTACATAGTAACAAAATATTGTTAATGTAACCGACCCTATAAAATATCTGTAGTCTTTTTGCTTTTGATAAATGAAACCCTATGTTGTTTGTAATAGAGGGGTCACTTAATAAGCAAATAATCAAATCAACTAATGAACGAACGTAATTGGACAGCAAAATTAATTTAAATTAGTGTTCCTACAATTAATTATTGCATTTGAGCTAAACTTTTTGCTCACGATAAGATAATCTGGTCCAGCAGTGTTATGTAGGCGGTATTTACTGAGTTTGACACCTACATAACGATAACGCTATGTCCTTTTATGGAAATCTATCCGGCCAGAGAACATCATGCTTACAAACTGGATATGTCTTACTCATTTTTTTCAAAGTACATTACTAATTTGTCCTCTGACGTGGGTGCGTTAATAAACATACAATTGCACAAACACCCAGAACAACGAAAAGTCTCTGTACCTACGGGAAATGAACCAGCCGAGGTGCGGCAGCCGATTGCTCAGCTACTGCGCTAATCCTACAGTCAAATACTTTGACCCCTTGACCGCCATGTAAAATTTTAACTATCTGCTTTTGCCAGCTTCTTCGCGGTCCCGTACGATAAAAAGTTGCCGATGTGTTATTCCAGACCATACCTAATCATTTCGTTCCCTTTAAACTTTTTGACGTGATTGAGTAACAAACATACACACAAATTCACAAACTTTCGCATTCATAATATTTATAAGATTTAAAAAACACCTAAAAGCAGTAAACATTTCTTGTTTTGAAGTAAGCACCTACCTAACATTTTGGTGACCTTTATTTTTAAATGCATCGAACTTTTGGCGGCACAAGTGGACGTTTAAACTTTTGAAGCGTTATTGGCGGCAGCATCGATTCTTATTCTGAGATTTACTTAAAACAACTTTTAAAAAGTGTTGTTACTTTTAGCAATAGACTAACATAGTATTAGTTATTTATTATTTAATTAAAATGAACATTACGAAAAATTTAATATGCACAATGTATCAATCAAACAACTTTGATTCATAATATAATTATTACACGATATATTGTTTGAAATAATATACATCTAAATACCTCATAAAATTCATCGTCTTCCTCTTCATCTAGCAGGTGGTCTACAAGTTGGTGATTGGACATCATTTTGCTACAATTAAATTGATAACGTAACGCACGAAACAATATAGAAGAAAATGGTAAATGTAGTAAGTAGACTAAACGGTCTAGTTCAGTTGTGACATGTACCTACACTTTAAATTTTGAAGCAAATGAAATGTGATAACTACCCTCATTTCACAACACTAATAAAGGCAGAAATATATTACCGTGTCGTGACGTGTCAGAAGCAGTACCTACATTTACTATGGTTATAGAGCCTTTCTTGACTTATGCTTACATCATGATAAAAGACAAAAAGTTAATTACTTAGTTCATTTTATTTAATAGTTAATTTTTATAGCCCAAATTTTATTATTGAATAGCACTCATCACAGGCAATTAATTAGGCATACAGAGGAATGTTTTTACTGGTAGGTAATGGGTTGGTGTTTGACTACCGTCTCGCCTGCTGGAAAGCGACCTAATTACTCACGACTTGAAGAAAAAGAATGCATAAAAATTTCTAAAAACATCGATGATAACTTTTATTATAATATTATGTATTATTGAATTGACCCCGTTGATTCCGGATCACTGGCGTCATGTTTAATCACGTTTCACATTTCTGTCTGACTTTCCGTCGTAATGGTTGCAGTGATGTTAATTTCTAAAAATAAACCACACGCCAAGGCAACTTCCAAGTCAAATGATTTATACAAGCGTGCAAATATGTACGCAATCAATTTACCCTCGCATATCTGTGGGTTCTGAGTACATAGCAACTGTGTGATTATACATAATATAATAATGTGCAATTGTGCATGGTAATTTGAAGTAGGTAAGTACCTAGTACCTACATACTTATGTATTGAGATACATAGTACAATACGGTACTGCTTTAGGTCTTTATAATCAACCTGATCCATGTCCATACAATTTATTGTGTGTTTTTACCTGTAATTAACATACGGTACTAAAATAACGACATTTCGCATAGGTAACCAAGCCAGCTAGTTAATTAGGTAGTTTATCAGTATCCGATTACGTATTTTACAAAAATAACCGGGAGACTGGTCACATTTTGAATAGGCGTAGGTTCTTTGATTAGGTAGCTACATAAATGTCACCTGCTTAGTTGAAGCGCACCTTGGCCGGCTTGGCCCTTTGGGAAATAATTTAACATTAACATGTAGGTAGCTATTTTGCATTATTTGAAACATGTCACTATGTTGAACAATAATAATTTTATTTTGTAATTTGTTATCACCAAATACGGCCATAATATCATTTGTTTACAATGCAATGGTGACTTAGGTCAGTGTATGATGAACTAAACGACTACCTCTGATGTCACCCAATTACTGGGTGCACTATTATAGGATTAGGTACATATACATAGTATCAACATCACGCTTGTTATTTTCCTTAAGGCCCGAATGAATATAAAGAGTTAGTTAGCAATTAGCATACCTATAGGTACCTATTGTCTCTATTGATGTCCTAATTTATTAATACAAAATTAATAAGCGCCATTATATATAATTTGGTGCCCCTTATCGGTGCTGAAGGTGGCCACCGGAGTGGTTTTAATGAGGTAAAAGTCTCACACTCCCTAGTCTTTCTCCCCAAAAACCTGGCGCCATTTGAATGTGTTCCCCGTTATAAAAAATGAACATTGGGGTATTATGAATTATCCAGGAATTGGTGTATTTTATATACTAAACACTTTTAATCGGCATAATGTGTAGAAGCAGCTAATAAAAGCGTGTAATAGAACCAATATATTGGTAGTTTGGTCATGCTTGCGATACACACGATTGTGTAAACTGCAGTAGCCAGTAGCAGTACGTCAGGTAACAATGTTGAATAACCGGCCATGCCGTATGTACTGTTTCGTCGTAATTATAATTAATTGCGTTAATTGGCGAACAGCAAAAACATGAGCATTGTGTGGTCTTGCTACCTACCTACCACGTGGGTTAAAAATAACTGGTTACCTTATGTTGTTTTCTGGAAAAATCAAGGTCCAGACTTAGTAAGCAACTACTATCGAACGTCACGCCTTTTATCCCCGAAGGGGTCGGTAGAGGTGCATATTACGGCACGTAATGCCACTATACAATGTACACACCCTTTCACCATTTATAAGTCCCATGTATCTAATAGGGGTGGCTATTGCCATATACTGGGCACAATTTCAGACTCCGTGCTACTATTGAGAAATTTTCGAAAAACCGAAAAAACCCAGTAATACTTTGTCCGACCTCTCGACCAACGAGGCAGTAAACAACTACTAATTATGTATATAGGTATAAAAAAGCTTTTTCCTACGTACCTATAATAAGTGCCTACTTACCAACGCCAATGTGATTGTGGTGTGGCAATCATTTCAAAAACAAACGAACTTCGCAAGGGATCCGAGTCAGGCTTCAGCGATGACGTCATAGCTCTTTCAAACTGCCTGAAGCAATCAGGGCTGCTTACGTCAGGCCCTGTTGTTAGCAAATATAGGTGAATAAGTAAGTAGGTATGTACGTAGGTTGGTAGATAGGTACCTACGGTATCGACCATCTATGGAGGGCATTCGTTTTCGAGCTCCAGTTAGGTACGTTAGAACTGTGAATCTTATGAGGTCATCCCGTCATCGACTGCTCTGTGCAAGACAAATAGGGAAAATATATAATAATGACGTGGTTTTATTTGTTTAAACTGTATTTACTTTAAATTAACCTGCTTAGTACTAACATAAATCAACACAAGACCATGTAACTAAATAATTATCCTGTAGATAGGTAGGTTTAGTTGTTAACTCGGCACCTAGGTGCCGAGTTAGGTCGTTACAGACATGATAATTTAACTAAATATTAATATTTTTCTTTAAGATGTCAAAATTAATTTGTACGCAACACAATTTGCTCGATTATGAAAATATTATCTAGTTAAAATTTTCATGGTTAATCCAATGTTAATCAAATGAACTGTTATAGGAAATAAGCTCAAAATGAAATTCAAAGATGCAAATAAAATAAATAACAATGACAATAAAGCGATGGACCATTGGTTACCTCATTCCCTTGTCCGCTGTCAATGTGAAATCACGCGCACATACATATCAAGTATCATCGAAACTTTATAGGCTTGTGAGGAAAAATGCGGAAGGCGACGGTGACGGCTGACCACTGTTCCGCTTTCCGCTCTGCTTACCACCATCTGCGCAGCGTGAGTGTGACAAAATGGACCTAGCCTTGATCTTAGCTAGACTATTCGTCACACTGTGTTATTCAATACCTAATTTATATAATGAAATAACCTTGACAGGGTACGGGGACTGAGTAAACTAAGTCCTGTAGTTTATCCACCGACCCATTCAGAACAACTCTTAGAACAGTGATCCTCATTTACACGAACCACTACACAATGAAAATGTTATTAAAAATAAGTAGTATGACGAACTATATGACGTCATTAAGCGATGCCATTTGAATTTTGAGACGGAAATTGCGTTCAGTTGGCTCGCGAATGTAGTTGAAATGTTTATTTCGTTTCAAATCTGTTTTATGCTGTTTACATTTTGTTGTTGCCTTCAAAGCTGAGATCTGTCTTGTACGTGATTTATTGCGAAATACATCTATCATTTACATAAAAGTCTAAATGTTTGGCCGTTTCGGTGTGGACGCAATATCTACGCAATTCGTTCAAAAAAAAGGCTAAAATAGTTTTTCCAACCGCATGAAACTGTAGCTCAGTTAATCTAAATTCTTTGTTCTTATTTTATCATTGTTGACGACAGTGAGCTTTGTTTTCTCTTTTTATTTGTTATATTGTACAATTCATATTGCGAAAGTGGATTTGCTTTACAAAGTCAGTACAGGCATGCAAGATATAAAACAATTATCGTTATCAATAGCGAATCTAGACAATCTCGACTGAATTGTCCTGTTATCATCACGTGTAGGTATAAGTACTTACTAAATACCTGCATAATAATTATGTTCATTGTTCTTAAAGAATATCATATTAAAGAAATAAAGAATGTCTGTTCAAAATTATTTAATTGAATAATGCTTTTCTCGGAAGGAATTCTTACCAATGGAATTACACTTCCAAGCTACAATTAACGAGTATGTTCAAATTCTAAGAATCATCTAAATAAGGTTTCATTCGAAATGAGAAGCATGCAGAACCGTGCAACGAAGTCTCGTGTCTAAGGTCCTTATAAAGCCAGTTATTAGCACTGGCTGTGGGTGCCCGCACACAGCATGGCGGCATCGCATTACGTCACGATCACGTCCCGCCTTCTATTCCTAATCGGTGTGGTCATTCACCCGAGCTTATTAAAATTTAATCAACGTAGTTGCCGCCTTTTGAGGAGCTTATCTGAGGAACTGTCAATACTTTTCCATCATAATGCAGCAAAAAATAATGGATGATACAATTTTCTATTGGATTCGCTCCTCGTACCGGCGGGATGTGAATGACCTCTAGGTTTATCGCTTTCATCAACATTCCGGCCCAGACAGTACCGTGCAGTACTAGAATAGCAGTAGTTGGCACGTTATTAGGATTTGCCAGTAACACGATGGGTACATTCCGAGATAGAGGTAACATCAGAGAATTACTTTCAAGTGGCTGCAAGTACACATATAAATTAGATTGAAGCTATACTATTTCATCACTTACGTTTTTTATCATTAAATTACCAACCAAGCAAAGAAAAAAATTAATTAAAAACTTTTAAACCATCAAGGTTAAAAAACATACAAGTAGATACATAGGCAGGTAGGTACGTATTTATTGACTGAAAACACTGGTCGTTAGTATTTATCAAAAAATGCCACTAAGATTAATTTGTCCTTGTCACGTGAGAATAAAAGATCGGATCGACGGCAACGGAGCGTAAGGATTCATTGTTGTTTAGAAACCAAACCTGTTATTCACCTTATCTATTATATTCGTTTCGATTGATATTTTACTGTCAATTCTATCATAATAGCCATTCCTGCACCTCATAACTTTATACAACATGCTTGAATAAAACAAAATAATTCTCATAAAGGTGACTACTTAATATCAAGTATTTGGTATTCATGATGAAGTAAAAAATAAAATTAATAATTTATTCGCATAAATATTGATTGACATTTTGCAGCATGTAGAAATCAGCCACTATTTTAAGAGAATGACGTAGAAGCGATGCTAATTCACTGGCTCTTTGTTTAAAGTAAATATAAACATGCATCATTGTTTTTTACGATTCCTAGACGCTGTTTCATTGATATAAATAAATTGTAATTAAATTATATTGTTGTCTCCGTTACATTCATAAAATATGAGAACTTCTTAGTAGCAATGAGTAATTTCGTATTAATAAAGTGTAATTCTCGAGAGGGCGCGAGTGTGACCGTTGAGATATCTGTCTCGAGTGAGGGCAGGCCACTATTGGCAGACAAGCATCGATTTTTGGGATTTCATCAAATATTAAGCACAGGGGTTGGAGTATAGATAGCATAGGGGGTTGGAAATACTCCCGCACTCTTGTAAAAAGCTCGTTATTTCATAGAACTTTGCAAGGGGCTCTCACTCATAATAGTCAGACAATAGATTAAAAACGATTAAAGATATTAGGAGGTACCTACAGAGTTTGGAAGTGTGGTCGGTATCTGACTAAAAAGCTTGCTTGTTATATTGAAACAAATCAGGAAGTAAGAGATGAAATAATTATGTATCTGACTGTGTCTTCGGAGAATAGGTTAAAGACATTGACAAAATAAACATTCAAAAGCGAGATGAGAGTGCGCAAGAGTCGCACAGTTCTAATCTAAACGCAATAAATAGAGCATGCTATGCTAATGAATGGAGCACGGTGTGCAGTACATCACGTCACATGTCTAGCTCAAACATTTTAGCTCTTTGCCTCTGAATACTCAGACACTAACTTCATTTGTCAAGCTGCGTCTTGCCATGGCCGGGCGCCATCATAAACTTCGCCTTTTTTTAGATTCTAATTGGTTAAAATATATCACTACCCTTTTGTCATTGGATATTCAAAAAGATATCGATTTTTGCTTGTATGGGTTTTGATGATTGTAATTCGGGGATAGAGTTCACTTGTTAGGGTTCGCTGTGACCTCTGAATAGCAATTTTAAGGGTTGTATAGAATAGGAATTCATTGAGTATTGAGTAGCCCAGAGTGGTAATCATATCAGATGAACCAGATGGATTAATTATGACTGAAATAACAATAAAGTTAGAGGAAGAAAGCATGATTGAATCTTAAGAAGTTGATTAGGTACAAACCTGACTGTCTAGAAAATGCTACGAACGTAAATTCTAGACAGACTTATTTTTAAACAATGGCCTTATTTTTCTTTAATACACAAGAACTCACATTGAATTAAATTATAATACATGATATATCTACATTGTAACTCATGTCTTTTCTCAGTTTTCGAGCACATTACTTATGGTACATTTGTTCAGTTGGATGCACATGGATCCAATAAAGATTCTCCCTATCCTCTTTGTAGATTGTAAACACAACAACACGAGCTTTTTCTAACCATAAATACCGTTGAAGATTACTTAAGAGCATCATAACAATTTATTGGTAGCTAAAAGTATTATCTATCGATGAATTTATAGCATCCATCTACTAAACGAATACATTTCAAATATTTTGGAGCAACAATGTTTCCGAAAATAAAGTTGACGGATTCAACCTTCAAGCTTCAAGCGTTAGAGTAGTTTCCTGTGGTGAAAGAGCTGTCGGCGTTTATTAATGGTGCATTAAGAGTGGGGTGCGAGCTCTTTGGAGGGATGACTCGTGTTTTATTAAAGACCCAGCCATATGTGAAGCAATGCCTATAAATAAACCTATCCAGGACAGCTTGAGCAACTCGTTGACAGATACTGATGATGTGATTAGCTACAGACTGCTATTTATGGACAAAATTACCCAAACGCTAAGAACAACTTTCCGTCAGCCACCTTCAATGTTTAAAAGTTTAGAGTAGGTCAAACTGTGCCGTTCAGTTATTTTTGTCTTGCTAATGAAACCAATTTTCAACTTCAGCGGAAAATATTGCTGAAATTAAAACAAATAACAACATTCCTGCCTGCTTACTCACTTGAAATTAGGAGAATTCTTAAATGTGATTTACTATTTAATAACAATTCACGAATGTCTTCGCTAGACTAGGATTGAAATTATACGTGCAACCCAACCTTGTACTAGTTCTTGGGATTGGTTCAATTCAGCTCAAACCGAATTCCTAGTAAATATTTCGCAATGATTGATATTAACGTAGGAGTAAAAGCATGAATAATGTTTCCTATTTGTAATGAATACAACGTATATTGCATGTTCGCCTACTGGTTACCGTGGACATAATTGGATGTTTTTGTCTTAACACTCTCAACACATGACAAACTTGTGACTCATATTAGGCATCAAGGTCCAATGCCTCAACTGCCTCCGTGACCGTGTCGCCCTAAACGGACTTTTATTTATTTGACCATTGTTTCAAGTTTCCCAATAATTGTCAGTGGGGAAATTCGTGATTAAATCTTTTAACATGGCACTATTTACTGTGCCTATCTGCTTTACAGAGCAATGTTTCAATTATGCTCGTTTAAATTAATCTAGGGAACAATAATGATTTTCCAAACATTATGTGCGCCTGGTAGAATCTTAAAACAGTTAGGTAACTTCCATCGTGACGTCAAAATCACGTCATAAGGCCAAGGTGACCATCTAGTCTTACAAGATGTTTTTTTGTTACTCAGCTAACGTTTCTGCATTTATTGGAAGTTGGAAACGATGGTATGTCTAGTGAGTAGGTAAACATAAATACCGCGGTGAATAAGATAATCGGATTAGTTATGGTGCTGATTGCCTTATACAGCAAAGACGGACTGAGATCAATGATTCATCAATCACATTACGTAGTGGCTGCCGTCAGTGTACAGCAGCGCCTATGCATCATGGCGAAGATGCTCAAGTGTGAGCCACGGCATGGCCAGACGTGGAATGAGCGAGAAGCAAAGTGTGGGCCGAGTGACGCCGAGCGAGTCTCGACAGCGTTCGAACGTGAGGCTATTTAAAACTGTGCGCAGGCCCCCTGGCGCCGAGTCGACGACTAATGATCAGTGCTGCCTTGTCTGCCGTTGAGTGCGTAGCGACACTGTGATCCGTGTTTACATAAGAACGTTTCAGTGTTTGTTTAGTTTCACCAATTTCCCCGAAACACACGACGTTAAAATGGCTGACAGTGGTCTGAAAAGGAATATTCCCATCAAGCTTGGTGACTTTTCTGTCATCGACACTGAATTCTCCAGCATCAGAGAGAGATTCGATGCTGAAATGAGGAAGATGGAAGAAGAAATGAGCAAATTCAGATCGGAACTCATGAACAGAGAAAGCAACAACTTCTTCAAAAGCACAACAAGGTATTTATTTATATTTACTAACTGTTTTAATATAATTAAAATTTAATTTTAACTTAAGTTCGCGATGTTAACGCTTTGGATCAAGACGATTTAAATTCCGTCTACCTACTTATACCTAGCAATGTACAACCAAGCTAAACGTGAATATGTCAATAATGCATGATGGAATTTTAATGTGAGCATTTGTCAAGAAGGTGAATAAACCGAGTTGTCTCATGGCTTTAATACTCGTATTATTCCGTCCGTACAGTTACGTAGCCGGGCCTGTTTCCTAAAAGGGAATCTTGAATTAATGAGTTTGGTAGTTTCGCAAGACAGTCGCCCACCTCGGCCGTGTCGGCTACTCCAAGAAAGTATATTCAAAAGGTATTATTCGGGATCAGTCCGCGGAACGGCATCAACTGCAGACAACTCAGTCGCCTCCATTTAAAGCGTGCAGCGATACGTAAGCCCGACGCGGGATGATGTCATAAATAGAAATAGCGCCAGTTGCTCGCCTCCAAACCAGAGAATTTTGTAGCTAAAACACAGAAACGCGTGAAATTGTAAACACAATGTACCTGGGTGCGTATCGAGTGTTATACAATCTAACCCGGCGCGTACAAGCTACGCAAAGCACTACATCCAGTAGCCGCACTGCTAGCTGAGTACCTATACGGAGTAACTTTAGGTATACATAATACGGATATCAGATCTACTGCTATTTGCTAACTCGTATTATCTCAAGAAGAACGCCAAGGTCAAAGACAAGAAATATTAAGTAAGCTCAAGCATCATTTCTCAACAAACTACAGATAATTGAACCTAAATTCAAAGGTTATCAATATCAGTGAACAGAGGTCGGCATTTAAATAAATAATTAAAAATAAATAATTAAGGTAAATGCAGGCACGATGCAGTGTTCATATCAGACACCTTGGGTTATGGGGAAAACGTCTGCATACAGCGCAGAAACCGGTTTACGATTGTTTTATCAACACGGTGCGCAGGTTATATAGTTTGTTGGCGCAAATGCACTGAAATTATGTTTACGGCATGAATACATGACCCACTTGGAGCGAGTTGGTTCTGTTTCAGCCGAGTTTCAAGTGATGCAATACCAGCCTTCACTCAGTACCATTCGACATCTCGCGTCGCTGCGTAGGTTTCGTGCTTGTCAACCTTAATTCATATTCACACATGTGGGTAGGCAAATATGTACGGAGGCAATACGATTTGTATACGACATAACGAGCAAAATAAACAACGATAGGACTCGCGGCACCACGTCACCAATATTTTTAGGATCTTGCTCAATTTCATTCAAGTGTGGGCTTACTAGTCCGCCCATGTTTCAATGGTCCGTGTGGGTAGCGGTAGCGGCTTGCGGTACATAGGAACTGTTTGGACATATTTGGCGGCAGCAGCTGTTAACGCAAACCTACATACTTAGTAGAATGATTAAAGTTAAGCGACAATTTTTCACTTTGTCTTGTAGCCAGTGAGACATTGACGTCACTTGGCTGTTTGCAATCCTCACCGTGTGTGCTGCGATATATACCTATGCTCACATTTTATTGTATGCTTTATACGAGTTACAATATTGATAGTTTACTTGCTTATATACAAGTAACTTATATATTTATCTTATTCTGTTCAGGTGTTTAAAATGCTTGTTATACACATATTTTACTGCTGAGTAACGGTCTGTTTCGTCTCGATGACTGTATCTAATCGTCGATGATATAAACTTTATTGGTTTAATATTACAAAAACGAACATAAAATGTATCTCTGTTTAATTTGATACCCCTCGTTAACGTCTGGTTTATTGTCTAGGGTTGCCACTGTGATGGATATTAATGACAGAAAAGGTCAATATATCAATTTGAAGAACTGATTCAATCAATTTTCAATTGCTAGCCACATTTCAGTTAACGAAAATCAATCAGTAAAGGGTAATGAAATTGATTTTTCTTGCGGTGTACTTGGAACTTTTTATAAAACAAACCCACTTCGAACCAGTACCTACTTACTTACTTAATGGTGGCAATCCTACGCTCAATTAACTTAACAATCGTTTGTTCCCCTCCGCCCCAATTTGTAAATACGACCTAAATACTAAAGGAGAATTGTAAATAAGTAGTAGTAATGGAATTCTTATGGTATGAGTATATCCCCATTGAAGGAGTGTTGTACTTGAGACTTTTAACTTAGTATTTTCTTTAATATAGAGAGTTCCCGGGAGATTATCATAATTAGACAAAAGAGTATCTAAAAAACTTAATATTATTTCCCTATCTTTTTCCTAAGAATATGAAACAAATAATGTTTTCGAGCTTAAAACTAACAACATACATTGCTTTTTGCATGTCTTACAATTTCGAATCTGTTTCTTCCGGAGGAGTAACCAAGTCGTCGGAGAGGTAACAAATCATCAAATAAATATATGTATACTGTCCATATTATATTGTGTGTAATCGATGTACTAGTATGTAACTGTAGTTAGTTTAATTTATGCCTACTTAGCACTTGCATGCATTATAGTTGCACCTGTAAGGAATCATTATGCAAAAGGTAGCGGTAGTAGTAGGTAACTTAACGCCTAAATACATAAACAGTAAACACTACTTAATTGTAATCCCATAAAACAATTGTTTAATCTCTTTTTATCAAAAACGTATTGTTAAGATCACTTTAAAACTAAACAACGTTTGTAATTGGACGTTAAGTATCTACTAATTTCAGTACATTTATGTACGTATTTATCATATGTAAAGCATGTCAATCCTACGGGTATTAAGCACGGTAATAAGACAATGTATTGTTAACATTGAACCATTTTGTCTCATTGGTATTTAAAGGTTGAGAAATTTGTCTTCAATGCATGACGAATATAGCACATGGTAAGCACCGCAATTTGTACCTTACCATTAAAAAGTTAAATTATGCACATATATTTGAATACGTAGGTACGTTTATCACTTGAATACCTGCGCTAATAAAGCAACCTTAGCCATCGGCTATGATTGCCTGTAGTTACAAAAACATGGAAATTGCTAATGACTTAATATTTGAAGTAAAGTCACGATTCACGATATCATCATTAGAGATGGAAGTTGAAGAAGATGGATTACGATCTTGATTTTGCGATGATTAAAAAGTGTAGAGATATTCCATGTTAGCCAACTTGCCAAGTATGTCGCATACCCTATGTAGTTTGAAGCAGCTGATGAATAGTGCAAATGAAACAATCCGTGATGAGTTAATTTGAACCTTAGACCAAGACAGGCTTCGTGAATCGCTGTAACATTGTGCAGTCGTTAGGAGGCTGGGAGCTACGACCGACACAAGTACCAACCAAGGCTAAGTCGAATAGAAAGTAAAATTTGCATTCAGGTGAACTAAATCTAGACTAGAGACAATTCAAATAGGAAACAAGCCTTTTGTAGCGCTTATTTGTTGCAGAACAAGGCGTGTTTTGGCCATAAAACACTTGTATCAGTATTAAGTATGCCAAGAATTGAACTTATTTCACACCTTACAGTTTCTTGTGATACTGTTAATTAATTCTCGCTACACTTGAATGTTGTAGGAATTTGTATTGTACCGAATGAAACCTAATCCATTAACATTGAAGTTATGCGATTAGCTGCCGACTGGGCATGCGGTAAACCGAATGCCACCACACACAAGGTTCCTGCGAAGTATAGGTATAAAGACACCTTCTGCAAACAGTCACATAGGTACATATGAGCGATACCTGATGGACAAAAAAGAAACGAATTTTAAGATGACTAACAGACGAAAAAATATATGATGGGTACTTTAAAGTTGAGTAGGATATGGATTTTTAAACACTTTTTTTTAAGTCACTTTATATTAAATTAAATTATTATTTAATTTCTGCACAGGAAGCAGTAAAGTTAGCTCGATCGTGACCAAAGAGTTCTCGTCCATACAAAATAAATATTGAGCTAGCAAACAATTTTTTTGGTCGCCAATATACTTAGGTATTGACTATTGTATCTACCGCCCACTTGCACAATTGATCACAAATTACGATACAAGTGCCCCCTCTAATATCGATGAGCTCATTTTGTTGACAGTGACCTTGTATCTGCGCTGATGACTTGAGAATGACATCAGCTGTTTTGTTGAAAAACGTAAAATATGTTATGCACTGGCTGAATCGTTCATGGGTCATAGATTGGTACTTGCTCCCAGTGATTTTATTGAGTCACGTTATTTGTTGCTATACTACTAACAGAATGATCCTATAGCACTTTATCCATATGGATTAACTCGAAGAACTCACGAAGCATTTGTGTTCACAAACTGTAATAAAATGCCACAAAATTGTTAACTTCACACCCAATTTACTTAATTAACATCCGTTTATAAGCACTTGAATATTTCTAACGTAAAAACCACCAAGTAAATAGATATATACGTATGTACCTGTAGCTAAGTATACCTAATGCAAACATGAATGCATGATTTTAATAGCAGTAATTGTATGTTGGTCGAGGCACTCTGGAAATAAAAACTACAATTTCATTTTTTGCATATTTCATTTAAGCTTTTAATAACTATTGCATGCAATCCACGTGGTCGATACTTAATGGGTTATAGAATAATAGCGTGATAGTATTTCGCATGTCGATGTCTAATCGTTTTTGCTAGACTTGGTATAATGGTAGCTAGCATTTTTTGATATTCGATTTTCAAATAGTTTTACCTTTGAGTCTGGGTACGTATAAAAGCTAAATCGATAGAACTGTCAACGACCTCATCATGGTCACTACAGTATTGTATCGTAAAACATAACCTTAGTTGTTGCTAGTACATGCTGTAGCTGTAGTTATTAGTACTTAGTATTCTTTGCATGTAAGTGTAACGATGTTCCGTTTAGATAGCGTCCATTATAATTGTGCGGGGTTGTATGTTTACTACCTATTTGATTTGCATAAACATGAGGCGTATTGTAGTGGAATTAAAAACGATGCAACCATATATATTTGATTTGTACTGTAGTCCATTCATTTGGACCTTCTACTAATCTTTAGTTGTTCAGCCGTGTATTGTTGGCGCCGAATGTCGCACGGTTATCTCATTGTGCTTGTGACTTGTAGAGCACCCACTTTGCAATACCGTACCTACACAATTGTCAATAAACGTCTACTTTACTAAAGGTTATCTATCAATGTCACCACTTAAATCATCATGATACAAGTATTATTTACCTATGTACTTACTAATTCTGCAACAACACCGCGACTCGGATAAAATGTAATGCACGAATATAGAACCACCATGGTGGTGCTAGCTATTTATTATTATGGGAGTCGGAATTCTAACTAATAAACACCTAATTTTGTGTTTAATGTGAAATAGCAGAGATATTTATGGGCCGGTGTTGAAACCGCAGTCAAATTCTTATTCTGGAAAGTAGGACGAAACCCAAAACTTCCGTGTTTGTTAGTTACGTAACCGATTCCCAGATGTGAATGGGTGAATGCATTAAGTAATTTGTGTGTTATGATGTTCACAGCAGCACCACATCGTCACAGCACAGTGACAGCAGACAGTTGGCAGAGCCCAGCCATTGGGACAGCCTGAACTCGCCCCTGATCCAAGATGAGGGTGACGGCAAGTCACTGAAGCTCCGTTTCGACGTTAGCCAGTACACCCCTGAGGAAATCGTCGTCAAGACTGTAGACAACAAATTATTGGTAAGTTTCTACCTTTCTTAATCTACTCAATAATGAGTAGATTAGATTAATATAAATTCTTAGGCATAAGTAGTATTGTTTGGGCATTAAGACCACGTTTAGTTGATTTGATTCAATTGAGCCTGGTTAAACTGCCTTCAGTAGTATTAAAATCAATTCCAGAGACATTCAAGTCATATTATGTTTTATCGTGCACTACAATCATATTATATCGTAGTAATTTATTACATGCACATAAATCTTATTCAACTCCAATATTGGAGTCTTTATAAATGAATAAATTACAATGTTAACAAAGCTTGCTACGCTCCATATTCACCGCGTGGGCTTAGAAGAGGAATTATGTTCTTGTTATATTTATAGAATTTGTCTAGTTATGCCCTATGAAATTCTACTTCTTACCTTTAATGATACTAACTACAATGTTAATAATTCCAAGAATCATACAATATAATATTATTATGCAATAGAGGATGTAAAATGTAGTTTACATGGTGTAGGTGACTGTGTAATGTGTTCCTCGGTAACGGATTATTGCTAAATAAATTCGCAGCCAACGCTCGTAAAATTTATGGCAAACTAAATGGTTACCAGTTCGAACAATTTGCTCAACTGCTGGTACCGCGCAGATACCTACCGGTGTAGGTTTACACAAATATTTGGCAATGGGGCGGTTTATATCCACACAATGTTCTGTTGCCGTTTGACGTCATCGCTGAATTCCTCACTTATTTTAGTCAGATTTATCTCAGCGTCACTGACACGTTTATATGACCGATTCCGCCAGAAGCAATAACCGAGAAACATCTAGTACACCACAGTTTCGTCAACGTTAAATACAGACTAAATTCCGGTCCAGATTTATAGAGACAACACATTTAATGCAGCGTCGGTAATCAGTTTCAGCAGACAATTAATTAGTAACACGTCACTCGTATAGAGTGTTTCAGTAGACAACACATCAACGCTACTTCACTCTTATTTTCTGTCACGGTCTAATGAAGATAAATTATCCGTGAAATAATGAAGCGTTTATTTACGTATTACGCCTGAAAATATGTCCGAAACATCTCAAGGCAGGCAGCATGCCAACATCAAACTATCGCTTTTCTGCACACAAAATACTAGCGGTTTTTTTATTAGTGTCGAAATACAGTCGTGGACTCGTAGGAGTACATGTAGCCAAAACATGTATTGTTGAGTTTGAAAGGTTTTGACAAAGGAATGTGCTTGTTTTTCAGGTCCATGCCAAGCACGAGGAGAAGTCTGACACAAAGTCCGTGTACAGAGAATACAATAGGGAATTCCTGCTGCCAAAGGGCACCAACCCCGAGGCCATCAAGTCGTCCCTGTCCCGAGACGGCGTGCTCACCGTGGAGGCGCCGCTGCCGCAGCTCGCCATCACCGACAGGAACATCCCCATCCAGAAGCACTGAGCGTGCCCTCGCTAGCCGTCCGCCATGACAGCAGCTATTCCATAATACTGTTAATAATTTATTTTAATTTACGTTTTATAAATTTAAGAGGAGCAATTGGCGATATTTATTTAGAATCTTTTAGAGAATCTCAAAATTTATTAACACCTTAATAATTTTATTGGTCAATTAGTATTCTCAAAAATTCCAACCAACGATGTTGAGCACAGTTTGCATGCTAAATGTTGCTTTAGTGACATTTGCTTTCTCGGTGAGTGATAGGAGATGTATTCAGGCAATTGTTACTTTTGTTTTTATATTGGGTATTACGATGAATTTTATTTGTGTCCTATACGATTAAGTAGTTCTAGGATCACCGTGAATTGAAAAAATTGGCCTACAAGGAAAACTATTTCACTGAGCTTAAATGTGTTCACAATTAATGAATTGGTACAACTTGTACTTTGATATTAAAAAGGCTATTTGCAAATAGGCTATGAAGACAACGATGATTGATAAAGTGTCTTATACAATATGTACAGAACTCCATTTTGCTTAATACAACCTGCAATGAGCAGAGCTAATACAAGCACGTTATAATACACAAATTTAACAGCTTTTAACATAATACACATTTATATTTTAGTACAAACAGTTGTTACGAATGTTTTAGATGTCAATAAAATTTAAAAAGCTTTTTGTTTTTATTTTATTACAACCCGATTGTGCGCAGGTTCACTGATTCTAAGATATGTTTATTACCGTATCGTATGCGGTCCGATGGCCTTGACGTATACAATGCATACCTACATAACAACAAATACATGGCGAGTTGGTATAGACATACATATAAAAGGTAGACAGAATCACAAGTAGGAAGGATAAGACAAGTAAACAAGAGTTTTATTCTGTATAAGCACATTACTAAATACTGCAATGTCCATTGTTATAGCAAGAAATTAAATTGATGTTATCTGACGTCAACCGACATACCGTAGTTTATGATTCATGTCTATCGTAACTAGTTATTAAGAATCGGATAACGTACCTAACGTAAACAGTATATATTTCACAAGAAGGTAAATACATAGTATGGTATTATAGGTTGTATTGCTACATGGATTTAAGTACCAATTTACTGTTAACACTTTGGAGATTGTAATGAAAATTTCAACAACATTCAGTTAAGAATTTACCTAGGTAGGTATGGGTAATTGAAACAGATACAAACATGGAAATGTGGAATAAGCATCTAATGATTCTGTTTAAATAATATTCTCTGTTAATTGTTAAACATTTGAATACTCCAAAGTTATCAATTATATAATTCTATACAGATTCCGAACAGAACTATACAGAACAGATTATTGCTTTACAAAGATAATAATATTAAACATTTCACTTTCATTACGAATAACTGGTTATCTATTACAACATTTACAATTAATTAAGCAATAACACAGGTCGGCCATATGCAAAATAAAGGAAACGGAAGCCGTTATTAGTAACAGACGAGTGTAGATCCTAATCACATTCGGACGGGCGGACGGTGGCCGGTGACTAAGGTGAGCCACTCATTGTGCAACTATTTGTGACACAAACGAATAAAAAGGTCATTGTTTAATATAACGCGCTCCACAACTGTACATACAATTACAAGAACACTTTATGAAACATTTTCCTCTGTAATCCAGCGCAGGGACGTAGCTAGCACCATTTCAATTATACGGGGCGCCTGGGCTTCGGGGGCCCCAGGCTTAGACAAAAAATAAAAACTTCCGAAATGTCAGTAAGAGTCTGACACTATCTCGCCTCATCCAAGCCAGTGAGACATTGACGTCACTTGGCTGTTTGCAATCCTCACCGTGTGTGCTGCGATATATACCTATGCTCACATTTTATTGTATGCTTTATACGAGTTACAATATTGATAGTTTACTTGCTTATATACAAGTAACTTATATATTTATCTTATTCTGTTCAGGTGTTTAAAATGCTTGTTATACACATATTTTACTGCTGAGTAACGGTCTGTTTCGTCTCGATGACTGTATCTAATCGTCGATGATATAAACTTTATTGGTTTAATATTACAAAAACGAACATAAAATGTATCTCTGTTTAATTTGATACCCCTCGTTAACGTCTGGTTTATTGTCTAGGGTTGCCACTGTGATGGATATTAATGACAGAAAAGGTCAATATATCAATTTGAAGAACTGATTCAATCAATTTTCAATTGCTAGCCACATTTCAGTTAACGAAAATCAATCAGTAAAGGGTAATGAAATTGATTTTTCTTGCGGTGTACTTGGAACTTTTTATAAAACAAACCCACTTCGAACCAGTACCTACTTACTTACTTAATGGTGGCAATCCTACGCTCAATTAACTTAACAATCGTTTGTTCCCCTCCGCCCCAATTTGTAAATACGACCTAAATACTAAAGGAGAATTGTAAATAAGTAGTAGTAATGGAATTCTTATGGTATGAGTATATCCCCATTGAAGGAGTGTTGTACTTGAGACTTTTAACTTAGTATTTTCTTTAATATAGAGAGTTCCCGGGAGATTATCATAATTAGACAAAAGAGTATCTAAAAAACTTAATATTATTTCCCTATCTTTTTCCTAAGAATATGAAACAAATAATGTTTTCGAGCTTAAAACTAACAACATACATTGCTTTTTGCATGTCTTACAATTTCGAATCTGTTTCTTCCGGAGGAGTAACCAAGTCGTCGGAGAGGTAACAAATCATCAAATAAATATATGTATACTGTCCATATTATATTGTGTGTAATCGATGTACTAGTATGTAACTGTAGTTAGTTTAATTTATGCCTACTTAGCACTTGCATGCATTATAGTTGCACCTGTAGGGAATCATTATGCAAAATGTAGCGGTAGTAGTAGGTAACTTAACGCCTAAATACATAAACAGTAAACACTACTCAATTCTGATCCCATTGTGTTATCTCTTTTAATTAAAAACGTATTGTTAAGGTCACTTTAAAACTAAACATCGATTGTATTGGGCGTTAAGTTTCTACAAACTAATTTCAGTACACTTATAACCATTTATGTACGTATTTATCATATGTAAAGCATGTCAATCTTACGGGTATTAAGCACGGTAATAAGACAATGTATTGTTAACATTGAACCATTTTGTCTCATTGGTATTTAAAGGTTGAGAAATTTGTCTTTAATGCATGACGAATATAGCGTATGGTAAGCACCGCAATTTGTACCTTACCATTAAAAAGATAAATTATGCACATATATTTGAATACGTACGTTTATCACTTGAATACCTGAGCTAATAAACCAACCTTAGCCATCGGCTATGATTGCCTGTAGTTACAAAAACATGGAAATTGCTAATGACTTAATATTTGAAGTAAAGTCACGATTCACGATATCATCATTAGAGATGGAAGTTGAAGAAGATGGATTACGATCTTGATTTTGCGATGATTAAAAAGTGTAGAGATATTCCATGTTAGCCAACTTGCCAAGTATGTCGCATACCCTATGTAGTTTGAAGCAGCTGATGAATAGTGCAAATGAAACAATCCGTGATGAGTTAATTTGAACCTTAGACCAAGACAGGCTTCGTGAATCGCTGTAACATTGTGCAGTCGTTAGGAGGCTGGGAGCTACGACCGACACAAGTACCAACCAAGGCTAAGTCGAATAGAAAGTAAAATTTGCATTCAGGTGAACTAAATCTAGACTAGAGACAATTCAAATAGGAAACAAGCCTTTTGTAGCGCTTATTTGTTGCAGAACAAGGCGTGTTTTGGCCATAAAACACTTGTATCAGTATTAAGTATGCCAAGAATTGAACTTATTTCACACCTTACAGTTTCTTGTGATACTGTTAATTAATTCTCGCTACACTTGAATGTTGTAGGAATTTGTATTGTACCGAATGAAACCTAATCCGTTTAACATTGAAGTTATGCGATTAGCTGCCGACTGAGCATGCGGTAAACCGAATGCCACCACACACAAGGTTCCTACGTAGTATAGGTATAAAGACACCTTCTGCAAAAAGACACATAGGTACATATGAGCGATACCTGATGGACAAAAAAGAAACGAATTTTAAGATGACTAACAGACGAAAAAATATATGATGGGCACTTTGAAATTAGGAGTAGGATATGGATTTTTAAACACTTTTTTAAGTGACTCTTTTAAGTCACTTTATATTCAATTAAATGATTATTTAATTTGTGCACAGGAAGCAGTAAAGTTAGCTCGATCGTGACCAGAGAGTTCTCGTCCATACAAAATAAATATTGAGCTAGCAAACATTTTTTTGGTCGCCAATATACTTAGGTATTGACTATTGTATCTACCGCCCACTTGCACAATTGATCACAAATTACGATACAAGTGCCCCCTCTAATATCGATGAGCTCATTTTGTTGACAGTGACCTTGTATCTGCGCTGATGACTTGAGAATGACATCAGCTGTTTTGTTGAAAAACGTAAAATATGTTATGCACTGGCTGAATCGTTCATGGGTCATAGATTGGTACTTGCTCCCAGTGATTTTATTGAGTCACATTATTTGTTGCTATACTACTAACAGAATGATTCTACAGCACTTTATCCATATGGATCAACTCGAAGCACTTACTAAACATTTTTGTTCACAAACTGTAATAAAATGCCACAAAATTGTTAACTTCACACCCAATTTACTTAATTAACATCCGTTTATAAGCACTTGAATATTTCTAACGTAAAAACCACCAAGTAAATAGATATATACGTATGTACCTGTAGCTAAGTATACCTAATGCAAACATGAATGCATGATTTTAATAGCAGTAATTGTATGTTGGTCGAGGCACTCTGGAAATAAAAATTACAATTTCATTTTTTGCATATTTCATTTAAGCTTTTAATAACTTGCATGCAATCCACGTGGTCGATACTTAATGGGTTATAGAATAATAGCGTGATAGTATTTCGCATGTCGATGTCTAATCGTTTTTGCTAGACTTGGTATAATGGTAGCTAGCATTTTTTGATATTCGATTTTCAAATAGTTTTACCTTTGAGTCTGGGTACGTATAAAAGCTAAATCGATAGAACTGTCAACGACCTCATCATGGTCACTACAGTATTGTATCGTAAAACATAACCTTAGTTGTTGCTAGTACATGCTGTAGCTGTAGTTATTAGTACTTAGTATTCTTTGCATGTAAGTGTAACGATGTTCCGTTTAGATAGCGTCCATTATAATTGTGCGGGGTTGTATGTTTACTACCTATTTGATTTGCATAAACATGAGGTGTATTGTAGTGGAATTAAAAACGATGCAACCATATATATTTGATTTGTACTGTAGTCCATTCATTTGGGCCTTCTACTAATATTTAGTTGTTCAGCTGTGTATTGTTGGCGCCGAATGTCGCACGGTTATCTCATTGTGCTTGTGACTTGTAGAGCACCCACTTTGCAATACCGTACCAACACAATTGTCAATAAATGTCTACTTTACTAAAGGTTATCTATCAATGTCGCCACTTAAATCATCATGATACAAGTATTATTTACCTACTTACTAATTCTGCAACAACACTGCGACTCGGATAAAATGTAATGCACAAATTTAGAACCACCGTGGTGGTGGTTTACTACTTAGTTATTTATTATTATGGGAGTCGGAATTCTAACTAATAAACACCTAATTTTGTGTTTAATGTGAAATAGCAGAGATATTTATGGGCCGGTGTTGAAACCGCAGTCAAATTCTTATTCTGGAAAGTAGGACGAAACCCAAAACTTCCGTGTTTGTTAGTTACGTAACCGATTCCCAGATGTGAATGGGTGAATGCATTAAGTAATTTGTGTGTTATGATGTTCACAGCAGCACCACATCGTCACAGCACAGTGACAGCAGACAGTTGGCAGAGCCCAGCCATTGGGACAGCCTGAACTCGCCTCTGATCCAAGATGAGGGTGACGGCAAGTCACTGAAGCTCCGTTTCGACGTTAGCCAGTACACCCCTGAGGAAATCGTCGTCAAGACTGTAGACAACAAATTATTGGTGAGTTTCTACCTTTCTTAATCTACTCAATAATGTGTAGATTCAATTGAGACTGGTTAAACTGCCTTCAGTTATATTAAAATCAATTCCAGAGACATTCAAGTCATATTATGTTTTATCGTGCACTACAATCATATTATTTCCTAGTAATTTATTACACGTACATAAATCTTATTCAACTCCAATAATGGAGTCGTTATAAATGAATAAATTATAATGTTAACAAAGCTTGCTACGCTCCATATTGACCGCGTGGGCGAAGCAGAGGAATTATGTTCTGGTTACATTTATAGAATTTGTCTAGTTATATGCCCTATGAAATTACTACTTCTTACCTTTAATGAAACTAACTACAATGTTAGTAATTCCAAGAATCATACAATATAATATTATTATGCAATAGAGGATGTAAAATGTAGTTTACATGGTGTAGGTAACTGTGTAATGTGTTCCTCGGTACCGGATTATTGCTAAATAAATTCGCAGCCAACGCTCGTAAAATTTATGGCAAACTAAATGGTTACCAGTTCGAACAATTTGCTCAACTGCTGGTACCGCGCAGATACCTACCGGTGTAGGTTTACACAAATATTTGGCAATGGGGCGGTTTATATCCACACAATGTTCTGTTGCCGTTTGACGTCATCGCTGAATTCCTCACTTATTTTAGTCAGATTTATCTCAGCGTCACTGACACGTTTATATGACCGATTCCGCCAGAAGCAATAACCGAGAAACATCTAGTACACAACAGTTTCGTCAACATTAAATACAGACAAATTCCGGTCCAGATTTATAGAGACAACACATTTAATGCAGCGTTGGCTATCAGTATCAGCAGACAATTAATTAGTAACACGTCACTCGTATAGAGTGTTTCAGTAGACAACACATCAACGCTACTTCACTCTTATTTTCTGTCACGGTCTAATGAAGATAAATTATCCGTGAAATAATGAAGCGTTTATTTACGTATTACGCCTGAAAATATGTCCGAAACATCTCAAGGCAGGCAGCATGCCAACATCAAACTATCGCTTTTCTGCACACAAAATACTAGCGGTTTTTTTATTAGTGTCGAAATACAGTCGTGATCTTGTAGGAGTACGTGTAGCCAAAACATGTATTGTTGAGTTTGAAAGGTTTTGACAAAGGAATGTGCTTGTTTTTCAGGTCCATGCCAAGCACGAGGAGAAGTCTGACACAAAGTCCGTGTACAGAGAATACAATAGGGAATTCCTGCTGCCAAAGGGCACCAACCCCGAGGCCATCAAGTCGTCCCTGTCCCGAGACGGCGTGCTCACCGTGGAGGCGCCGCTGCCGCAGCTCGCCATCACCGACAGGAACATCCCCATCCAGAAGCACTGAGCGTGCCCTCGCTAGCCGTCCGCCATGACAGCAGCTATTCCATAATACTGTTAATAATTTATTTTAATTTACGTTTTATAAATTTAAGAGGAGCAATTGGCGATATTTATTTAGAATCTTTTAGAGAATCTCAAAATTTATTAACACCTTAATAATTTTATTGGTCAATTAGTATTCTCAAAAATTCCAACCAACGATGTTGAGCACAATTTGCATGCTAAATGTTGCTTTAGTGACATTTGCTTTCTCGGTGAGTGATAGGAGATGTATTCAGGCAATTGTTACTTTTGTTTTTATATTGGGTATTACGATGAATTTTATTTGTGTCCTATACGATTAAGTAGTTCTAGGATCACCGTGAATTGAAAAAATTGGCCTACAAGGAAAACTATTTCACTGAGCTTAAATGTGTTCACAATTAATGAATTGGTACAACTTGTACTTTGATATTAAAAAGGCTATTTGCAAATAGGCTATGAAGACAACGATGATTGATAAAGTGTCTTATACAATATATACAGAACTCCATTTTGCTTAACACAACCTGCAATGAGCAGAGCTAATACAAGCACGTTATAATACACAAATTTAACAGCTTTTAACATAATACACATTTATATTTTAGTACAAACAGTTGTTACGAATGTTTTAGATGTCAATAAAATTTAAAAAGCTTTTTGTTTTTATTTTATTACAACCCGATTGAGCGCAGGTTCACTGATTCTAAGATATGTTTATTACCGTATCGTATGTGATCCGATGGCCTTGACGTATACAATGCATACCTACATAACACGACAAATACATGCCGAGTTGGTATATACATACATATAAAAGGTAGACAGAATCACAAGTAGGAAGGACAAGACTTAAATAAGAATTTCATTCTGTATAAGCATATTTCTAAATATTGCAATGTCCATTGTTATAGCAAGAAATTAAATTGATGTTATCTGACGTCAACCGACATACCGTAGTTTATGATTCATGTCTATCGTAACTAGTTATTAAGAATCGGATAACGTACCTAACGTAAACAGTATATATTATTTCACAAGAAGGTAAATACATAGTATGGTATTATAGGCTGTATTGCTACATGGATTTAAGTACCATTTTACTGTTAATACTTTGGAAATTGTAATGAAAATTTCAACAACATTCAGTTAAGAATTTACCTAGGTATGGGTAATTGAAACAGATACAATCATGGAAATGTGAAATAAGCATCTAATGATTCTGTTTAAATAATATTCTCTATTCATTGTTAAACATTTGAATATTCCAAAGTTATCAATTATATAATTCTATACAGATTCCGAACAGATACTAAACAGAACTATACAGAACAGATTATTGCTTTACGGCGACAATAATATTAAACATTTCACTTTCATTACGAATAACTGGTTATCTATTACAACATTTACAATTAATTAAGCAATAACACAGGTCGGCCATATGCAAAATAAAGGAAACGGAAGCCGTTATTAGTAACAGACGAGTGTAGATCCTAATCACATTCGGACGGGCGGACGGTGGCCGGTGACTAAGGTGAGCCACTCATTGTGCAACTATTTGTGACACAAACGAATAAAAAGGTCATTGTTTAATATAACGCGCTCCACAACTGTACATACAATTACAAGAACACTTTATGAAACATTTTCCTCTGTAATCCAGCGCAGGGCCGTGCGAACGCCGTATCAATTATACGGGGCGCCTGGGCTTCGGGGGCCCCAGGCTTAGACAAAAAATAAAAACTTCCGAAATGTCAGTAAGAGTCTGACACTATCTCGCCTCATCCAACAACGGGAGATGTCATTGGAAGATTTTCATCCCTAAAAAGGGTCCCCAAACAGTTTTTTATACGGGGCCCCGACAAGGTATGCTACGCTACGCCACTGCTCTAGCGCTAACTAAGTGACTCAGTTTACAAGATGACCTAAATTCATTTGAGGATAATTTGAATGGTTGTTTGTCTTGTTGACTGCGACATATTTGGACAGTTTTTATGATGACCACCATTAGCTTACTGAAAACGCCAGTAAACCAGTGGTTTTATCTTTCACTTGCTCCTTGTTAAAGTGTGACTAATTCTACATTTCTGTCTGCACCTTCAGAGAATAACAAGACTAGTAATGTCTATCTTTAAGTGTCTTTTAAATAAATGAGTCAGTCTTCAGTATGACCTGAATAAACAGAGCACCTGCAATAAGTTTCAGTTTATTGCTTCGTCACAGCACTATTCTGTCCACTGCGGTCATAAAAACAGGCGACACAGTGAGAACACATTAACGACAATGAGCCACACTTGAGAACAACTAATTAACAAACGTCTTAGCACATGTGAAGGAACTCTGCATATAATAATAATTATTCCTTCAGTATCTTGATTTAGCTCATGAGGTTGTCGACATGTGGGATGTAGATTCAGCAATCATTGTGCCGATAGTCGTATCTGCCAATGGCCTTATAGCCAAAAGCCCCGACCAACACCTGAGTAGGCTAACGTTAGACGGTTGGATCAAGAGCCTGATGGAGAAGGCAGTACTTCTGGACACGGCGCGTATTGTCCGGAAATTCCTCTCTCTTGAGCCCTGACCACCGGTAGCTTGGATTTATCCCGTTACTGGTGGGCTACTGCTTTTTATATTTTTAAATGTTTTTTTTCAATTTAATATTTAAAAATGTAATAAACAAGTATAATAAATAAATAAATGATTTAAATATTATTTCTTTTATTTGAATCGTTTGCAAATTTTTGAAACGTCCTCAATGGATTGAGGTTACTGAACTATGTGCAAAACCAATGACATTTAATTTACAAAATAAGTAAACATTAACTAATGTTTAAGCAGCAAGTCTGGTTCTTGAATTTACGATGAATTAATACACTTTATTAAATCCTCGTTAGTTCGTACCGAGCTACAAATGTATTAGAAAATTCACATATTGGTGCAAAAATACATGCATACTAGAGTACCCACCTACTTTGATAAATACATCGGATGCCATTACATCTATTCATACATTGTATAGGATTGAATGCCAAGGTGATTCCCTGGCTCGAAATCTATGAGAATGAGTCATCACCAAATTGACTAGATGGTATCCTCAACCAACACATACCTATTGCCATACTGGCGCCATCATTCGATTACTAATCCATAAAACACGTCAATAGTAGTCGATTATGATATTGGTTTCTATCATTCTCAGAATAAGGCAGAAGTCAAACCATGTTTAATGCAAACATATGGAAATGTAAGCGTGAACTGCATGTTATTTAAATAGAAGATCCACATACAAGTGGAGGTAGGCACTCTATCATAGATGCTACTTAGGTAGTACCCATAGACGTCTTATACGGCTAGACGTTGATAGTACTACCATTTATGAATTTATTTTATTGTTTTTTAATAGTCTACTATAATTAGGTAGGATGTTACTTGTAGCGTTGTGACCAAAAGCGCTAATTCTGAGCATGTACGTTTGAGATTGGGTTTGTCATATTTCGATCTAAAAATAGAGAGAGGGTTATTAAAATCTTTGATGTACAAGAAATTCATAAAAAATTTAGTAAAATAAGCAACTTATTAAATGTTGCTTAGATCATAATAAAACCGAATACCATGTCTCATGTCAAGTCAAACCCAGTCCTATATCTTTAGGCCCTAATTTTGTACGCAAGTCGCTGCTAAATACTACAACCGTAGCTCGTAGTTCATTGTTCGTAGCGCTTAGTTCGTAACGCGTAGCCCTGACGCGTAGTACGCACTACGGACTACGAGCAGGGCACTACGGACTACTACTATAGCTGTAGCTCGTAGCGCGTTGCCCTGGCGCATATTACACGCAATGTACTACGAGCTACGGACTACGGGCGACTACGAGCTATGCGCTCTGAGCTACAAACTACGCATCGTTTGTAGTTCGTAGCCGCAGCTAGTTTGTACGCGCTACGAGCTGCCAGGTACGGCTGTAATATTTCACCACAATTAACGTGTAAAATTAGGGCTAATAGCGTAGGAATTCCTTTTGTAAATCTTTACTAGGAACAGGTCGCGAGATATTCTCAAAAAACTAATGATAGTGATTTTTGTCTATTTGCTGGCACTCGCCGTGGCTTGCTGTTTAAAAGTGTCTAAAATTACTACACTATGTAATATCCTTACCTATTTATTACTCATGGATTTCTCCTGGTAGGGCTATTCATACTATTTAAAATATACAAAAATAGTCGTACAGTACACAAACAGGAACATTTTGTTTCCGTTTCGCCAGAATATGAGAATACCGAGCATAATTTGCAATTCTTTGCACGTGCCTGCCTACATAAAGCTACCTAATGCCTCGCATAGCAAAATTTTAAACTAGCATTTAACCCATTTTGATAGCGAGAACTTCCGTTTTGTCAACCCTGGCTTCAGTTTATTACCCGGTCTCACTTGTCCTTTGCGTTACAAAATAACGAACAGATCTTAATTAATTAAGAAATTAAACGAATTTCGTAAGTTGAAACATTAATTGTAGAAATAAACGAAATTTTATTGTTTTCAATAAAATTACGTTGGTTATACGAAACAGTCTCAGTAAATAACTACAAAGTGGGTACTTGTTGCTGAAATGTAGTGCGTATTTAATTGTCAGTGCAATGTATTATCAGATTGACCAACTTGGCTGACTGGCACCATCGGCTGGCGAGTGCACTATCAACAAAGATTACGAATAAACACAGAAAGCTAATAATATGTACCTACTAAAAGAACTGCAACAGATTAATCAAGCATTTTATTGGCTCAGCGAGTGTGTGAAATGTCAACACACATATTTGTGCGCTTACGCAAACTATATTTCTGGACTTTATTTCGCTAAGGTCAAGTGCAAAGTCAGTAAAGTTTTTATGCGTCTGCTGTTACATGGTACAATATTTATTTTGGTATTATATATTTAAGCATGTAAATAATATTGAGCATTTTATTAGAGAGAAAGTTGCAGCTGCACTCATTAGGAGGGTACTGGATTATGCAGCTTATGCACTGCTGACAATGGTACTCGTACAGTAAGTATAGATCATGACAAAACAAAGTTGTATGCAACGCATGAATGCATCGGCGAGCGCACCCACACCGCATCCTACGTATGAATAATGGATACAAATAACGTGCAATTAATTATGAACGAGTTCTAATTAATGCCGGCCAAGTCCCAAATGCATCTAACTGTAAGTGACAAGGCCGCCGGCAGACTGGCAAGTGACACTCATAATTTTCAATGTGCGTGTATGATGTGCCATGATGGCCGTCGAAATACATGAATTATAGCGGGAATAAACGTGATATACAATGATGAAGTAGGTAAGAGTAACTCATTTCATCGCCATGTAATACATGCGTTCTAAATAAAGCCCGCCTACATACTGAAAGAATTAAACCATCAATCAAAATACGAGCTAAAAATAATATCCCAAATGTATGGTCTCAACAGCAGTAGAGACCGGCGACTAACGTATAACATTCTGTCGTCTAGTGGTAACTTGATCAGCGATGATGTAATGAAACATGTCTATTGTTGCTTTGTTTCGGTTTTCGGTGGACATTATTTTAATAATTTCCACGGAATTTCAACAGTCAAACGGAGCTTTGGTCAAGATATGCGTAAATAAATACAAACAAAACTTCGAACTTAGGGAATTAAAGAAATCTAGGATTACATACAATAATTACAGAAAAACATTACTTACTCATGTCGTGGCGTTGCGCCGTGACCACCAATCAGCTGGAAGCATTATTTATGTCGATCCATTCGACATGCAGTGTCATAATAGCCTTAGTAAATGTCTGGTACTGATCTGCTTCTTGCATGCCACTGATATGAATTTCTGCCAATACAGCTGGCACATTACATTTCAAGATTTCAAAGAATCTTATATAAATAAAATATAATATCCAAAATGTAGAATTATAATACAATGACTGGATCTTAATTATTATTCATAATAGCTTTTTTACATGGACCATGTAAAAATCCTTTATAAATAAACTTTACTTAAAAAAAGATGTAACTGCATTTGGTTGCCTGAGTAAAGTTGAGATAGGCGGCTAGTATATACTAGTACATAGTGTAAATATGCTATAATAGTATGTAGTATAAGATCCACTAGTATGTAGTATAAATTAATATAATAGTATAGTAAAAAGAAAGGCAATAAACTTAATTAAAACTTATAATTAAAGTAAAACTTATTCTAATAACATTATAAATCTTATAATACAGGTTCTGGTTGCTGTGTCAAGAGGAGGCCAAATCTCTTCTTTATGATTATCCTCTGTCTGGAGTACTTGTCTTCAGGAGAAAAGCGTGCTGAAACAAATTTAAACATATTGTTATTTGAATCTACTACTCCAGATCCTATTGCATAATTGGGATAGTTTTTAATTATAATACATTCAAACACTGAATATCTATTGTTGTATACTAATATTACATTAAAATTGAAATATGTTTGTTTCTTTCCATTGTATAAGCTCCAAAACTACTAGACCATATATATATATGTATCTCACTATAAAAAACCTTACTTATCAGGTACTAACACAAGACTATTTTTATCCCGTTGTTTTTAAAGGACTGGGACTCGTGATAATTAAATTATGATTTTTTATGCGTCAAGTCAGCTACAACGTCCTAAAACCACTGCAATTCCTGCAAGCCAGGATATACAGTGGATGTGAGTGGTGAGTGGACAACCATACAAACACTGGAACACTGAAGTCCATCATGTCCAAGGGACGTCAATAACCGAATATTATTAGATTAGAAAATAAAGTTCATTAAATGTATAAAATATTAGTCAGATTTCTGGAAATGGGTAGATAGTGTTTAGCTGTGTATGTTTTAGAAGACATAATATAGTCTCATTGTGTCAAAATCCGCCCCTAAAACGACCCACTACCGCTACTGACCATCATCCCAAGTAACCTTTTTGGATTGATAACAAACTACAAGTACTACCATGAATTAAAAACTACAACAGGATATTTTATTTGTTCTTTATAGTATAACTTATAATAATTACCTGGATGAGCTGATATCGTCGGCTTGCCATAAGGATCAATTGTCTGAAAATAAACAGATACAACCAAATGATAAATATACCACAAATACCGTATTGATATTACCAGTAGGAACAGATATTTTTTTTACAATTGAATTTTGTCAACACATTTCAGTTCAAAATGTAATCTTTATTAGTATTTATGTTAAGATTTACAAGAAAACTTTTAGCTGAAATTAGGGCTAGTAACTTAACAATGTGGTATTTTGTAAACAAACACGTGAGTTAAATAGGTTATACATAAAATATATAGAATTTAATGATTTAAATTACCGATAGTGTGTATTGCCTTTCACCCTTCTCGTTTAAATAATATCTGAGATACATTTTAGTTGTTTTCACAAAAAAGTAAATTAGCAATTATTGTGAACAAAATACGAATCCTTCTCGATAACACTGGGTATGTGTATTGCGAAAAGAGTTGCCACTCGACAAAATTTATGTCAATTAATTTGACCCGCCATCTCAATTTTGTATCCAGGTACTCTAATGAAATTCATTTTGTTGATTTTCGTCGTCTAATAAAAATGGGCGAATTTTCTGATAAACACTCAAAATACTATTTGGTATTTATCAACTATTTTTGGAAAATACTCGATACTTACTTATCTACATTCGATATTTATCAATTTTTTATTTATAGTATTTATCTGAAAAAGTAAACTTTGTGCCATGGTAATTTCACCATATAGAAATTTAATGGGATAAAAATGGCACTAGATTTTTAAATATGTATTGTTGTAACTGGTTATCATAGAAAATATTCGTTTTGAAGACCTATCTTTTCGGATTCAGAAACTAGAGGGTGCTAACGGTACGATTTTATTATCTGTGCTCGGTTTAAGTCTGATGGCTGTAATTGACATTGATATTGACATTTTGCTTTTACTTTTTTGCACTGTTTGTCAATGTCATCGACATATGTGAACACTGGTCTTTTTAGTAAACACCAGATCGGTGAAATAGAACTAGCAACCGCACTTGCGATTTTGTTCCGCGCCTGTGACTTATTTCAAAATTGCCTCGTTTTCGCCCTATTTATTTTACTATAGTGCAGCCCATAGTGAGGCTAAAACCTACCGCCTGTGCGATGTGGGGAAATGTCAAGTGTCATTTGACAGCAGTTTGACACTTTGACAACAAAAATTGACAGTATTTTCAATTTTCGGTAGGTACCTATATAAAGTTTGTTTGATGGCGATTTTACTCATTTCACTTGTCGTGGATTGTTTTAATGCGGCGAGTTTTGTCTAATTTACAAAGTCATATAGTGAAAATGGCAAATCTTCCTCCGCGAAAGGTGTCTTCTTCGAGTAAAGCAAAACAAGATGCTTCACCTCTTCAAATACTTTTACAAATGGGATTTCCAAGACACCGGGCGTAAGAAAAAAAGCTTTTTTATTTAAAAACTATTCTTATTTTTATCGTAGTTGAAGGACCTTACATTATTAAATTATATTAAACCAATAAAAATAAGCTTGCTGCTTCTTGGGTCGAGAGTAACAGCTGGAATAACTTAATTATAAAAAAATCTTCTACCCGAATTAAAATTGCGATAAAATATTTTGCAGATTAAAAGCACTGTCTGCGACAGGCAATCGCAGTGTCCAATTGGCGTCTGATTGGCTTCTGACTCATGTGAATGATGCCTATATTGATTCAGATGAGCCAAGGGAATATATCTTCTATGCCAGTCCTACTGGACCCTTGCTGAGCCAACTGCTGGAGTTCTGGGATAAATCTAAAGAAATCTCTGGTTGGAATGGAGCACACAATTTCCCACCTCACATTACTCTTGTTTCATTCTTTAAGGTATATGAAATTCTTAATATATAAGTTTAATAAACTAATTTTTACTTGATAAGTTATAAATATACCCACATTTCGTTAAAAAAAATTAGGGATATGTCTAGAAAAATCAATGAATGTACACTAATTTGAATATTATAGAGTATGTCTTCAGAATTCCTTTAGTTAATAAATAAATTGTTGCTTAAGGCTCCAGATGAAACTTCCCTGCAACTAGGAAAAGCAGTAAAACATGTAGTGGAGAAGGTGGGAGATCCTCCAAACTGTCCTTTGAAACTGGAGCCCTACGTGTCACATAACTTTATGGCACTTTTTGTGTCTGAAGAACATGCAGATTATTTGAAGCGAATAGCTGTACAGTATGTTAAACAGGTCTCCTCAGTGCGTAAGTAATACATATTATTGACTTTACATAATTTTATCTAATATACAATCATACAAATATATTTCATAATATCATAAACAGAGACAAACAACTATACATAAAATTGTTTATTATGTTAAACGGTTTTAATGTTCTCTAAAATGAGCTTTTTGTTTGTTATCCATATGGAAAATATGTAGATAACAAACAAAATCCATAAGGAAAATATGCAGTCTACCATCAATAAAATGTAATGTTCTATGGTCATCAAGATTGTACATCAAATATCAGATCAAGCTGTTAGGAAATGGGATAAAATTCCAATTACTTATTTTGACCCAAACAAACTGGTCAAGCTAAATAAAACCGTTTACATAATAAAAAACTTAAAGGTTATGGCAAATAGTATTTATCACCATTAACTGATTAGTTGTAACATTTTGAATTATTCCTCTTTAGTATTTATGTTATCATATTTGTGTTCAAGTGCTAGCCTATGATATAAGTATAAGTAGTCCTGAATTAGCATAGAATAGAAATATGATAGCATAACAATGGCTATAATATGGCATTCCCTTTAACATCCTTTCCATATTACTAGTAAAGGGCTGGAAGTAACCCTAACAATGTATTTATGTAGAACCTGAATTATTTCCCGTAGATCCTGTATTATGTATGTAGTGTAATATTCTGCCTCATATTATTTTATAGTGGGTGTTATGGTGGATACATATGAACATCTGGATGCGTTGGGAACTTGTTTCCCTTGGTGCACCATGCCTCAAGAGAAGCCTATCAAATGTAAGAGTGTCCTTCAGGACTAGTTTTGCCACAATGTCTAGCATTTCTTAGTTTTGATTTGCTGTTTAAGCTTTAAATGTTTTAGGAATTTTAAAGCATATTATTTTCTGTAATAAGGATATAAATTGATGTCCAACTTTACACAGTTATTAAAAAGATTTTGATATCTATCTATTATTATCTATCAAAAATGTTTTTTTTTTTGTTTTACAGAATATTTAGTTTAATCGATCTTCTCTTCATTCCTTAAGCTTATTAAGTGTTTTAGTATAGTATTATTTTCATTGCTCTAATTTTTTATTTATCAGCTATTTCATAGGCTAAAGCAGTGCCAGACTCCTTGAGTGTTGAGTAACACAAATGAGTTTAGTTTTAATATTTGTTCCTGAAAATTTAACTAGCTGGCATGATTGTTTTTGGTTGTCATTGTAACTGTGTCATTCTTGCTATGTATATCTTTATTATAATAAAACGTTCTTTTTAGATATTAATACTGTTGTTTATTAAGAAATACTCCGTAATCTAACAGGTTATGGGCCCAGGAGGTTCTGTAATTGATATCTAAAAGAAAATAGCAAAGAAAAAGTTACAATCGTATTTTGAGAAATAATCTCAAAATGGAGTCCACGCGATCTATGAACATGGATAAATTTGACGGAAATAACTTCAGACAATGGAAGTTTCAGATAAAATGTGCCCTGAAAGCAAAAGGGATTGATATTTCAGTGCCCAAACCGTCTGAAAATAGTGTTGAATGGACAAAGAACGATGGCATGGCGATGTTCATCATTACATCTTCGATGGAACTCAAGCAAATTACTCTAGTGGAAAATTGTGAAACAGCTCAGGAAATTATGACGAAACTAGAATCTATATATGAACAAAAGAGTGAGTTATGTAAAATGTTAATCCATGAAAAATTTTATCAGTACAAAATGTCACCGACTGACAGCGTAGCTCAACATATTTCGAAAGTAGAATCGTTAGCCAAGCAGTTGAAAGAAAGTGGTGAAAATGTCAGTGAAATGGCTGTGATTACAAAAATACTTGGAACACTGCCACAGAAGTACAGATCACTTCGTCAAGCATGGATGTCATTGGATCCAAAACAACAGACTCTTATCAATCTCACTGCACGATTGTTAGATGAAGAAGCTAGTTTGCAATGTGAAGAAGAGCAAGAAACTGCTCTCCTTGTGGCCAACAAAAGTTGGAAGAAGAGCTCTAAGCAAAGTGAGCCAAATAAAAATGCTTGTAGTTCGAATCAGAATAATAACACTAAACATAGATTTGAATGTTATAATTGTGGAAAACGAGGACATTTTTCTCGAGAATGTCGTTATCCAAAGAAATCCAAGAACAGAAAACCTCAACAAGAAGGTGCAAATATGTTAGCGTTCAATGTAGAAGAAAGTTTACATGAAGCTGAACAGAATGCTTGGATTTTAGATAGTGGTGCCTCCGCACATATGACCTACAGAAAGGAGTTCTTTGCAGAACTATTTGAATGCAATCAGAAAACATTGACATTAGGAAACAAGCAGTCAGTGGAAGTAGCTGGCATAGGCAAGGTATTAATAAAGAGATATGTCAATGGACAGTGGGAGACTAGTGAACTACATGATGTATTGTATGTTCCGAATTTGCGACGAAATTTAGTCTCTGAGGGTGTGATTATGCGAAAATCATACACCATTGTTAAGAAAGACTCCAATGCATTCATTTACAAAGATAATAAGTTAGTATTGTATGCAACAATGACTGAAAATAATCTATATGAATTGAAAATAAAAGCTGTAATCTCAGATACATGTAACTTGGTACAAAATGATAAAAGTAACATGAAAATTTGGCACGAAAGATTGGGACATATTAACATACAAAATATCAGGAATATGAGTGCTGAAAATACAGTAGAAGGCTTGAATTTTGACAACAATGATAAAGCTGATTTTGTCTGCGAAGCATGTGCCTATGGAAAGCAGTGCAGATTTAGATTTCACAAATCTGTAAGAGGAGAACTACAGCCAGGTGACCTTATATATAGTGATGTCTGTGGTCCAATGAGTCATACATCTGTTCAAGGTGCAAGATACTTTGTATTGTTCAAGGATGCTGCAACAAGCTTCAGGCATGTATATTTTGTAAAGCATAAAAGTGATGTGATTGATATATTCAAGAAATACAATGCTATTATCAAAAATAAATACATGCATAGTATCAAAATATTGCATACTGATAACGGAAGAGAGTATGTAAATAAATCCTTCAAAGAGTATCTAAGCAAAGAAGGTATAGTTCATGAGTGTACTGCACCTTATACACCTGAACAAAATGGGCGTGCTGAAAGAGAGAACCGTACCATTGTAGAGAGTGCACGTTCCATGTTGTATGCAAGAGATGTGTCACTGGAATTATGGGCAGAGGCTGTGAATTGTGCAGTTTATTTATTAAACAGAACTTCTTCCAGCCAGACTCCTAAGAAAACACCATATGAACTATGGAATGGCATCAAACCTGATGTAGGCCATGTGAAGGTATTTGGAAGCATTGGATATGTCCATATTCCTGATCAACTAAGAACAAAACTTGATAAGAAGAGTGAGAAAATGATACTAGTTGGGTATGATAACAACAATTATAGGATGTTCAATCCAGAAACCAAGAAGATTAAAATATCTAGAAATGTTATTTTTGAAGAACATAATGTTCCAGAGAGAAGGAAAAATATTACACAAATATATATTGATGATGAAGAGAAGACATTAGAACAAGAAAATCAAATGCAAGAAAACAATCTAGAGAATACTCATTTAGAAATATCATCATCAGAGAATGACAATAGCATGTTGAGTTGTAGTAGTAGTAGTGACCCTACATATGAACCGTCTCAAGAATTAGATGATGAATTAATTGCAAGGAATATAAATTTGAGACCTAGAATTAATAGAAGATTTGAAGCAAATCTTGTTGAACTGTCACTGCCTCAGACATACGCTGAAGCAATGAAGAGTCCACAAAGAAATGAATGGTTGAAAGCTATTGATGAAGAACTGCTTGCGCATGAAGAAAATAATACTTGGACTCCAGTCGAGAGGTCTGGTCAACATACACTTACTACAAAGTGGGTTTTTGCAATTAAAAAGGGAGAAAATGATCAGGTAAGACGTTTCAAAGCTCGTTTATGCGCACGAGGTTTTAATCAAATTAAAGACATAGATTATCAAGAAATATTCTCTCCAACAACGAGATACGACTCTATAAGAATTGTTCTTTCTATTGCAGCTAAGTATAAATTAGAAATTCAACAATTTGATGTAAAAACTGCTTTTTTGAATGGGTACTTAGATGAGGATATTTTTATAGAAGTACCAGAAGGAATTACATTTAAAAATGATTGTATCTTAAAACTTAATAAATCATTGTATGGTCTGAAACAGGCATCGCGTTGTTGGAATAGAAGATTCACTGAATTTTTAGTTAAGTATGGTTTTGTGCAATCTCAGGCTGACTGTTGTGTTTATGTAGGTATTTTCAATGGGGTAAAAGTAATTCTAATAATTTATGTTGATGATGTACTTTTAGTTTCTTCCAGTTCCTCAATGATTAAAATAATTATGAAAGATTTGAAACAAGAATTTAAAATAAGGGAACTAAAATTGAAATATTTTGTGGGAATGGAAATAGAGAGAGTAAATAATAGTATCTATATTTGTCAAAGGGATTACATAGAACAAATAATAAAGAAGTTTTGTATGAGTAATTCAAATCCTGTCAATACCCCGGCAGATGTAAATGTTGTTATTTCAAAGAAAATTGATGAAGATATTGTTAATTTTCCATACAGGGAAGCTATAGGCTCCTTATTGTTTTTAAGTTCTGTTTCAAGGCCTGACATTTCTTTTGCTGTAAATGTTTTGAGCAGATATGTAAACAATCCAAGTCAGCAACATGTAAATGCACTTAAACGTGTTATTAGATACCTAATAAATACTAAGGACTTATGTATAACTTATGGAGGAAGTAGTGATCTTACTGGCTATTCAGATTCAGATTTTGCAGGCGATATTGATACGCGTAAGTCTACTACGGGTTACATTTTCTTTTTGAATGGGGGACCAATAACGTGGTGTAGCCAGAAACAAAAGACTACTGCTCTCTCCACGACAGAAGCAGAATTTGTAGCTGCATGTGAGGCTGCAAAGGAGATATTGTGGTTAAAACAATTATTGTTGGATTTAGGTGAAAATATTATATCTGTGCCGTTGTATGTTGATAACCAGAGTGCGATCAAGCTGATCAATAATCCTGTTTATCACAAGAAAACTAAGCACATAGATATAAAGTTTAATTTTATAAGAGAAAAGGTTGAGGTTGGTGTAATTAAGATAAATTATATTCCTAGTAATAGTCAATTAGCTGACATATTGACTAAAGCATTACCAACTCAATCTTTTATCTATTTAAGAGATCAGATTTTGTTTTCTTTTCCCACTGTTTGATATGTGAGTTTCAGTGGGAGATTTATTTTTTATTGTAGTTAAATTTTAGGGGGAGTGTTGAGTAACACAAATGAGTTTAGTTTTAATATTTGTTCCTGAAAATTTAACTAGGTGGCATGATTGTTTTTGGTTGTCATTGTAACTGTGTCATTCTTGCTATGTATATCTTTATTATAATAAAACATTCTTTTTAGATATAAATACTGTTGTTCATTAAGAAATACTCCGTAATCTAAATAAGCAATATTTTTGAAAAATATTAGCGTTCTGCACTTCTCCTACACATAAACTATAAGTGTACCAAATTTTATGTTCCTACGTCCGCGCAATTTTCGTAAAAATTGTTCCAAAGTTTTTGCATCACGTATTAATATATCTTCTCCTACACATAAACTATAAGTGTACCAAATTTTATGTTCCTACGTCCGCGCAATTTTCGTAAAAATTGTTCCAAAGTTTTTGCATCACGTATTAATATATAGATTCGCAAAACCTATATTGGAAATAAATCTTGAAGTTTTACGTACACGTCGTGTAAAGTGCAGCAAGGACGTAACGTCACAGTGTCGTGCATTAATATAAAACTTATGTGGGTTTGTGCAACGTAATCTGCTGACTAGGTTAATCTGTACTTTGTAAGGGTTCCACACCTAGCGCTACGGGGTTATGCGTTTGTTGGAAATGAAAATAAATAACAAATTGAATAAACGAAAAGAAAAAATGTTTCTAAAGCAAAGTGAAGTAAACCGCCGATTAATAAATTGGAATTGAATTCTGAATCTTATTTTTTTAGGAGAGACAATCAAACAGTTGACAGCAATTATTAACGTTAGGGGGCAATAGTACCAGCGTTAAGCCCTGTTTTGCACAAGTTAAGTTCAGCTCAGTGCATCAGAATAGGGCCACCAATTCAACAATTATCCTTGACAAAATTAAGTCAACTGCAAACAACCTCAGATTAGTTAAGAAAAATCGTATAAATCTCATTCAAGATATCGTTTATTTAGCTTGGCTTAGGCGATAATGTGATAGATAAATATCGCATTTAGATCTTTATGGTATTGCTGTAATAACTATAATTTCATAATAAGACATTTATGTCAATCATCAATTTCTTTGGTCGATACATTTCATATATGAGAAGCTGGACCAATTTCCCCGAGAATCTCGGGAAATGGCACGTGATGAACCAAAAATTATTTAAACTCAGTCCTCTTAGGCAGGCGAACACGTTATAATAGATTTAAATCAATACATATATAATAAATATAATCACATGAATATAATGTATATTTTTTCCGGAACAGCGATAAACTTGGAAGCGCATGTGAAGTCCTTGCATATAACATTGGCGTACCACTTCGATGTTGCCGCGTATGATGCACTGAAGGCTTTGGTGGACGACATGCAACCTTCTGACCACTCCAGCTGGGAACTGAGGCTGTACTCCAGAGATCCAAGATTTGCTAACCACCAGGTACATGTTAGAACTAGTATTTAGACCTATAGTCGAGTTTCGGTTTAAGTTTAACTGGCTGACAATATATTTTAGTTTATTTGTTTGGATTTTTGTTTTTAATCACGCTGAAACTTATGAACAGATTATGATGAAATTTCGTATACAGACAGAGTAAGAGGTGACTTGGGTGATAGGATACTTTTTATATCACTGGAAGGAAGATGAAGGAAGTTCAATTTAAATGTACCACATTCCAGAGAGAAAGAATGACGTCTAAAACAGTGTTGGTACATTATTGTGTGAGGAATGATACGAAAGAAAATTAATTCGTGATAGGAATAGGATAGGGGGAATGGAAAAGTAGACCTAAGCGTACAGATTGTGTAGATTCCAAAAAACTTGGCTTAAGAGTAGGCAGGAGAATAATGCCCTTAATAATAATAAAACAAATTCTTGCAAGGAGATGCCGTTGAAAACGAATCCCACCATGAAGTTCACTTGGTTTAGGCCCATGAGTTTCATTAATACCGAAATTCTTAAAATTTCGAAAAAAAAAATACCTTAAAAATAAAACAAATATCACTTTATCTTGCAATTACGAATCTGTAACTGATTTAAATTGATATTATATTGCATTGATAAAAATGGATTTAATAGTATTATTCTTTAATTAATTAAATTGGTTTTAGTTTCATTATAAAACTAGTGAGGAGTAATTGTTATTACCATTCCTATTGGAATAATTTAATTGCTTCCACATATGACTTAATTAGGTATACTTAAACGTATGTAATACATTTGAATGATTACTAAACATTAGAATTGTTGTCAGGTCCATAAAGTGACTCAAGGTTACGCACCAAAAGCGAGCGATGAGCTTGAACTAGTACTTGGCGACTATATTTATATCGAAGAGAAGGAATTCGCTAATACTTCTGATGGCTGGGTGCATGGCACATCATGGCTTACAGGTAGGTTTCTAAGCATCCAAATTACCATTACAATGCTGTTTCTATGACAATACATTATATTTGCATAGAAGGTACAGTCATGACCTCAAATTATTTGAATAGATTTCTTGAATGGGATTATCAACTCTACAATCTACATATTAGAGCTGCCTCTCGTCTACAGAAACTAGTTATAAATAAACACGTTATAACTATCAACTAGTTTACGTGTAACATCGGTTATCAGTAGCTGACGTATTACATCACACAAATAGTGCTGTAATGGGGACATAAACTGCTCATTGCTTACGCTAGGTGGCGCTTAAAGCGGGCGTGCTGGGTCCACTGTCAATTTATATACGGTTTTTGTAGTGAAGTCGAATATTTTGGTAATATCTTCTAATTATGATTCTTTATGTTGTATTAATTACAAAAAAAAAACTTGGGATTCATTTATTTCTTAAAAAAGACAGGAATAAAACTGCGAAACCATAGGAAAACACTGCGAAGAGAAAGCTTTGTTTAAATATTTGTACACTTCTAGTCATGTTTATTTTAACGACAAAATTAATTATAAAATATCACAAACTAAATCTATACTTCTATACAGTTTGTTTGTTTGAACGCATTAATCTCCAGAACTACTGGTTCGAATTGAATAATTCTTTTTGAGTTGGATAGTCCATTTGCATATCGAAAAAAATTAGGGGCTATGAAACATCACGCTACGATCAATACGAGTCGGGCAGCGAGTGAAAGGTTGTTCGAAAACGCCGCTTGTGTCGCCACCTACAATTAGTTCGTAGCTTCTATCCCCATTCGCTTGTAGCTTTATCCCCTTTAGTTTGTAGCTTTTATCTCCCCAGTCAAGTCGCGTGAATAACGTTGACAACTACTATGCGTATCAGTTTTATTTAATAATCGTTTTTTAGATACGGCTCACAATTGGCGCTTTGTGTATTCGCGGCCTATGTAGAGTACCCTTGAGATTAACGCGCCAACCGCAGCGCAGTATTATATCTGCTGTCAGCTGTTTTTCAAACAAAGATAGCGTCTGTTTCTCGGCTTTTTAGCTTCGATTTGAACTAAAATTTGCACTTTAGTATTGAGTTTGGATTAGCAATATAGTGACTTGCGATATTGTTTCTGTATCACGTGACGTTCACGATGACGCGACTTATCAAGAGTTTGGCCGTCATGAACTTGAAAATTGGAGGTTAGTATTGTTGTGTAATGTGATGGTCAATGTCGCTTGCTAACCTTGTTTGTGGTCAAATTTGTATCAACCGTAAACAAGGACGATGATCCCTTAATTTACATAAACAATAATAATATATGGGTATTAAACTGATTATCAAAAAGGGTTTTCAAAATGCTATGAGTCAATTTAATATGTGGGTAATGAATGTTATCAACTTCTTTTTGAAAGAAATTCATCTAATCAGCTACGTCACGCATCTTAATCAGTCCGTTTTAATCAAAACGTATACGCGTAATGCGTGTCTTATCTCTAATGTTGTTGAGATATGATGATTATGAATCTTCTTACTTTCATATAAGGATCGATACTTAATCAGAATTGCTATTCGCTGTCTAACAGCTCAGAAGGTGGGTTGTTTTACAACGACTAACTAGTACAAATTTCGCGCTATCATTCGTGAAGGTATTTAGAAGTTATTATTATTTGAATTTTTATTTATAATATTGTAGCGTGTAGGTGTTGAGTTACGCAATAAGAGCTATTATTAATTTTTTTAGGGACTTTAAAGAAAGTTAAACTAAAAAAAATATAAATATTCTAAAAACACAAATGTATCACATTTTTCTTTCTGTATTGTTTTTTTTAAATACTAATAATTAATTTCTTAACATTTGTGAACAGTGTGTTGATTTTTTATACATAGGCAAAACGTGATAAATAATATAGTTTGCTATCTAATTTATTACTTCTTTTACTAGTTATTTAGTGCACTACGTATAAAAACTGCGATAGCGTCACATCCTAACTCTATTCTCTGTTTTTTGCATTGCTTTGTAGGCGTCAGTGGTTACTTGCCGGCCGTGTTCACCCGACGCACAGCGGAGTCTGACGCTTGGACACTTCATCGAGCGATATCACTTGGAAACAGTGAGTAACATATACTATGTGTTTACATTATATACATATGTTGTTATTATATTATTCTATGTATAAAGGTGAGCAAAAACGTGTGTAAATACTCCAACAATAGTTTTTTTTTCTAAGCACTATAGACTAAACTTTTGTGTGTACCATTTTGTCTTCCTAAATTACTTGATAGAGTTTGATTGACAAATTCTAGTGCCAATTTATTGGAGTCTTTAAATTGCAACATTGATGTACTGGCATAAAATACAGACTGAGTGAACAAAGGAATCGTAAGTGCTTTAGAAAAAAATACCGGCGTTTGTTCACGTGCTGTTTTGATCGGTTTTTGGCGGCACCGGCACGCGAAGTGTCATTGTACAGTGTTTACAAGTGAAGTGCGCGATTGTATATACAACATTTTATGTTTTTAACGTAAAATTGATAGTACTCAAAGGATTGTGATTGCGTTTATTTATGTTATACAGACCTCGATGGACGCTACTTCTAATGTTCACATAACGAATGCAATTTAAACTCTATGTTACATACATTTAAGGGCGGTTTTGGTCCGAATTCCATTCAAAATTGACGGCTTACCGGCTTTTTTGTTGAGTAACGCTTTTTTATTCGCCCCAAAGTTTTGATGGTTCTTTGTTTACAATGGAAGCGTCGGTAGGGGTCGACTCGTATTCTAATGGGTTAGGGTGGTTTGACAGACTGGTTTTTCCGGATGCCAAGCATAGTTTGGATGAGGAAAAATATTGGTTTGAATTTGGCGCTCTCTATACGGCGTTGTTTCTAGTCTATTTCTGGCAAGCGTACTTTGAATCTAGTTTGCTATGAATCTAAGTAGGTATATATGTAGATATTCGTGTTTAGGTATATGTATGTTTTAGGTGATTTGATAAAAAAATGATGTAATTTGTATGTAATGGTCAATTCTTTTAGCCCTGAATATTTAGGTGCTGCAGATATTTAATAGAAGAAGATTGTTGTTAAGAATAATAAATCAATATTGTTTTATTCAAGACATTTAATGTCTAACACTATTTTGTTGTTAGTAAGACTTACTCGACTAGTGCCTTCCGTTGTAAGCGCGAAAACAATATCTTATGCAATTAACAAAAAAAAAAAAACATGTACACAGACAATTAGATACTAATGCAAAGTTTGTGACTCAGAATACATGTTTATAGGATAAGCTAATCTAGGAGATAGGGACAAGGTCGTATTTAAACGATAAAATGTAATAGTACGCCTACTACTCTTATTGTAGGCAGGAGTCCTTACTTAATAATATCACGTAATGATACAATTAGTTAGATCAGAGTAAAGATGGATAGACTATGTGAGAAAGTTGTGAAAGAAAATATTATGAGTAGTCTATAATATTAATAATGTCATGGTGTCTTTTAGAGCATCATGAAAGAAAAGGATAGATGTCGTAGGAGGCTCATAATCCAGCATAGGACTGGGCTCATCCCAGTGGGCTGTATTCTTGTTTGTTTACTCTTTTTACTTTCGTACTCGTACGTACAACGATTGTCAATTTTGAAAAGGTTTGTAATGTTTACAATAGTTATAACCAGATATCGAATTTATAAAGTCACGCTATGTCAGCACTAGTGACTAACGCGAATAGTTATCTTTTTAATAATTTGAACTTACCGCACTCCAGTGATTTCTAGTTTAAACTACAAACATTCGCCAGCCGTTATTTTGAGACAAATGGGTAAGAAAAAACATATTTACATATAATAAAAAAAGTAGTTTTTGTTCAACTTGGAATCTATATTTATTTATCGTATAAAAAGTCGTATAAAAAGAAAGGTGACAGATTATTAATGACTTTTATACGAAAATTTAAATTCAATACTCTATTAATATGTATTTAAGAGCTTACTAACTTGTTCTGATGACTCAAAACGCTTATAGTGTATGCTAATCTCCAAGATGAGACTGAGATCGAGTCATTAAACTTTATCGTAGTAAGTTATTTATTTAACGAGTTTACATTTTGATAAAGGTTTATTTTTATTATTGTTACTTTAACTCTAGTCAGACAGAAAAGCCACTGTTTATATGAAAAAAAAAACTGTTTTACTGTTTATATGAATAATAAAACAAGGAAGTTGATTCATGCAATTATGACTAGCTGTCATGTTCAAAGGCTGCATAAATATGTTCTAAGTAAATAAAATATATTCTACATAAACATATTTTTTATACGCAGTATTCATCTGAAATCAATTATATTAGCAATTGTAATAGAAATTCTAAGTAAAGGAGCATTTATTATGTAAAATTGACTACAACTTATAAACTGTCAAATGCATTATACATAAATGGCCCTCGAAACGAAAACGCATATGTTGATCGAAGTAAAAAATTAAAAGCTGTTGTCAGGTATAGATAATTGATTCCGTAGCCGAAAAATATTCCACAGATTGGGCCCAGTAGGGCTGATATATACACAGAACTGCGGACTTCCTAGCAGGTTATAGGGGTTCCGGCTCGAAAAGCAGGATTAGGAACGGGATGGTTTTTAGTTAGTAAGAGTGACACTCCTTCTCGCCTAGCCCAAGGCAGAAGAATTTTTTTTCTCCCTCTAAGAAGCAAAAAAATATTGCCAATAGTTTGAAGAATGCCATTAACAAAGAAAAGTAGGTAATTTATTATACCTCAAGATATCACAGGGGTCAAATCAGTAGTTCACTTTTCAAATAATTTTTATTCGAAAGCACAATACATTATTTGGCTATTACCTATTTTTTTTTTAAATAACGTTTGGCCAGTCTCAATTATGGTTATTGAGAGTGGTCGTTAACAGACAATAATGAAATATTATATGACCGTACTATTTACTTACTTTTGATTGTCACTGACCTATTTTGAAAATAGTATACAATAAGTAACTATATTTAGACATATTTGATGTACAAAGTATCAATTCGTTTACCCAATGTAAGATATGGTCCATCACATTGTTAAATAAATACATAATTAATGGTATATAAGAACTATCAATCACTTGTTCGAGATAAAGAAAACAAAATTATGTAGTATCAAAGCAAACTGACGTATCGACTGATTTCTAAGGTACAGTCGCGTGGTTATAAAATGCAGCTCAAATGCGTTTGTAGTAATGAGCTTGTCGCATAAAAAAATAATTAATGCTCCTGCTTGCCTTCTCTTATTGACCTCGCGTAGGTACTATTTAGTGATGGGCAATGATAATAATCCGGTTAATATCATTTGGCTAATAATCGATTAAAAGCAGTTAATAGCCATTAATAGCCAATTATGGATGATAACCCTGCTGTTAATGTTAATTAAGTGATTGGAAATTCATGGTTTTCAAGCTTAGGACTCTCAGATTAGGCTTCATTTTCATCATCTTTCTTTATAGTAAATAAATGTGCAATTTAAAAGTTTTAAAACTAATCTGCAGGCCTACTCTAATTCAACGAAAAACGAAGTTTCGTCCGAAAATTCGCAGATTTCGTACTACAATTCTATTTATTGCGAACTTTCGGGAACCAAAATGAACGAATGAAATGAAGATAAATAAATAGGTTTTGATATGAAATTAAAAATAAAACGTTATTTCAAGTAATTCTATTAGTAAATCAATAAAAACTACGGCCGAAGATTAAACGAAACTTCGGATTCGAGAACCGGAGTAGGCCCCCAGGCTCATTACAGTCACAGGATATTTCATCGATTTCTGATGTTCTCTGTGTAGAAAGGTTCCGAATCCATGTGGAAATTACTTTCCGTATCTATACTTGACGGTCTGTTTTCCAAATTCCAGTTGTGTGATATATATATTGCTGCCTGCATTTCGAACCGGAGCTCCGGTAAACCCGCTAGGTAGTCCGCAACTCCGGATCAGGCATCACCCCTACTGGGCCCCATCTGTGGTGGTCTGATGGCTCTTTGAGGCGCGCGCGGAACGCGATGCGCCGCACGCGGTCTGGTTCTGGTCGGGCGGCGAGCTACCCTTGCTCGCCGACGTAGGAGGAGACGGCATCCCAGTCCCCCTCGCTCCGCACCATGGTCTGAACCAATGCCGGACGCTTGAGGTCACCGTCACCGACCACATCCCTGAGGACACGGCGGTGCTCAGCCCACGCAGGGCAAACCGCCACCGTATGCTCCACCGTGTCCTCCGGGCGGTCCTCGCAGTGATGACACCCGGGCGTTTCCTCCCGCCCAATCAGAAACAGGAACCTACCGAAACTCCCATATCCGGTAAGCACCTGCGTCAGGCGGTAGGTGAGGACGCCGTGGTGCCTCTCAAGCCACTCCTCAAAGAGGGGACTTATCGCTGCAATGACAGCGAGCCCAGCCCTCGGTTGCGACAGTCGTTGCTGCCATTCCGCCATGAGATCGCGCCGGAGCTCGTCCCGCCACGCACTAATCTGGCGCGGCAGTGGAGCTTCGCCCCGGCGACGCGCGTCGGCGCGCAAACAGAAAACGCGCGCAATAACCTTCGCCTCCAAATCCCACGGCAGTAGTCCGGCAAGGAGGTTAGCCTCCTCTCCGGAGATCGTGCGATATCCGCGAATCACCCGGATGGCCATGACCCTCTGGGACGTGAGCAGCGCCCGAGCTGGGCGCCGCATCAGGTTCGGCGCCCACACAGGGGCGCCGTAGAGGGCCATGGACCGCACGATCCCCGCGTACAACCTCCGGCAGGAGGCGTTTGGCCCCCAGCGGTTGGGCAGGAGCCGCTTAAGTGCAGCCCCCGTCCGTTCCAACTTAGGAGCCAAACGTCGGAAGTGCGCATGCATGTTACCTACTATCGAGTCAAAATAGCTAATAACTAACTTACTTAATGTACCTTAAATTTTTACGTATCGGTTAAAATTATTATATAGGTAAAAATACACCTACCTATTTAGCTCGCTTTATTAAGTCAAGTAATTAATTAGGTAGATGGTTAAATCACAAAGCGATGTGTCAATAGTAATTATCGTTTTTATAGTATTGGATCTCTAAATTAACAAAACTGAATTTCCCGAAAAATGTGTACCTATTTATTTTATTATTAACACTTTTTCATATACAAATAGTGAAAATAAATAAAAAGAATAACAATATGTTGAATCACACTGCGTACACGCACCCAATTTATGTTTACACCCACAGATTTTACAATAAAACAAAAAAAGCATATATTTTTCTAACTATACATTAATAGCAGGGTTATCATCCATTGCTAGGCTATTAATGGCTATTAATGGATTATAATCGATAAAAACTCAAAGTAGCCAGCTATTTACCCAACACTAGTACTATTTCAATCAAGCTACGCCTGAAAATAATATTCGGTTTTATCTAAAATCTTTGGATCGATATAGGATTTTCGATTTTTCAGAAACTTAGAACTAATGTCAAAAATCGGCTATTAACCCGTTGTATGTCGGAACGTAGATCTAAGCGAGACACAATGTGTTTTCTATTGTGTGTTATAATATTGTGTGTTAATATGCTAGGCATATGAAAAGAAGTACTCGATACAAGACCAAAAAACCTGTAGACGAGACTAGTTGAACGAAAGTTTGAAGGAAAAAGTAGTCACATTTGTACACGATTGTACATACACGATCAAATATTGTCGTAGCGCCTCCAATTACTTGATAATAAGGTAAAGATTAAAGATTCAATAAACACGGTGGGCTACTAATAGGTAACATTTTCCTCGCTGGACCAGTAGTCTGGAGTCTACGCCCGCGGTACAATGAAATCGTTACACCGGTATTTCAAATATTTTCTTATACTTTTCTCTATTCTAGCTTCAGACTGTAAGTCGGAATCTGATTCTAATACGGACGGCGAGATGGCGAGCAGCTATCCTCACGAAGACGCTGCTCAGCTGGGCCATGAGAAGTCTGAGCAGACTTATGAAGAATGGAGCAAGTACTGGACTGCTGTCCAGACCGACAAGAGTGATGGGATCATGGACGTAACTCAGGGTGAGTTAAATATTCAACTTGTATGGTGTGGTGCCCAAATCTGTGTTAAAAATTTAATTGAAAATTCCTTCTATATGTGTTATTTGTATTTTAGCAATGAGCTCGTCCACTAATTACCTATATGGGAGATATAGCGCGATTTATTAAAATAAATAGTTAAGTCATGTAGAGACAAGAAAAAGAGTTTAAGCATTTTTTTGTAATGATTTGTTGGGGTAAAATATGAGAATATGTAGCACATATTGAATATTGTAATGTGTTGTCGTCTGTTTAAAATAAAATATTTTTTATTGTTTCAGGTATTTCAATTGACTGGAAAAGCAATAGCAGCAAGTTCGGGACAGACACCTATGTGAGTAATATTACCAATATTTTAACATTTAAATCTTTAATCAAGATTGCATCAGAAAACAAAAATTGCAGCAAGTTCGGGACAGACACCTATGTAAGTAATATTACCAATATTTCATCATTTAAAACTTTACTCAAAATTGCACCAGAAAACAAAAATTGTTTAGCTAAACACAAACTTAGTGCCTAGAAAATAGAACCTATTAACGTCTGAAGACTATATGGACCAGCTTAATTATCTGGATTATCTGTAACTATGATTTCACTAAGTTAAGAAAGTTAACCATATTCTAAAAATATTAACTTATATCTTATTTTATATTTTGTAATACGATGATGCAATTCAAAGGTGTTTTCTGTCACTCTATGAGCATTGATATGGCATTTGCAACGTGGCAACAGATAAAAAAAAAACATGTGCGATGCATGTCAAAATAATTTAAATATCTCCGTTTAATCTTCGGTGGATTATAAATCTTTAAGATATTTTCATTTCTCTTTAGTATAGTGTCGTAAGATTTGTCGAAGCCAAGACCCGAGGAGATGTAGCTAAATCTCACACGATTTGACATAGGAATATGAAATAGGACATACAATTTTTAGACTAATCCCCAATTCCCAAAAACGGCGCACTCAATTTGAAAACCCTCCCATTTTTTTGTCAGCACTAAACCAAAGTAATAATTTTAAAGGAGTTCTACAAGTCCCTAAAACCTGTTTCCTTAGTATGAGTTTGCTTTTGTTTGGTTGGTTGGTTTATTCGAGCCGGCCAATCAGAGCGCCGAACGCGCTCTCGTTTCGATGACTTTAAACGCATAGCAAACTCGTTCTAAGGGTAGTTGGTTTTAAAGTAGGAAGATCTACGATAGTTTCGGATGGCACGAAGTTCGAAAGTACCACGCCCACTTTAGAGGAATGTGGATGTTTTTTATTTTTACAATAAGATACAAACTGGATATCGGGTCTACTCTCAACCATTTTTTTGTCAGCTATCGACATCATGATGCCCGTTCTTTTTGGACAGGAATGTCTATTTAAATGTACGTCACGCCTTATGATCCCCGACGGGAATGCAGCGGTGCACTTTTTCAATTACTAACCCAATATTACGTTGCCTTACCCGGAAATAAATCAGAAACCCCTTGCTTGTTGCACTTGCGATAACTCGACTAACGATCCATTCGTTTGGCAGAGCAGTTGGCAAACTGATTCGATACAATACTTGATCATGACTCAGTAGAATAAAATCATTATAATAAAGAATATAATGACATTTTCCAAAAAAAATACATCACCCTTTCGTTGCCAGTTTGTTCTTTTTATCTCCCCATAAACCGGTACCGATAAGGCAGCTGTTATGGAACCCATTGGTTTTATGTAATAATAAAATTATCAGTCAAGGTTACCGTGTAATAAAACCGGTTAGGAACAAGGGGTGTTAGGAAACTGGTCCAGGATCATTCTATGGTATGCTTACAACAAGCATTCCATTTTTTGTTGGGTAGTCGACGGTACTATGGTAAATGTTTGATCAACAATGGCTGCATAGAGTTGGGTAAATTTTCTTCCCAAGAAGAGTGTTTCAAAATTATATTATTAGGATTGTTATATGCAAGGCATATATTCCCATTTATTTTAATTTAATATTTAGTAATTATTTTATAGGCTACATAAATAATTAATAAAATTATTCTATATTCTCGTAACTATCTAACAAGAATTTCTGCTATAAACAAATCTTCTAAAATTTCCGCGAACTGACTATTATAGTCTTAATATCTATGACTCATATCCGTCATCACATCATTGATATCTAACACCACTACCTCACACTGACATCTCACCATTTAGGAAGTAATAAACGAATAAGTACCTACCTATACGAGTATATACACAGTACACTCTACACTGCACTTCAAAGATAAACAAACGTTTTCATACAGTACCTACAAATAATCATGAATAGGTACGTAAAGTTTTGACAGACATTTCTTTATAAGATGGATTTATCTACCAAGTAATAACACAAGATTGATAACAAAAAGTGCAGTGATTCAACTGCCGTTTTGTCCTAGCCGTGACGATATCGTGAAAATATAATAACTTTCTTTTGACGGCTAAATGTCCAGAATATATTGATTACTCTTTGAATAAAAACGTCGTTATGAGGTGACTATGTCATGTCGATAAGAAGGACATTTAAACATCCTTGTGATGCATCGATGCAATTTAATATCTTATCTATGCAAATGCAATAATAATTTTATGTATTTCAATGTTTTGAAATTAACGCAACGGATTGTAGGACAACTTCGCTTGTCAGTTCTGTTTCTCGGTGTTTTCAAGACTAAGCAAGATCAATGGTACTAGTAATTTAATTCATTTCGGTGTTTTAACGAAGCACTTTACCAAATGGTAGCCATTGGGAGATGTAAAAAAAAATATGTTGAATAATCACCCCCATCTGCAAACCAAATAAATGTTGTGCGTTCTTAGGAATTGTCATAAGATATACCTCTGCTTATAAGGGAGTCTGTTTATGAATGAGTTCTTAAAAGTAATGTTATTTGACACTTAGAACAGTTCCGTAGCGGCACTCGTTCGGCCCGATCGTGTTTTCGTCGCGTTCCGCTGCCTATCGCTCGCACAGCTGTTACGTAGCATTTAACAACACGTGCATTAGGTGTGCGCCGGGCCTCCCGGTTGCACTACCTGGTAAATAATAATTATGGATTCTACTACTAGCGTATCACCGCGTTGCGTTACGCCGATTTTCATGATTGACAGCAATTCAGAGAATAATACGCCTCTTGTAAATGATATTGCTGATCGAAGTGAACCTGAGACCAATGAGGTATTGTTGAGAGCATCCAAGAGAGAAAGAGAGGGGAGTACGGAGGAAGATGAGACATGGACAGAAGTAAAGGGAAAGAAGAAATTACGATACGGTAGCAATAATACATTTAAAGAAGAAATGAAACATCAAGTTTATATATCTAGTAAGGAACGTCTTCCTAAGCAATTTGCAATGGCCCGGATTTTGAAAGAAAATAATATAACAAAGGTTAATCAAGTCAAGTACTTAAGTCCTTTTAAAATTCGCCTGCAATTTGAGTGTGAAAGTGCTGCACAGAGTCTTTTTACTTGCGAGAAGCTGTTAGAGAAAGGTTGGAGATTCCAAAAGGCCACAGAATTATCTGTTTGTTATGGTCTGATCAGAGATGTTGACCTTGACCTTGCTGATGATGAGATTATTCAAAATATATCGTGCCCGGCTCCAGCTAAGCTTATATCAGTTCAGAGGCTTAATCGACGAAATAGGGATGAAGGCGGTTGGTGCCCGAGTGAAACCCTCAGATTATGCTTTGACGGCAGCTACTTACCAGCAACTGTTCGCGTATGCGACATCAACGTACGGGTTTTCCCCTATATACATCAGGTATCCCAATGTTCGCAATGCTGGAAATTAGGCCATACCCGTAAAATGTGTCCCTCCAAAAATGTAATTTGCCCTAAGTGTGGCGGTCATCACGAGAATTGCGATACCACATTGTATTCCTGTGTCAATTGTACCGGAGACCACATATCCTTGAGCAAGGCCTGTCCAGCGTACAAAAAAGAGAGGAAACTGAGAGAGATCATGGCGGAGTTCGGATGCACATACAGGAAAGCATTAGAGATATATGTCCCACCTGAAATGCCCCTTCCCTCTGAAAATGATCAACCTTTACTAACACCTAGGTATGGTGAGCCTTTTCCACGTCTCATTACTGAGCCCACATCTATACCACATAGATATCCCGATCTGTCGAGTCAACCTACTTATGCTGACACAGTCAAGACAAAGGCTACTATTCACGAAGTGAAGACAGCAGTGAAAATTACCCCTCGTCCCCAAAAACCTAAGATTAAGTCGGCAAAGCGTCATAAGAAATCCAACGAGGAGGACTGGACATTTTGGAATTCCGATGGAGGCAGTAAAGATATGGATGATAATATGCCGTCTGATGAGGATGAGGAGCAAAAGGATCAGTGTCCCACCTTAAAGGAGTTGTGGGTCAGAATCAAGGAAGTGATTTTTCTTAAACAGCTTAATCTTTCTTCTAAAATCAGATCCATATTGCAGTTATGCCTAGAATGGTTTATGTTAGTTTCAGTTAGTTTTGTTTCAGATTGGCCGTGGATAAAATCATTGTTTAGTTTTATAAATACTTGCCCGTGATGACTTCGAAATTACTTAAATTAAATATTTTACAGTGGAATGCCCAAAGTATCAAGCCCAAATTAGTTTCCTTTAGCGAAATTTTACGTCAAGAAAAGGTTCATATTGCTGTCCTTAGTGAGACGTGGCTCGAACCGGAATGTGATTTTAAGGTAAATGGTTACTTCGTTTATCGTGCGGACAGAGATGACTCATACGGCGGTGTAGCTATCTTAGTACACAAATCCGTTAAAGCGCAACAGAAATTCTTTCAAATTCACAATAGTGGAATTGAAATAGTTTGTGTTAAAGTTTTTAATTGTGAGCTTTTTGAAAATATTATTGCAATCTATTGCCCTTCTAGGATTGTAACCACTCACCAGGATTGGAGTAATCTACTAGCATTATGGTCCACCAAAACACTAATCTTGGGCGATTTTAATGCCCATCATGTCAGCTGGTCATATAAAACTGATCTCAGAGGCACACTCATCCATGACTCACTTTTGGATAGCAACTTTTTTGCCTTAAATGATGGGACTCATACGCGAGTTCGCTTAGTGGATAATTACCTACAGCAGTCTTCTCCCGATATTTCATTGGTTTCCATAGATATTGCTCATAATTTCAATTGGACTGTTCTAAATGAAAATCTGGGTAGTGATCATTTACTTATAAAAATTTCAACATTAACTTTTTCTCACCTACCCTCAGTCACGAAAAGAAATTTTCGTAAAGCTGACTGGTTATCGTATAAGAAATATTTAGAACAACGTTTTTGTAGTTTTCAATTACCGTGTGATCTTCAAGAGGCATATGACAGTTTTTTAGATATTTTAAATGATGCTGCTAACAAATTCATTCCGCTTGTAAAATTAAATCAAAACCCTACTTCAGTTTTTTCACCCAAACCGTACTGGTCAGCAGAAATCTCACAAGCTGTAGCTCAGCGTAGGTTAGCTTTATCCCAATTTAGACGCAATCCCACTCCCGAAAATCTTGGTATTCTTAATGACAGAATACATTTTGCGCAGAAGCTGATCCGTCAGGCTAAGGGGGAGGGATGGCAAAATTTCTGTACCTCAATTGATCACACTACATCTGCTAAAGAAATGTGGCACAAAATGAGATGGCTAAAAGGTCGTCGATCTCCTGCACATTATGTAGACTCTGAAAATTCCACAAATCTGTTGCATTCTTTAACTCCAGATTATGTATCCCCAATGCCCCCTACAGTTAAACATAGCAACCCTTTACTAGAATGTGAAATCTCTATCCAGGAATTATATAAATGTATTAAATCTAAGGATACATCTCCTGGATGCGATGATATATCTTATTCTATGATAAAAAAATTACCCGATGTAGGTAAATCGGTGTTGCTTACTTTGTTTAATAAATTCTTTTATCATGGGTTTGTTCCGTCTCAGTGGCGCGACATCTGTATTGTGCCTGTTCCAAAGCCCGGTCGTGATTTAAGTAATGTAGCTTCTTTTCGTCCCATTTCTTTGTTATCTTGCATTTGCAAAATATTTCATTATATTTTACTTAGAAGGCTGGAGTGGTTTGTTGAGAAACAAAACGTCTTTTCCGATAATACCATAGGTTTCCGTAGAAATAAGTCGTGTTTAGATGGTCTGGCTTGCTTGATAACCTCTATTCAAACCGGTTTCTCAGAGGGTTGTGCTACGCTGGGCTGTTTTTTAGATATAGACAGTGCGTACAACAATGTTAATAACTATAGCTTAATTAACGTGTTGGACCATTATGGAGTGGGTTCCCTTATTTGTAACTACTTGTGGAATTTTCTGCACAGAAGGACACTCAAAATAAGAACTGGCAACAACTTCATTAGTAGATATTCGGGCAGTGGGTTGGCGCAAGGCGACCCTTTATCTCCATTGTTATTTAACATAATAACGGCAAACATCTGCAATCGTCTCCAAAATGAAGTTTCTATCTGCCAGTACGCGGATGATTTCGCAATATACATACAGTGTTCATCTGTTAACGAGGGACAACATAAAATCCAATCTGCCCTCAACACTATTAATAAAATGCTAACAGACGTAGGACTAAATATTTCGCCGGGTAAAAGTAAAATTTGTTTATTCACAAGAGGTTTCCGTTTACCTATTGTAGACATTCGATTAAACGGCACATTATTACAGTTAGTCGACAATGTAAAGTATTTAGGATTATGGCTAGACAGAGGTCTCCGATGGAAAAAACACGTTAACGAGTTATGCGAACGAGTCCTAAAGCTAGTCAATATTTTTAAGGTTTTGGTGGGTCCCGGATGGGGTATTCATCCAAAACATTTAAGACGGTTGTACATATCTCTTATTCGTAGTCGTATTGACTTTGGTAGCTTCTTACTCGATAATAGTGCTGACACCCACTTGACAAAATTAGATAGATTACAAAACATTTGTCTACGTTTGATAGGTGGGTTCATCAAAAGTACGCCAATACACGTGATGGAGTCCGAGTTGTCATTGCCTCCCTTATTTATTCGCCGCCAATATTTAGCTAGTAAATTTTATCTAAAATCTAAGTGTTATAATTATCCATTACTTAATATACTGAACAAGCTTCATCATCTATGCAACAATACATATTGGAGAAACAAGAAAAAACCTCTTCTTGTTTCGGTACACGATGTTTTAAATGGAGAACTAATTTACTGTAGCAAGACGGTTCACATGTTTGCCATGGATACTTGGGTCAGCAATATAGATTTATCAAACATTGTAAAACCGGTTTTGGAATCTATTGATAGGCCAAAGTGTTGTTTTAATATTCATCAACTTATGTCACTTTGTATCAAATCTCTTAATTTATTATATAACGGCTTTTACCCTATTTACACGGATGGTTCGAGACACGATAATAACTACGGCGCTGCCTTCTATGATCCTCAAACAGGTGTTTCTGTCAAGCTCAAAATCACGTCCAGATTATCTATAATGCATTTAGAATTGATAGCTATAGCAGAAGCATTGGCTTATATAATGTGATAGGCGTGGGACTTCTAACCCGTTAAGGCTGAGTACTACATCTAATTTTATCGACAAAAAAAATAATATGGAGGGTTGAACCCCTAATTGAAAATATAGGAAAATAATGATTTTTTCGGTAAGAATAATTCACAAATTATTTTTTTTCTCACCAAAACATTATCAAACATATGAAAAAAGTAATGAATTAGTTAGTCAAGGTTATTAGCTACCGTTTGTCGTCTTTTTTTGCTTCTACGACGCATACAACCTTTGATATCAAAAAAAGTAAAAAAAATATTAAAATGGCCATAATTTTAGGGGGAGGGGATTCGACCCCTTCGACCCAGGACTTTTGTCGTTAAAATTAGATGTAGTATTCAGCCTTAACGGGTTAGAAGTCCGAACCCTATCACATTGTATAGAATCTTTAGACGGTGCTCGCTTTGTTTTATTTACCGATTCAAAAAGTGCTCTTCTCCATCTTCTTAAATGCACTTCTCCATTCAGAGGGCTTCCACTGGCGTACTCTATTTTGAAATCCATTGGCAGAATTGTGGCTAATAATAAAACTGTTGTCCTTCAATGGATACCTTCTCACGTTGGACTGGAGGGTAATGAGATTGCTGATCGTTTGGCAAATGATGCAGGGTCTGATGGGTATGCTTTTAATTGTTTACCTTGGCATACGGAACTTTTACCCACTATTCGAGACAAATGCTTTCAGTCTTGGTCAGAATATTTTGACAAAAGGTCTCTGACAAAAGGCATCTGGTACAAAACCATTCAGCCCTCTCTTCCTCGTATGCTTTGGTTCAACGTGAGCAGCATGAGTAGACAAGAAGTCGTGATGGCTTTGAGGCTTCGATCCGGTCATGTGCCACTTAACAGCTTTGGCTTTATGATGCGTAAAGTGGACTCACCCAATTGTGCTGTTTGCGGAGTGGTCGAAGACGTGTATCATATCCTCGCCGAGTGCAGACGTATTGAGGCTCAAAGACGTCACGCCTTTGACGTCGACGATTACAGTGTAGGTTACTATAATAGCATCCTGGCTTCGCCATTGTCGGATGAGGCCAGAATTCTTATTAATATTATTATTGTGGGTACTAGGTTGCGGGTAGGTTAACTTAATCCTAAGTTTTTTATAAGTGTCTGTTTTTGTTATTCTGTATTCAATAATCGGGGTGTCGTTTTCTTTTAAGAAAAAACCCCGTAAATAAATAAAGATTTAAAAAAAAAAAAAAGACACTTAGAATCACAACGCAATCGTTAGTCAGCACACAGATTGCGCAATACCACATTAGTGTACAGTTCCTAGCCATATTCGGGTAGCCAAATTATTTAACGTGAATTTATTTGACACGTTTGATGCAGCACATCATTTTGCCATTCGCTATGGTATGTGTATGAAGAATAGTACTCGTACCTATTTAACATTTACTGTTTTAGCTCGGCAACCTGTATCCTTAGTATGAGTTTTTTTTACGTTTAAAGTAATCGAAACGAGTGTGTGATCGATTGGCTTTGATTGGTTAGTTTAATTCAGCCGGCCCATCAGAGCGCCTAACGCGCTTTTGTTTCGATAACTTTAAACGTAAAGCAAACTAGTACTAAGGGTACTGGACCAGGTTTTTTTCTTTAATATGAAATCTCGGCGGTTCTTGATTGTTTCTCGCCAATGCTAGTTCGAAGCTCCCTCAAAGCACCCAGTGGGGTTTGTTCGCTTAATTTAAAGTTTGTCCCTCCTTTCAGGTTAAAACTGACGAGAATCATCGTCGTTGGATCTTCGCGATGCGCCACGGTGAGAGAGTAGACCTTACGTACGGACAATGGGTGCCTTTCTGTTTCGACCAAAATGGATCCTACACTAGAAAAGATTTGAATTTACCCCTGAAATTGGGGGAGAGGTAAGTGTTTCATAGAATCAGTATTTACATTAATTTTGATAGGTCCAGGTTTCAGTGTTCAAGTTTTCTAATACTAGTCCTATTATCCTGTATTGGACACTAATTAGATCATTTAAAAAATATATCACTAGTTTATCCTGAACTAGATTTTATATTACGGTCGATTGATATTCTAAAAAAGTCCTATATAGATTTACAATATGCCAAACTGTACTTGATGCAGAACGCATCTACTTGTATAAGATGTTAGGTGACATTTACAAAAAGTATTATCATATTGATCACCATAACAATTCTAGGACTGGTGGGGCGGATTCTTACATGAAAGATACTCCTTTGACGCGAGTGGGTCGTTTCCAAGCGCAACTAGTGGGCGAAGGCCTGCGATTGGCTGGCATACCCGTCAAGCACGTATACGCATCGGCCGCACTGCGATGCGTTGAAACTGCCCACGCTTTCCTTGAAGGTAAGCTAGACATTTGTATTTTGAGATAGAGGTATGAAGTCAATGGGTGTTTTTTGAAATTATTTATTTGAACTGCTTCATCAGTCGAATGGTCCCATATGCGACTGCCGAGAAAGGAGTCTTGGGTTGATTATAATCAAGTCGGATGACGTATTTAGGTTGTTTGAAAAATCTCAGTAAGGTAGCATGGAGCTTGGAATAGTGGTCCATTTGTGGTAATAGGCTCGCGTAGTATTACTTAGAATTCATATCATAAGATGTGATGTTATGTTTTAAACTTAAAAACGAAACCATGATTGCAGCTACCAACAAAGTATTGACATAAACAGATCAATATTAAGGCATATACAATACATATAAGCCTGTGTACTTAACCTAGATATAAGATACGCCTAATTAGATTGGCCAAAATGTTATTATTATACAATACTATTATCAGTACAGAGTAATACAAACAAACGAAACAATAAAGGCTACAAAGTCCGAACAAATTAATTTATTATTTGTGTACATTTGTGATTGTGATATCACTCGATAGTTTAATTTTCTTATCACTATCGAGTGAGTGGTACTTCCAATTCAAGTCGGTCTCTAATTGTTATGAAGACTTATTGCAAAAAGAGTTATACGTATATTGACGTGACATTGGAAAGGCTTATGTCCAGCAGTGAACGAAAACAGGCTTATGATGATGATGATGATGAGTCTGAGATACATCATTTTCATTTAATTATAACAGGATTTTTATTTTTACTTTTGTGATTGGTTTATTCTACTAGCAAGTTAGCGAGGCATACAGGCTAAATGGTAACTAACTGTTAATGCTAGTTAATTTTGAATCTTATTGTTTTCTAATAAAATTCAAAATCTATTGAAATATACACGGCCTCCAATTGTTCATTGAATTACTTGCACCACCAAGGAAATTATAAATACTACATTCTCATTTCTTGACTACAGGTATATTAGACACACATAAAAGAAAATACATTGTGTCACTCTTATGCCTATACGTAGTTTAATGTCGATGTTTTAGCGAACGACACTCGTTAAAAGTTTCTTATTACTGTATTGCTTACAGGTCTTCAAGCTGATCCTTCAGTGAAAATCAAGGTGGACCCTGGTCTCTTTGAGTACAAGATGTGGCACATGGCCAAGGGAATGGCACCGTTCATGACTCCCATGGAGATGTACAAGGCAGGCCTGAACGTCGACCTGAGGTAGGTTAAAATAACATAAATATGGCTGTTATCTCCAATCGCCCCTAAACTGTTACTTACCGTCATGTAGCAGATAAACTAACCCCTCAACCCTAACAAACCCTGAGTTACATTTGAAGAAATGTAACAGATAAATTTTAATTGTAGATTAATTTTGTGACAAATATTATTATATTTTTCAGCTACAAGCCATACGTCGACTTGGATGTGAACACCACTGAGACCATCGAAGAGTTCTACAAGCGGACTGAAAAAGTGATGCAGTCTGCTGTTCGCGACACTGAAAAATCCGGTAAGACAATATACATATCTGATAAAATTTACTTTATATCTTCTCTAGCTTTTACTTATACTAGCGGACCCGACAGACGTTGTCCTGTCTACACGTCTTTAATTTGAAAATTTTTTTAATAAGCTAAAACATTCTGGACCGTTTTGATGAAAATTATTATTCAAATGTTATGACAATATCTAACGTCATTAATATTTGACACTGCGATGGTAGCGCCGTCTGTCAAATCCAATGTAAAACATTCCAAAACCAACAACTACTAATAAATTAAAAATTAAATAAAAAAACATTGTCCAGCGGACAAAATTGTGAATCTAAACCATTCTCAGATCCCCTTGAACACACACAAAAAAAATCATCAAAATCGGTCCAGTCGTTTAAGAGAAGTTCAGTGACATACACACTTACAGAAGAATTATATATATAAAGATAAATCAACATTTGTTCTAATTAAGCATAAAGAGGTAACAAAGAAACTTCCTTTCGCATTTGTACTATTAATTAATAAAATGTTGTGTCTCTTCGATGATCACCGAATTTTGGCGCTGAATACGACGTACTATGTGCATACATTTTAAACTACAAGAAATAATAATTAACAACATACCTGATATGTCTTATTAGTAACTGATGAGAACTTTGAGTATTCGCATTTAGATGCCAATACTCAAAGTTCGAGCTTATACAGATCTATTAATTATTTGTTTCTTATTTTTTTTCAGGGGGCAACGTGATCTTTGTTGGTCACGCGGCTACGCTGGACTTGATGGCGGTGGCGCTTAAACTTCTCGATGAGAAAAGAACAGACCACAAGCCCTACAAGATACATGAGAATCTTCTGAGAGTGCCGTACTGTGCTCTTGGCGCGATGAGGGACAACCCTTGGGAGGTCGTCTGCCCTCCTTGCCCTCCTTCCATCAACTCAAGCTCAGGAAGGTTCAACTGGAAGATGCTTTTAGATGTGTAAGGATAAATGTGAACCTTGTGATACCTGTAATTAATATTATTGTGATTTAGGAATTGCATTTTGTCTACATCTAGTTAATATGTTTGCTCTGGAAATTGTGGGGTATTTTTGTATTAATAAAGCGTTTTATTCGATCGAATGTGACACTTTTTAGGATAGAATGTACTCGTGTGTACTATAACTTTAGTGGGCAATTTTTCCAAAGCCAACATGTTAATTTTAATTGAAATATGCCTATGGGAATAGTAGAGATTTTTTAAAGTGTGTTCTAAATTTTGTTGTAGATAGAAATCTTTTGTAAATTGAGTGTTTTAGCCAATTACAGTTTTTTTTATTAAAATACCTAAAATTACAAATTCAAATTAACAAATGTCTCGTAGGTATATTTTATTAGTATTAATTTTAAGATTTTATAAATGTTTTAATTTATGTCGTTTTTAGTATACCTTGTTAAGAGTAACGTTTTATTTTTTACCTTACAACTCATTTCTTGTACCTACTTACATATACCTAATATCATGAAGCAAATACAAAGAGATTTCATAACGGGATTCACTACGGGGAGCGTGAGACGTTACAAACCACGTCCGATACTCCAAAAATGTTGTGAAACGTCCTCGCTTATAACTTATCTGCACCAAAGGGTGTAAGTAATAAGTAAAAGTACTTATAATATCAATGGGCAGGGCCGATCTCGCATCACCTCTCTGTACTTGCTTCATGTCTAATACCTACATAGTGCACTCTACATGTATATATTTGTAATAATAAGATATTTAAAAAGTAAGTGAATGTGATTCCTCCTCATATAAATAACAGAACTAGGTACTTATAAGTGTAATTTAAATGCAAATTAATTTTTATTTTTTTCAAACTGCCATAGAAAACTCGACCTTATGCTAGCAAAATAATGTGGTTATTGTTTCAACAATATGTGTGTGGTTCCTTGAAAGTAGTTAGTTTATTATATAAAAGTAAATTATATAAAGTACTTTTTAAATGTCATCTAGTTTCATTAATTCCATAGAATCCATTTAGGGGTTGTGACTTAAGTTGAAGAATTTTGCAGAAGATATTTTAAAAATATCATAAAAAATCTATGTCTCTCATATAATATATAAGCTTGATTTGTGTATTAAAATGCTAATGTGTAGCAAAATAATCTAATCAAGACAATTATGTGAGCAAAGGCATATCTATAATAATACGGGTAATATAGATTGTTCCCGTAGCTTACTAAAGACGACGGCAAGAAAATAAACTCGTGTAGATTTTTTTTTTACTTTTTGATCGCCATTGTCACAACAACATAACAAAATATTTTTTAAATTCTAAATCCCTGTGAGAACACGGGAGGCCTCACGGAGTGTGTGAACACTCCATTATAGACCTAATTACCGATGCTTAGTGACTACTTTTGTATGAACAAGTTTCGTTATTAAACATGAACAAGTTCACAAGATGATCTTCTAATATGACAACTTCACAAGACGATCTTATATCTCTATTATATATATATTATGTTATCTTATATATTCTATTCATTTGAAATGTATTTATGGATACATTTATAATATGGCGTTCAAAAAGTTAAAGTCCAGAGTTCATTTTATACTGGTTTGTATATTTGTGTATGTCGTCGTCATACATATTCCGTGTACTTATGTACTTCGTTGGTACCTGTGTATTTTAGTGAACTTTAATTTGTATGCCTTATTAGACTGATTAGATATATGTTCATTACAGTCGTATTAATGTTGGTAATATTTGTACCTGCAAAATGGGTAAAATAAAACGTCTGTATAAAGATATTTGTATAGTTAATGTTTTTTTTTTGAGGGGGGAAAATCATCCAATGACTTCTCCCGCCTTGGGCGAGGCGGGAGGGAGTGTCAGACTCTTACTGACTAAAAACCCCGTTCCTACTCCTGCTTTTTGAGCCGGAGCCCCGGTAAACCCGCTAGGTAGTCCGCAGCTCCGGATTTGTATAGTTAATTTGAATCTAACGTTATCTACCTCATTACATAGCAGCTTTAATTGAAAAGGAATTAAAAACCCACCGCGTTGGGCCATAAGCTTAATGAAGTTCTTGAGGATTCCATAGGTATTTGAGAAATCCTGAACTCTCCTAAAAGCAGTGTGTCAGCGTGCCGCAGCATTGAGCGCTTCGTTCAAAGGTTGAAAAAATGGCCGTCCTCGCTAGTTACTCTGTTGTCAATCGCGATCGTGAACCGAAGATAAATGCAGCCTTGTTCAGTGATTTCGGGTAAAAATAGACCAACTATTTTTTTTTATCAGTAACTGCATGCATTTTTGAATATTTTCTAAAAAAGCATTTAAAAACATAAAAATCAGAGAGGAATCCAAATGGTTAGGCCTCCAGATAGAGGCATTTCCGGACAATACTTCACAATCCCTGAATCCCCAAAAATCAAACCAGGTATAGTCGACTCTAGCACAACATAACGTAATAATGTTACCACTGTTGTCTCGAGGAGAGACAACAGTGGCTCGAGGGTTCTGTTGTCTCGAGGAAGGATTTGGAAAAATTTCGTTAAGGTCACGTGCTAAGTCAATTAAGTTTTTATGCGTATGTCACATGATACAGTATTTATTTTGGCATTACATATTTTGCACTAAAAGTTTTATACTTAGCTGGGTATAGTAGAATAAAACAATAAGTAATTTTGAGCATTTTATTATAGAGAAAGTTGCAGCTGCACTCATTAGGAGGGTACTGGATTATGCAGCATATGCACTGCTGACAAAGGTACTCGTACAGTAAGTATAGATCATGACAAAACAAAGTTGTATGCAACGCATGAATGCATCGGCGAGCGCACCCACACCGCATCCTACGTATGAATAATGGATACAAATAACGTGCAATTAATTATGAACGAGTTCTAATTAATGCCGGCCAAGTCCCAAATGCATCTAACTGTAAGTGACAAGGCCGCCAGCAGACTGGCAAGTGACACTCATAATTTTCAATGTGCGTGTATGATGTGCCATGATGGCCGTCGAAATACATGAATTATAGCGGGAATAAACGTGATATACAATGATGAAGTAGGTAAGAGTAACTCATTTCATCGCCATGAAATACATGCGTTCTAAATAAAGTCCGCCTACATACTGAAAGAATTAAACCATCAATCAAAATACGAGCTAAAAATAATATCCCAAATGTATGGTCTCACTGTTTCTGTGACTCAATAGCAGTAGTGACCGGCGACTAACGTTTAACATTCTTTCCTGATTAAAGCTCGCCAGATAAAATAAGAAACTGTAATTAAAATGTTTCAAACATGAGCTAACTGTTATTTACGGATTGGTGGACTGCACGAAAGTCAACTAAAATAATTGTACTTTGTCACAATTTGTCATTCAAAGACGAATATGTTATAGGACGTCCAAAAATACAAAAGTCACTGGTGAAATTAATGCCGACATAATAAATCACATTTTAGAAAAACATTAACAACTTCTTGGCAGTAGGTACTGCTGTAATGAGAATTTTTGTTGTTAACATTTATCATATACTAAAGAAATACTGAAAACTTATACTAGACACAAACGTATCATCGTTGAATACAATAATAATTTATTTATTCGTTTTAGCTACCATAATACCCAAAATTATATATCAGAGTTCCTATCTACAAACTAGATGTGGTAAAAAAATGCTACTCTATGTTACTTGTGCTAATCACAGACATATTACAAGACTTTTTACATGTCTTAAGGTACAAGGTGGAAGCGGGCAACATGAGACAACAACGGATGACACTACTGGTTTCTATGAAATTACCTTTGTGGTTAGCGATAGTGACCGGCGACGTACCAAGTGGTTAGCGATAGTGACCGGCGACGTACCAAGTGGTTAGCGATAGAACCAAGGTAGCGACGCGTCGTCGAACGGCTGACGTCAGTGTGCGGTATAGTAGTGCCGCTGTTATAGTTCGAAATCATGACTGCAGTGACAGGATAATGGCGACATGAAGCGACAACACGTGGTCTGCTGTAGCCTCATGTCGCCCGCTTCCAACTTTTACAGTCACTAAACTATTGATACACTGAGATTCAAAATGTTTAAGACTAGAGAGCAGTCGATACCATGCTTTTTAAGAATTATTATGTTGTGCGATATGCATAATATAGGTAAAAAATAATACCGCAGGCAGACGCTAATGGATAGAGTTAGGTATAAAAATCTTATTTATAGGTACATTGCGAAGATATGTTTATATAGAGCGATGTAATATTCTTTACGCATAAATAACTGAAACATAATCTATAATTAAAGACTTGTTTGTCGGTTTATTAGTTAAGTACACAATATTTAAAACATTTGTGCTAACAGTAGAAACCTAAAATACTTGTACTTAATGCGAAAAATAATTTGGTTACAGCATTATAACAAAAATGTACTTTTTATAATTATTATAACAATCAGTACCTAATAGTACCTATGTTGATATGTAATAAAAGATTTCACTACTTATTATTTGTATTTCAATCCGTAAAATAAAAATGGCACAAGCTGTAGTGTTCACTTTATCTAATCATTATTAATTAGATCAATTACAAAAAACACAGTCTTAAATGAACCTTGGCATTCGTTGAAAACTAACGACATTTTTCAATAATACTAATAGGTATAAAATTTTCGGGAGCAACACGAGAGAACATAACGAAAACTTTACATTTCCTAAATAAAACACCATGTTAATACATCAGCCCCCTAGAATTTAAACTCATACAACACACATTTATTTCCTTAAAAACTGTGAGAAAAAGTTTCTGGCTTGGTAGACCATTATACCTATACAGGCAACGACGACGGCTTCAGTGAAGTATCCCAGCACTACGTCCCGCATAGTCTTCTCTCTGATCAGATCTGCAGGCTCCGGGTTCTCCTCAGCTATCTAGAGAACATATTCATCAGATGTTAGTAATAGCACACACAAACTAACGAATAAGCGAGTCCTAAGATTTTCGATTTTTCAAAATGTCTGAAGTTTATTAATTACTGAGTTTTTGAGCTATTGCACGAAGTCAACGGAGCCTCGGTTATCTCGGTAAGTAGTAAATGTGTGCACATCTGGTTCAGTTTCAGGAAATTATACATTGTTTTCGTGATATCGTAACTAGTTTTTTTTTGCATGACGTAGGACATAGGACAGATCTGACGTATTTTCTCTAGTTGGCCCATTTTTTGAGTTGTCTGTGCACTTACTTAGGATCAATCTAACAAAATAGGTACACATAGCATGATTACATGATTTATCAGCTTAATTATTAAAAATTAAGCAAAATAAAATTAAAATAAGAAATATAACAATAAATATTCTCTCACCTTTTCCAAAACAATCCGTACTCTTGCAGAAGCTCGTTTAATACAGTCGATGTTTGAGAGCATTTTCTTAGCTGCGTTGACCATTTTTTCACGTATTGGAGACTCAGGCGGCTCAAATTTGATTTGATCTTGTATCTTATTATATTCTCGCAGAGTATACTGGAGGGTTGTTTCTAGTACGTATATTTGATGAAGGTGGGATCCCAAAGACGTCAAATAGTTCAACATACTGGAAATTAAATCATATTTTTTAGTAATAGTTGCACTTCATATGGCACATTCCGAGCAGTATGATTTAAGAACAATTAAAATAGCAGTTTTAATAGTAAATTGAGTATGAAGTATTGTATAAATAAATAAAGATTAAAAAAAGAACGAACGTTACTGCCTTTAGTAACATTATAGTTAATAGTATATTATTATAGTACCATTTAGCAGTTGGAGTGGTCGTAAATTGTTTCTAGGATTAAAGAACAGGACAATATTATTAAGACTTTTAAACTTTGTTCATTATTGATTTTCTTGTTTTCTCTACTAAACATTCATTATAAAGATCAAATTTTATACCTAAATAACATTCGTAGAGTTGTAGAACAAATCTATAACATGCAATAGTTACCTAAAATTATCAGTTGTCTGCAAAGCAAGACCAGATACAGCTTTAAGTTTCCAGTTCCTCTTATGAAAGTGACGTAGTCCGTTCTTCAATCTTTGTCGTTCGTATGGTAAGTCCATGCCTAACTTCACCATATCGCTTTCTTCTAGCAATAGGAATGTCCTTAAATCCATGCCAGACTTCATAATAGTTTTAGTAAAATTTTCCAGGTGCATACCATATAACAGGTGAGGGATTTCGCTTTTATAGTCTGGACTGTGAAAGAAATAGCAGCATTGAGTTAAATAATTTGTCTGGTAAAAAAATAATAGTAGCAGATAGTTGTGTTGCATGTGAGTGTATTGCTCTCGTAATTCTGTCTGGCGTCATTATATTTTAGTCTCGCATAAAACACAAATAATATAATCAATTGTAATTCTAAGTGCCCCATAAACTTATGTGACAGATAGAGCCTACAAATTACGTTTTTAATTCAAAGTTATCTGATACATAGTGGTTACCCAGACATTGTGATACAATACCTAAAGTTAATAAATAGACAAATACCTTTTCCCTTTTTTAATTCCCGGATAGAAATCATGCCAAGTGGTCATTTCCATATCAAACGACTCTTCATGATCCTCCGGTATTTGCAGATGCTTTTTCAATATTTCCGCAACTTCATTATACTCGTGTAACTCAGCTAAGTCTAAAGCTGTGCGATTGTATTTGTCGACTTCTGACATCCTCGCTCCATGGGCTATCAGGATTTCTAATATCTGAGGTTGATTGTGGTGAGCTGCCCAGAACAATGCCTGTAATATGACATAAATTTTACATAAATAAATTTGTGGTGCATTATATTTTCTACTAAAAAAATGGTATATTGCCCAATATTTCACAGTTTAAAAGTATGAAATACCTATTTAAATGAAACTTTCAAAATCTTTACTACTACCAAAACATTTTGTGTTTGTTTATACTATTTTAAGTCTATAGCTATTTTCAATATAATGGATATACAATGTAAAATATTCCATGACAAATCTAAATGTACTTACTGTCCATCCTTGTAGATCTCTGACTTCTATATTTACTCCGAGATCCAAGAATTTCTGTACAATATCAACTCTGCCACAGCCAACTGCCTTCATGAGTGGAGTTTGACCGTAATTGTCCATACAATTTAGTTTACAGTTTTTCTCCAAGAGATTAGTCACTATGTTATAAACCACTTTGTTGTTGGCATTACTGTTTGAGCATACAGTCATTATTGGTGTCATTGAGTCTGTAATTTTATAATATTTGTTTTATTCACCACAACTCTGATATGCATTAAAATTTTAAAATAACAAGTAAAAGTGAAGCAAATGTCTACTTTAAGAAAATGTAGTGTCTGTGTGTTCATCTCAAAATATTTTTTTATGATGGTCTACAAAAATAACTAATGAAGTAATTACTTTTCACATTTTGTTTTCATAAATATTGGTTTACCTGAACGAAAATTGGGGTCAGCCCCTTCTTCCAATAGATATTTAACAATAGCATCCTGTGCATGGAAACATGCATGCATGAGAGCGGTCCAGCCACTGTCCAGACGAGTGTTGACATTATTGTTTAATCCTGTAACCACAGAATTAATAAATTTAATATATAAACATTTAACTTTGTAATGCAGCTGAAAAAATAATTTCTAGAACCAATTCGGCTCCTGTGCCAAATCCAAGGATGGTGTTAAAAGATAGAAGAAGTTGAAAGGTGACAAATAATAATAATATCATGGTATAGAAACAGAGTCTGAAAATGTGCCTGGTATATGGCAATAGGCTCACCCTCTATTACATGGGACTTACAACATAAATTGTGAAAAGTGAGAGTACATTATTCAGTGGCATTACATGCCATAATATGCACTTCTGCCTACTCCTTCAGGGAAAAAGGCTTGAGAAGTATTTATCATTTTTTGTAACATAAAATTATGTATTATGTAAATCTAAGTTTTAAAATAAAATAATCTTACTGGTAGCAACAATTTCTTCCACTTCTGCCAAACTTCCATTAATGATGGCATCCTGCAAGTCCATTTCAAGCTTTTTCTTGTCATTGTGTTGTTGGTACTGGAAGTGATTCCTTGGCTGTAAATAATAAATTTTATAAGCATTAAAATAATCTTTTCAATCTTCAATTACAAGGAGTTTTATTAATTTTTTTTATATTTTAGAGTAGTATGCATATGAACATATGAATAAGTGGATGCAGGCGGCGGCTTGTCATGTGGATTACTAAGGGGGGGGCCTTAGTTCAACAGAGGTCGTCTATCGGTTGATGATGATGATGATGGCATTAAATACCAATGTTATCTACCTTATCAAGACACATTTATATTTCATATTTAACAGGATCGTATATTTAATCATTTGTATTTAATTCCATTACATGGTTGACATTTAGGACGCCTTGTTACCCTGATGCTGGAAATAAATCTCAGATCGACCTAGATTATTACACTACAATGAGTAAGACAACCAATTATGGTTTGAACAACTAATGAGAACAATTATTGATTTTCTCACATGAGCTCGTTTTGTTGATGAAGATCAATCACAGAAAAGAAAGAAAAAAAATCCAAATAAATACAGATTCAACTAACCGGCTCATCGAAGTAACCGTAATAGTCATCGGGGTCTGAATCCGATTCTCCTCCGGGTCTACCTGCCGTATGAGTCATTGTAATTTTTCACTCAAACTATTCGAAAATAAATGACGCTTTCTCGATTTTCACTACTATTTTACATTTAAAATACTTTACTTTTTGAGGTTAGGTTTCAAATTCAAAACAAAACTTTGTGATCAATGTCAACATGACAGTCAACATTGACTGACATTGACGTAAAGTCATGTTTTTATAATGTTGCTAGTAACAAAATAATACTGTACTTTTTGTAGTCAACTGTAGTATTCTACTATTCATTTGCTTAATTTCTATTGTCGAAGATAATGGAGGATATAAACCAAGTCTGAAAATTGTAGACTTTGAGATATCACGTAATCGTATAAAAGTGGAAAACTAAATTCAATGCTAAAATAAAATTATGGTAAAAAGCCATGCTTCTGTCTTGAAGAATGATATTACGACCATGGCCTCACAGAAAACCTGCGTGAAACTTGCGTTGTGTTTGACAACATTTTACCAGAAATTATAATATTGGTGTTAAAGAAGAATAAAACACCTTATTGGCCTTTGATTCGATTGGAAGTTCGATTCATAAGTTGCCGAACGATCAATTGTTGGGTTTTAATTATCACAACGTATATCAAAAACTCTTCAACGTTTGATATAATATTCAAAATCGTCTCATCTTGATCATCCGCCAGAAAACGTCCACGTCGCAAAATTGTTTGTCGCATCGTCGCAATGTAAATCGAGATATTGTACTTACCTGCCTAAAAGAAAAATAATGATATTAATAGGTACCTAAACAATTAATTCAGTTACTCAGGCTTTGAGTTACCTTGATCTTCAAATGTATGTTTCAACTTTTAAAGAGATTTTGGTGAGATAGGTACTTATTGAGAATTAGTTATTAATGAGATATACCTAATTACCTATTCATGTAAGAATGATTAATTAGGTACCTACCTAGATGTAGTTCGGCTACCTCAGTAGCCGATATGTAAGTATCTATCAATAATAAATAATAGGTACATATTAATCGGATTGAACCTACCTACCTACCTACCTACCTACCTACCTACCTAGCAATTAAAAAATCTTTGTATTTGGATGAGTGGATGCCTACTTATCTTTGAAAACAAAAGCAATGAGTCAGTCAATTTGAAGAAAGCCGAGTAAAAAGTCTCAAGTACAATTCACGAGGTTGGGAGTTATTCTCCGCGTCGAAAGGTAAGGATAATAGGCAACAGTTCCAATTAGACGACGAGGGCGTTTGTTAACATTTAATTAACGTCAGGGAGCTATTGTGTCGGCGGCGGCGCAGACACCAGAGCCGAGCTTCGTTGCTATGTCTTGATGAGCTGCAGTCACAATGTTTCCAATTACAACAGTTTTTTAGAATGCCACATCGCCATAGTGAGTCGGATGAACAATGGATGCGGGATTTTTATGATGTTATATCATTAACCATTAAAATGGCACCACATAAGAAGTCAAGGAGTTATTAAGGAGACTTTTTATCATTAGGTTATATTGTACCTATTACCGTAGAATAAAACTTCGGTACTTAAATACTTAATGTTAGTAAAAAAATGTATTAATACCTAATTACCTATAGGTTTAAGTAGGTACCTATAGTTGCTGGGTTTTTACCAAACATTGAATGTCGGTAGTTCTTCCTCAAAATGTGCTCTTACACCTAATGGGGATTAGTCAATTATTGCTAATTAAACATTTACTCACCGTAAATAACACGAAAAGGTTAAGTTATTCGACAAGAAGCTCGAATTACCTACTTATTTACTTAACTTGAAAACCATGTTTATTTTAAAGTTTTAATCACGACGCGTGTTAAGACGTTAATTAAGTTCGCTGCACAAAATAAGTAGGTAAGTATCTTACTATCTATCCTACTTACAAATAATGTACTTATATAGGTATGTAGGTAGGTACATAGGTACCTAAAAACTACTTGGGAAGCGAAATACTTAGTCACGAATATAATTGGACGGTAATTTTTTATCGTGTGGTCGAAGAAATGTTTGTGAATGTAATAGGGATTTTTCTCAGCGACGTAGAAGGTAAAAGATTTGATTTATCGTAGTCGGTTGGTGAGGCGCGCTGACCACCCGGCCCGGCCGGCCGCTGCAGGGCCGCTCGCCGCCCGCCCGGACGCGTTATTAAACTTTTCCCCATATTAAACATTCCGGAGACGAATACATTTTATTGTTGCCTCGGACCGACGTCAGAGGCCCCTACAAAGCGAAACTCAAAGACGGCAATTGCGAAATAAATTGAAAGCAATTTGATATTGCGTTGTAAGTAATAGCCGTCAGAACCCACAAGTCTGTAAGAGACACTTTGTATGCAATTTAGAAAAATTTCAACGGGTCATTTGCTTGTAGCTTTTTGGTTGAATGCTGCTCTGGAGATTTATGATTTAGGTTCTGGTAATATGTGGCCTAACTCGTATTTATTGTACCGGAATTCTTAAACTCGCGATTTGTTCAGCGAACGTAATAACATCTGAGGCAAACAATAATGTAATTATTATAAACTCTGTGAATGTGTACATACATACAGTGACTTACATGTAGGTATAGATAAACCATCCAATTAGACGCCGGCTTTGTTAACTTTTAATTAACGGAGTTGTGTATAGTATACTGTAAAGGACTGCCAAGTAATGTAACAGCTTTTGACTTACACTACTCTTTTTACTTTATTAAAATGCTGTTATAATCGTAACCTAACCTAACTTGATTATAACAATAAAGCAGAAAAAAGTAAATAATGGTTAATTGTACTCATTTGTACTTCCTCTCGATGGTTGATCAGGTCCTTGATGTTGTAAATAGATTCTTGTCAATTTTTGATTCGAAATAGCACTTAAGAATATAGATCAAGAATTTGCGTGTTAGATTATCTGCTTGCAATTAACGGATGCGATTGATAGAAGGCATAAATCTGTCTACATTTAATTGTTTTTTCGTCTCAGTCCGTCTTGTAGACGTCTTCATCAGACGGCGGTCTAATCCGAAATCTCATTTCCGACGAATAATTGTAGGAAATAGAGCGAGCCTCTCCGGCGTCGTGCTGAAAAAACCCTTGAGGGGAGGAGATACACGTTATCTTAGTCCCGTTTAAGAATATTTTTAATAACAAATAATGTAACGACATAGCGTTAACATCTAACGCCTATCGAAACATTGGCGATGTAAAAACCCATTCAAGAGTAGATAAATCATGTCTTGAGCAAAATTCTAATTAGGTAAATTATGTGATGCTTATAATTTTTTATTAAGATACCGTACATAAATTTTAATTTAAGCTACAGTAATAATACTTAATAGCATTAGGTATGCCACAAAGTTTCAGGTAAAGAATGTCGTTAAATGTGGAAGAGCCATACTTCGGCACGAATAGACCGGCTCGCCCGGAGTTATACCCGGCTTCACAGAAAACCGTCGTGAAACAACGTTTGCGTTGTGTTTCGTTATGTGAGTGAGATTACCGGAGGCCCAATTTTCCCAATCCCCGATTTCCCAACAACCCTTAAATTACTAATCCCCAAAAGGCCAGCAACACACTTCAAACACCCCTGGTGTTTCGGGTGTCCATGGGCAGCGGCGATTGCTTACCATCAGGTAATCCGTCTGCCCGTTTGCTGACTTAAATATATCGTTTATGAAGTGATGAGTTTTGGTTTTCACACGCCGTCTTGCCAACACCCACAAAAGTGGATAAGTCAGACATTTGACATAAACACCAACACCGGTGTTTGTCGAAGTAATAGGAAGTGTCGTCAAAACATTAATTGGTTACCCATTGTTAGACAAACAAGCGAATTAATCAAGCTTGTAACCGAATCAAGATTCAAGATCCCGTGTGGTATTGCACGTCAACGATAAACAAAGGCCATCCTGCAGCAAATTATATAGAGCCTTGTAAATTTATACATGAGTGTAGCTGGTGGCTGGTGGCTACTAGCTAGTGTATAAGTAAGAGAGGTCCACCCCGCTAAGTGATTGGATCGGTCCATTATCTTGTATCTGCTGATTTCTTCAGAGCACTCCAACTCTTTTGATTCACTCTAAGCAATGAATGTAAATGTACGGTATTTATCTGTTTTATCTATACGATGAGTATAAAAGCTATTCATTAGATACAGTCAGCAGTTATTATGAAATTGTGCTCCCATTAAGTGTATGGATATTTTAAGATATTTTTATGCTTCTGTGCTACTATTTTATTTGGTTAGAATTTTAGTATCTACCTACTTATTGGCATTGATTTAGCTAGTTGCCTTAAATTTTCAATAACTATGTGAATGCAAAAAATATACCTATCTATTAGGAGGATTTTCACATTGTTTTTTTCTATTTCATTCAGATCTGCTATTTTTAATGATGTTACCATTGCATCTAGACGTATAAATAATTTATTAACATAGATAAAATTAACTTATGACTGCATACAATTATCAATTTATTCTGTTTTTGGTAATATCAGCATTTGGTCGACATGAAATAAAATCTGAGGCAATCAGACCAAACCGTTTACTTTCAACCGAAACACACTTCACCTCAAATCCGTGTTGTTTATGGGTCTTTAATTAATTAGGTCCGTGTATAAACCAATTAATTGAGTAGCAGTATCAGATAAATACGAGTAACTATATGTACTAGAGTTATATACTAAACTGTTAGTTCAATAGTTAATTTATGTGCATACATATTTATTGCCAACGTAAGTACGTAGAAATATTGTAAGGAGCAGTGAGAGAGTTACGAGGTAGACTTATGGCTTCCATTCAGTGAGGGAGAGATAATGCTTGCAGGCAATCACATAAGTGGATCAAATAGCTGTAGTCCATTTGGATAATGAACTAGCGACTGTGTAGCCTCGCTCACTTCTTTTATTGTGCACTCTTTCATACAACTAATATTAACTAAGTATTTATATTATACGTATGTACAGATTGAGTTCAATGTTTGTAAATGATTGATTAATGAAATTACGAGATTGTCTGTGTACTGAAACGGCTGCGAATAAATCTGGAGCCACTTAACTAATGGTATGTGTATGTATTAAAGGTTTTGTCTCTGTTTTACTAGCTCTCAACGTAAGAAAACAAGCTTCGATGAATCTATTTTTATGGGTAAGAATTTGGTTATAGAGTCTTATTATGGAAGGTATGAGTTAGTTGTCATAAATATCGTCTGCATCATGTAAGTAGTAGTACCTCTAAAATATAAAAAAACTAAGCACATTTTACGCTAAACTTCACGCCGAGAAACCAGGTAAATAGGCAACAAAGTTCTTATTGTGAATGTTACATTACAGATTTAAATGATTGGTAAATCTGTCGACCACATTAAACGGTTAAAAGCCTCGCCATTTATAGCATTTTATACTGCATTTTGTCATGGGCCACCTATGTAATTTAAATCACGGACTGTATTTTATTGTCCTTAATGAGTAGGTAGTAAGTGGAAAAAACATACTTTCAACATCCATAAATACATGTTTACGTCGATATTAAAAATACATTCCTTATTAAAACGATTAACTGTACCTTTAGAGGCCGTTATAAAAAAAAATAAACGAGAACGGAAAAATAATATCACCGCCAAAAGAAATTCAGCTGCAAAATTGCTCTTGCGTCATAAAAGTAAGCACTTAAATTGCCCAGAACGTGTATTTTGTTTATTTAATTCAAATTAGATAACTACCTTTTACTGGATTGCCCTTTTGAAATTCTTAGCTCCCAACTTATTCAGCTAATATAATAGCGAAATTCAGTAGGTATACAATTATTAACCAGCAAATAAATTATCGCTTCTTAACCTTAGTACGTTATAAGTGAAATTCTTTTTTAAATCCATTTCTGTCCTAAAGTGGCAGCACTGAGTACATTAAATATTCTACCTACACGTACCTACATTCGCCGAGTACTTAAAGCGCACTCAAAGTGCTATCTGATCAATCCATTATCGTGGTCGGTTCTGTCCAGGAGCTGTTAGGCTGGAGTTGGCGACACACATTTTCCATTTCCCCCTTGTCCCAACAGCGGCCCAGTTCCGCGTCTTCCATAATTCAATCCATACTGAATCCATTGTGTGAATTTGTGTGACGATACTACTCGATAACACCTATGTGTACGTTTTATGTAAGGATTTAGTGTAGGGACTTGTTTATTGTACGTTTCGTTCGATGGTGGTCCTTGTTTGTACGTGGGTATGTTTTCTTATCGTTTTTTAGTAATGGCAACAATCAATCCAGCGACAATGGATTAAGTTTTTTTATCTGTAACTGTATAAATGTGTTTTTTAAATTCTTCGTTTGAATCGAAGAAGTTCGTAATTGAAATTATTTTTATGAAATTAATTTATGGATAGGTAATTAACTAATTGTTATAATAGTAATAACTTTTGAAAGATATCTAAACACCTGTTAATTTAAGAACTAATTTAACGACGTGGGTGTAAATACTGCTGTTACATAGAACGTTAAGGTTTTATAATCTAGAAAACCTTCGTGGGTTGATTTTAGTCTAAACATTATTTATGAATATTACATTGGTTTAATTTACGTAATTGAAATACGATTGTCGTGACTTGATTACCTACAACAGATTTATTTGAGTTATTAAATCAAAACAGTTTATTAAATTAATTTAATATTTAGCTCGTGTTATGCAAATGTTTGTGCTCTAAGAATATTCAACAACGTCCAGTAATCTATTTTAAGATCGAATGTCCACTGCTACATAGATATGCACTTTGCTTTGAGTGCTACGCCACGGTGACACTTCTGCGCCGGTGTCTACATTCAAAACGGAAAGGGTATAACAGATACACCGGCTTGATATGTTAAATTTAAATAGAACTTAGAAATAGACTCAAAATATGCATTCCGTTTAAGAGTATCAGGTCAGATATTTTGAAATATACGAATATTATTGTTAGTTTTCTTATTAATTCTCTGACACCTTACCTAGTTTTTCTAAAATGTTTGGAGGGCTGAAAACCTGTCCTGTGGCAGTTTATAATTTGATTTATCAGCTAACACAATACTTGTATCAAGAGAAGAGGACGTAGTGATCACGGAGGTAGTCAATAATCCGGAGGTGGTGGCGCTTGTTACCAGTTTGCCACATCCACCGCGTTGTTTATCGTGGCAGCGTGGTCACACGGTGCACTAACGCACAAGCAGTGTTTCCTTGATCCAGTCTATTTCGGCGGGATCCATTACCTCGAGAGCAGCGGCAAGAAGCAATCTCATTGAATGACCGTCTTTACCCCCGGCCCCCACGTACCCACACTCCCGCTGATCCACGCCAATCGGTAAATATGCGTGTTAAATATGTATGCGCTGTAAGATGCTCGTAAGTGTATTAGATTTTGCTTGCTTTTTCATTCTGTCAAGTTACTAAGTACACACACACTAGTCAGTGCGCACATAAACATATCCGCTCAATTTGCTTACGTATTCGACGCACGCACCGATTTATTTCCTCGCGAAAATTTGGGATGCCTAAAATATTAGTTGCCCTTGCTAATGTATCATTTCTCTTCAAGAGTTTCAAAAGGGAATCAATCCTGTAACGAGCTGGGTAATAAATGTTGTATGCTGTACAAAAAATAAACACAGCCTCTTTATATTGCTGGATTGGTGTAGATACGCAATTCATTAGTTCCTAACAGTTCCCATTTGTTATGCTATTTATCTATAGCAACACATTTATTTGAATCTGTAGGTCGTTGTCTGCAAGGCTAAGTAATAACTCCTATCTGGCAAAAGCGAAAACTTGGAATGCACTTCGCACGAAGTGACTAGACTTTTCCATTAGGGGCAATTATCAGGCACAACAGAGGATCCCGTGCTTTCACCAGTGAGGCAACCCCATCCCGGCGACGGAACCTGTTAGAGATAACGTCATAAAGTCGCCGATGCAGAGCCGGACTAACGTCTTTGCTGTTGCGACGCCCTCACCTCGGGATAATGGACCGCACTCCCTGTGTACCACCCTGCCCCCTCTTTTCAGATGCGAATTTGCAATATTTATTACTAAAGACCTCGAATGTACGCTTGCTTACGATAAATATTTGGATTTTGATGACATTTTTCGTAGCGCGTCGTCTGCGCTATCTCAATTTTCCAATTGACTTGAATGTGTTTCGCGCAATCCAGTTTTTGATTTGGTAGTAGTCGTATCGGTTTATAACATCACAGTTTCATGAAACGATTCGTGCCGATATTCGCACTTATTCACTCTTATTCTGATTTCCCTCGAGGACTTTAAATTTTTCCAGGGTATTACAAGCAGTTTAATTTTTCCGAATGCTTTGAGCCACTAAAATTACGATGGTAAAACTTTTCTTCGCAATTAATATGAACCTTAGCTAAACGACACAAAAACATGTTAAATGATAAAAAAAATGACAAAGCGAGCGATTCACTAAGTGCTTAACTAAACACGTTAGTAACAAGCTGTAACACCTCATCTTGTACCTAATATTTATCAGTTTAACATGATATTTTACTCAGCTCTTACGTAAACAATAATTACCACTAACATTATCCATTAGCTTTTAGAGATGTCCATGTATAGTGATGTTAAATAATCGGCTCATGACAAGCGTAAGACTGCTAATGAACTAATGGCGTATCAAACATCCCATACTCCCCCTCGGCCCTCGGCTCTCGGCCGCTCTCGGTTAATGGAGCAATGATGGTCCGTCACTCTACATTTGACTAGGCGGCTCTCACAGCGTCGCTCGCCACTTACCTAATGCCGGTACACTCACACACAGTATCTACTAACGTGTTGTTACTACCATTAACTATGCTCGCCGTAGGTACGCGCAGATGTTTGTGTTGCAGCCACTTGTTCAGTACGATATATGTAAATAACCAGCATGTTAAACGAATTCAATAACTAATGGTAATTGATATTCACAAAAAGTTAGCCATTATTCATGATTAGGAAAACAAATACGGTTTCTCTTAATTAATACGGGTGTTTTATGAAAAAAAAGTGGATGGGATTTTTGTATCCCAGTTCTCTGACACGAAACATTTACTAACAGACAAATTGCAACAACATTTTCTTATTACACACATTTTCTTTCGTACATCGGAAAGAATCTCAAATAGTAAAATCTTTTTAGGCTTATGTCCAGCGTTGAGTGGGTCCACAAATGTCGCTAAAAGGCTGGACGTCATTGTTTATCCGGGCAACATTAGGCGGGTAACCGGACACGCGCGTCCTGAGTGCGCTACAAGTATCCGCTTTCAACTCATTACGGCTCGGACGTGGTGCGTGGGCTGCCAACCCCCTCCCACCTCACACCCCTCGCCCATCTTTGTCCTTCAATCCCTCTTACAATCTTCGATCCAATTTCGAATACCCATACATCCGTCTAATGTTGGATTCCGTGTTTGATTAAGATGACATTGGATGGACCAAGGTTTAGGCGCGAATGGCTCCAAGTAAACTGATCTATGTGTCGCGCTGACAGCACCTGCTTTATGCACACAAGTGTAACTGTGGGGGTGTACTGATTGTACATTAACAATTCCTTTGTTTCCTTTGTTCGTTTTTACCGTTTGACGTAGAAAGAAACCATGCTTTTACGTCATGTTTATAAGAACATAGATGTTGTACAAACACATAAGCTTTTCACTTGTCTCTTTAAAAGGCATCGTGTGAGATAAGCAAATGATATTTTATTAGCTTGAAGTTTCGGTAAAACAAAAAGTTAATCAAGCAGATTTATTCCAAATTAACAATAAAGAAGATTGCGACCTCATGTCAGATGTAATCGCAAAATAAAGTGACACAAGTATCTTAATCAAGTGTCCATTCCCGGGAGTTAGAGCCGGCGGAGCTGTCCGTTATGGGCGATTCCGTATAAAACTGGACTGGCGCGGGTTGTTCGTCCCCTGCAATAACAGTTTCGACAAATTGAGTCCGCTGACATTGAAGCTGGCTACGACAATGTAACCGGCCATTAATATACTTACTTGTGAGCTCAATTAACTGCATGCAAATATTTAAACCTGTACACGATAATGTCTCCCCATTCGTCATTGAATTCAATTTCCTCGTACCCATTATTGTATACAAGCCAGTTGTATAACATACATTACATCGTGTATTTTATATGAAGGGATTGGCAGATGGGACATCTACCCACCTTTGTCGACACCTACCTTCACTCATTGTTTGTCACTCTGCCAGTTAGGACTGATATGATACAGTTACTAATTAGTCTCATTACCTATATAAAAAGAAGTATAATTTGTCCCCGTACTTTTGAAAATGTCCAAAATGAGGATCTCTTTATTTGCGGTTACGCCGATAATCACTTGATAAATGTCGGTAAAATTAAAAGTTAACTGAAATAGCTTCACAGCAATTACAAGCGGCAAACAGCTTTAACTAAATAGTTTGAGTTATTTTATGAGAAAAATCATGTAGCGAGTTGCGGTCGCAGCGAGCTTACCGTACCGACCGCAATAACATAACCGTTTGGACAAATTGTGGCTCGCTCGGGCCCGGATTAGCGGCTTTATGGTACAATTCCCGTATACAATACCATCTCCAGCTTCCTGATAATTGATATCAATGCGCAACGTCCAGCAGAGAAAGGAATTAAGCGCTCATTTATCTGTGTTTCTTTTTATTACATCGCCGCTTGACTCCACAAGGCTAATTGAAGGAGAAATTGGACAGATTGCTCGAATGACTAATCAAATTAAAGGACACAAACTGCTTACTTTTATTGCTGTTTTTGCGGATGAATTAATATTGTAATTACATTTTAATACTGCTTTGTTTTGTTTTAAAGTAAGTACTTAACGTGTTACTATTGATATTTTATTTTCCAATTTATATAATTCTTCGCTTACATTAGACAAGTTCTTTGTTCCTATGCTTTCATAATATAAACTGATCGGACCGTAATTAAAGTTAGCCAATTTATATTTTTATAAAAGTTTAGCAGTTTTTGAATTAGCTAATTTCATTTAAATCTCGAATCAGATAATACCTACACCCAAACAGCGAGCGTAAATTAGTTTTTCTTAACACAAGCCATTCTGAATAGTAAACAAAATGAATGGGCCACCCTAAGCAAAGTTTAATCCGTTTTTATTACGAAGAAAAGAAGTAATTACTCTACCCTTAACGCTATAGAGGGTTGGAGCCCGAGGTAAAAATTTCCATAGATTTATCATAAGTAAATTAAGTTTATAATTAAAAACAGGAGTTTTGTATAGAAGTAATTTGAATATGTAAATAATATTCAGCATGTCGCTTATTACAAGAATCCGCTGGCTCCTTAGACAATGGCCACCGGGTGGCCGCCTAGTCAACATGAAAAATTCTGCAGTTCCTCAAACACAACGATAACAAAATCACGTTTTTATTTATTTAATAACAACCAAAATGAAAATTTTATCAACTAATAGAAATTGTATCGGAGGACGTGTGGTCTCGTGGAGGCTGATTATGAAGTAGGAGGAGGGCACGCGCCGCCCCCCGCAATTATCTCCTCTCGCCGCCCTAATTATTCCATTAGCTGAACAAATAATGATAAATCAACTGATTAATAGTTAGCTTAATCAATAATCCATACAGCAAACTCGTGATTGCTATTCAATGAACGTTAATCACATATTGACGACAGACATTTTTACTCGTACAATTTTCAGTAAATTCTCATGATTACAAATAAATGTTATTTTGTTTATGTAAGCAATTCAGGCGTCACCACATTCACGAGTTTTTCAATTAGATTGTAAAAAGAATTCAATTGCCTTTTAGGGCTGTCCGTAGCTAATATTGACATAGAAAAGTAGTTCCATCTTTGCGGATTATGCGAGTGTCATCCAGTGATGTCGCATTCTAACAAGTGGTTACGAAACCTGGAGCCGCATAGAGACGTTCAGTAGGCTCGTTCAACCGCAGCCTACATTTTCATCCCGAGTGACGGTTTTATCACTTCATCAAGATACCAGCGAAATCAATTTAAAGCCCGTAAGGCCGAGCGGACTCACCTAAGAGTCCCTAAAAGTCCCGAAGGCGGGCGTCCCTGCCGCCCGTCTCGTTCGCTCGTGCCCGTTTATAAACGGTTTTATTGCTTTCGGAGCAACCGAACATTATTAAACTTTTCCAATTTCGATTTATCACGTAGCTGTCGGAATTTAATACCGCCCTACCTTCGGCGGAGGCGATCGCCCGCCGCGTGATTACAATACACGTCGTTAATAATACGAGTTGAGTGCGGCGCGACTCAGCTGACTGCCGGAGTGCCGGAGTGCCGGAGCGCCGGTATCACGACCGCGACCACCCTCTCGACACCAACGCACCCCTTTCTGAGCACTCCATTGATACATCTCCTCTGACACAACTAATGATTGTTTTAATTTCATTCGTCCTGAAAGCTAGCTGCAGATGGAGCCACTCGTATAACCATTTAACAGTTTGCATTACAAATCGCTATTAACTGCAATTTTAAAGATGCACTCTCCATAGACTTCTGAAATATTATTAAAAAACATAAAGATACATTGAATACAATTTAATTAGATAGGTAAGATATTTCTTATTTTGATATCAAAGCTAAATAAGATAACAAAACTATTAGAGAAAAGCTACGAGATAATTTAATATGTAAACCGTACCTGCTTTACATATCTGAGAATATCATAACAAAATAAAGTCTGTATATCGGCCTGGGTTAAAATTATGAAGCTAAAACTGTATGTTATTGAAAACGTGACTTACATTTACATAGGTTAGCATCCACAACATTCTGTATACAAGTGAGAGTATATTTTTACAAAGTACAATATGCTTCTATCTAAATATCACATTTCGATGAATTGATTAATTATTGTAGGTACTAAGTATCAGGTTAATGAATTGAGTGCTGAGAAAACCAACAATCAAATCTAGGCTTAATTCTCAAAGATTAATTGAAAGTAATCCCTTGATTGGACTCGAAATTCACGAAATCTACGCTAATAAACGCGAAAGGTATAAAAAAATGAAAAAAGCAACACAATCACCTGATAAATTGAAGTTTTCTATCACTAAAAAAGCTGTGAGGAAATAAAAAAGTTTGTTGTAAATAAAATAATAATATATAAAATAGGGAGTGTGGTGGCGAAACGTAGCATCGGCGATCGCGGCCGGCCGCGGTGCAATCTACTCACATTCATAGGGCCAATCAAGCACCGACCCACTGCCATCCGCGCCCCTTAGCTACACCCCGGAGAGGTGCGTATTCTGGCTTTTGTTTGTTTTACTTATTTATTTTTGCACTGTTTTAGAAGTTACAATAATCCATTATCTTTCTTTGCTAATAATAACGTTTATTAGTATCGTTAACAAAGAGTTGTAACACTCAACGCAAAAAAAGAAATTGGATACATTTCTGAGTATCCGTTCATTATTCTATTCATAGTATCGTATCTCTCAAATCAATGCCAGATGAGCCGATTTGATGAAGGATTGCTCTTGTCATGTAAGTATCGAATCTACACTGTTTGAAATGCAAATGAGTGGACAGTTGCTCCATCTGCATATAAAAAAGAACTAGCACCGTTCAAGGAGACACCGTGTGATCAAGTGATGCTGAACAAGTAATAGAAGCTCACTGAGCCACAGCAATCAATGTGTTTAGATTTAAAGGCTAACAAGTAACAAGCAAAGTTGAAGGCGTCTTGTTAGCCCCGCCCGATGTTAATGAGGCTGTCACTCTTATTAAAACTCCTTAGACTCATTCTATCTAGTTAACTGTTCTCAAGAATGATAAAGTTCCTTATACGTAAGTGATATTATAAATTGCGAAGTCTCGACACTCAGTTTCTAACTTGGGTACAACGTAAATGGTGATGATATTAAATGGTTTATGAGTCCATCTTTGGTTAGTGTTGGGTGTAGTTTATGTGACGACTGCTTTATTGCTTGTTACGTTTGTAATTAACAGCAGTTTGTTTCTATTATTGACTCCATAACTACCGTACATAGTTGAATAAAATGAACATGTGGAAAGGCGTGCGCAATTATTTGAATTCACTCAGAAAAAAAAATGCTTCGACTGATGGACATAACCACAAGTGCAGTTCACACGTTGTTGACTCAAAACAAATTAAAAATAATTTCATGAAGATCTTCTCTGCGTGAAGTGTCAATCTGAAAGAAAAGTCCCCATTTTGTCCTAAGAACATAATACACCGACTAACAAAGGATTTAGTTGCCGTTGTCCGAATACGTCCCTGTGTACCGAGCTCACGTACGACCGCTCGTAAGTTCAATGGAGGTGTTGATTAAAAATATTTCCCATGTGCGGCGTATAAGGCCCAATTGGGCAAGCAATCAACCGCCCGCGCCCTGCCCGCCCGCTCCGCCGCTAATCATGCGCGCTACTTATCCTGCTTATTGCAAGCTTTTCCTCCGTACATGTGTACTTTTTATGTCTTCATACACGTTACAGGTACGTAGACAAAGGAAGATGAAATTGATTAAGCAAAGGGGATTGTGCGGATATTGTTAGTGGAGTGAGGTTGCCGATAAATACATTTTAGTTTAATGACTATGTTGCTGGATTTTGCAAGACCTTTTTACTATTTACTTAAAAACTTAATTGGAACCACAACATTGTATAGAATATTAGGTATAATTATACTTTTTTTAATGAATTTACGACTGGAGCGTGCATTCATGTCTATTATTGGTGGTAATTGGGTGCTATCACGATAATTACATAGTAGTGAGCGTTATTCTGGGAAACTTTAACAAGTTACGAAAAACAGTTTCCTGATTAAAATTCCATTGAGGACCACGCAAAACAGAATCAGGTTGAACAAACAACAATAACGTTATTAGGGCTCAAAATACTTTACAACAAAAATGTATCTAATGAATGGCTGTGTTCAAAGCAGCCGAATGTTTGCCATTGCCAGAAACGTTCGGCATCGACAAAGCGCGTCTGGACCGGCAAAAACAACCACTTTCCATTCTTGGAGTGCGTTTAATTGGTGTGCTATCTCGAGTGCGTTAGTCTGCCAGCCCATTACAAGTATATAGGCAGCATAATAAATAGCCTCCTGATTTATATTAGACAGACTTTTAAATTGTTTTGATTAGTTGCTCGGTCTCTCGTAAACATAATACACCCGTTCCAGAATCGAGGTCGTATAGATTGAATGAAAATCTTGTTACTATGTTCAGAATTTTGCACAAAACACAAATAAAAATGATCACACCTCACCAGCAATGCAAGAACTCTTTGTAAAATGTACATTGAAACGTTTTATCTGAGGGAAAGACAAGAAAAGTGTGAAGAAAAGATTGATATAATTACTTCTAAACGAATGTTTATAGAGGCATTCCTCTGCGCGAGTAATCTAGAACTGCCATTCCTAATGCCATATCCAGACGGGCTAACTACCAACAATCGTTTCTTACAAGAATGATGACAGCGTCGTCTGAGACTAAGCAGGATGGCTTTCTTCGTTTTTTTCCCATTGATCTAAATTCATGAGAGCGCGCGCGCACGTTCGCGGCCCTCGCATGCGCACGAGTGTCGCGAGCGGTGAAGATTCCGAGCTTTTTGCGCGCCACACTGTCTAACAAGATTGAAATAACTGCTTGCCTTTGAACAGGGGATTTGATTACTTCAAAGAATGAAACAAGATCAAGAATAAAAGATGAATTGCGTTAATTGTTAGTTATTTTTGTAAACTTTGTTTCTGTATAGTTCCAGACTTATGTGTCTACGTAAGTTTTTTCAGATACATACTAAGATAATGTGTTTGTTGACTAAAAATAATGATACACGCATTGGTTTAGATTTTCTTCCAAAAAAAATAAGTAAGCAAATCTACTAATTCCTAAAAGTCGAATTAATAAGTTTTCAGCACACAAAAAGAAAATGTTTCTTCTAGCACCCCTGAATCATGAACCGAGAAGTGTTTTTACATTCTCACAGTTCGGTTCAATAGGCTCAATCATACAATTTATGGCTTCCGATCTTCAAATGCTCTGCTGCCTGTCACGTGGAGCGTCATGTTGGTCCACACATCCTGTGTCGGGATACAAAATTGCATATAGGTACATTTATTAAACTGCAATTTGGTCCTGTGTGTATCTGATATTTTTTTTTTCCATTTATTGTGCGTATAAAAGAAATCATCTATCAGGATTATAGAAATAATGTAAGTACCGAAAATATGTGCAAGGTCCAATCTAATACAAAGATAGCAAGGAGTCTCCACAGTTTTTCTGCGAAGGAGTGGGCAGCCGTTATTCAATAGGTAGGTATACCTGTTGCGGAGCACAGTTGCCGCAGCCCTACGTGATTAGGAACCGTTTATTTTATTGAAGCACCCACTTATTGTTGATGCCGACGTTTTTGCCTTCCATTCCCATCTCGAGTGCGTTTGCGCAGTGCTACGTTTTATCACGGCATTCAGCGCAGTAACGTCGGATTTAATTAGAAACTCCTGCATTTCGATCCCGATGCAGTTTTTGTAAGGATGCGTTGTTGGAGCCGACACATAAATGTTCAGATCCACATATCTCGTTAACAATCTGGAGTGGTTTATTGTTCGTCTTGATTTAATTTAGAGTATCGTTCCTGATGAATACTGAGAGGCAGGTCTTCTCCTACAGTCAAAGAGGAATTTGCTAATGAACAGTTACGAAATAACGTTACAACATACGAGTACGTAGTCAGATTAATAAAGTAAAGTTGGATGTCATCAAGTTGCGAGCCAACATACAGACTTTGTGTTAACAGGGAAATTACAGCGGGCATTAATATGCGGTTCATGTACATAAACTTAAAAGCGGCCATGGTATGTAGTGTGTCTACTTTGCAATGTTATTAAAGAGAATATATGTTCATCTTATTCCGGCTGCATTATGAGCTCGTGTGGATTCCAGGGGTTCTCATAAGGCTGCCTACACGTTGTGGCGCCAATAAGCGAGCTGCGAGCTGCGCGCTGCAATAGTGCAGCGGTCAGCTCCGCGCTAATTAAATTGGATTAGGTATTAAAGTTAAAATAGCACCTTCGTGCAAATGTGATTTTCATGTATTCTGAGTGTTTATGTGCTATAATAAGCGTGATTAACATTCTTATCGACTTATAGCAGGATTATTATAGCGATTAACACTTTGCATTTGTAACCTTAATAAAATTGTATGATCGTTAATTTAATCGGATTTAATAATCATATTTTATGAAGCGAATAGTAGAAATAATATTTTATTTCTATGAAAAATATCTACAATAAAAAAAAATACTTGATTAGAATGATGCAGCAAATGCCTTAATGAATACAGTTAGACAGTCTGATTTGTTCAGCATATTAGTCAATAAAGATATGATCTAACTGCCACCATAATTAGAAGTCTGACAAAAAATCATAAATATTTACACGTGCAGTCAAATCAAGGTTGTGTCCACTTTACTCGCCACCCACGTAGACGTCAGTTCACCTTTTTATAATATTTATAATACAAAATAAAAGAAATTGCCAAACAGCCTCGTGGAGATAACAACTAAGTAGTATACACATATTTTTAATACTGAGTACGACGATTCTAAAATGAGTCCAATCATATCATTAAAAATACATATAAAGCAAGGATATTTATTTTTACGACTAATAAATTTTGGCATAAAATAAAAAGATATGGACGACATTTTCTGAGCTCGTTCTTTCGTTTTATCGATTTCACTTCTGGATCCATAATACGAGCGATTTAATTAACAATAAAAGCAAAATAATGTTATGTTTTATGATGGAAAAGTAATGCAGTATTGAATAATTCATAATTGGTATTAGGTATTCATGCGTTAAAGGAAGTTTAAGTGAGTGGGGTCAAATCTTGGCTGAGCGAGGAGTGTCGGTCAACGCGCTCACTCACTTCCTTTATAGCTCACTCCCTTACGGAAGTGCTGCGACGCGACGGAATAGACTGGACCTTACGGGAAATACACACCACTACAGATTATCACTTGACTATATGTTCCATGCCCAAGTAATTTATTGTACTTGAATCATACTCAATACGATCGTTTAAATAAGAACAAAATTTTACATGTTACCTTTTTGAAGTTATCCTGATTGCAATTATTTCACCGTTAAAAGTTTCCCACTGAAACAGGCTTTCCAATTAGGGTTTCGATTTATTTATCGTACAATAAAATAACGAAATCATAAAACACATTGCCAAGCGACGTATCCACATAATTCCAAATTATCGCAGCAATACTTTTAATGGATCTTGTGAGTTTTTGCCTTTATTTATACGTTACGATGTGCGCATAATGGATCAGCAGACGAACACTTAGTAGATATGTGATACTTGTATATTATTGGCATTCTACTCGATTCTCGATATACAAAGCCCCGTAATCGATAAAATGTATTAGGGGCCTCGCCAGCTAAAGTCAGTAAAGTGTTTCAGTAATTTCAAATGGAATGGGTAAGTCGTCTTGATACGGTAAGGTTATTTTCTAAGTATTCCATCGCACACAATACAATATGTCGGCTGTAAAAACAATTAAACTTGCACAATGAAAGCGCTACACATAGTGTTAAGCGCCAACCCATTGTGTTGCTACGAGTATTAATCGAATAAGTCGGCCAGCTCACGGCGAACTGTGCAAATGCTGTGCCACTCACTACATTGATTTCTCATCGGTTTATGACCACTACTTTCTGATTAATCCAATGAAAAGGTAAATTCATAAGATTCATTCGTAGATTGAGTACCTCCTTTTATAACCAATCGGTGTGTAGAGTTTTTGTATGCGCCCGGTAAACACAGGTGAATTAATAAGTGCCTTATCTGTTACATAAATCCAAATGGAAGCACCCAAAGTTATATTGCATTCATGTTTATTGCCAAAAATGTGTGTACCAGATGAGAATAAACACATAACGTGGTAGTAGAGCGAGCGTGTAGTGTCGGATACACAGCGCGCCGTTAGTCGGATAGGTCGGCCCAAGTGAGTTAATTAACTGGGAGCGTGTAAGGCGACGCTCACGGCCGCTCTAATTGCGCGATTATTCCTCCGCGACGCCTAACTGCTGGATGAAATTTAATTAAAGTTTGTTGTTCAAATAGATTTAATTAAAGTAATGTTGTAGCGAGCGGCGCGCCGACGCCGTCGCCGAGCCGCGCGGCTCAATCCGCGTGAGTGCTGCGCAACTTTTCTAATTCATTACTTCTGAAAGCGTTCCCGTGATGCCGAGCACTCTTAATAATTTGTATTGTGTAGTTATAGTCGCTCCACTCGCGCTCTCGGCGCTCGACTCCGGCTCTCCCGCTGCTAGTACGAGCCGCTCGCCGGACGACACTTTGATATCTCGACCGTCTCATGAGTAGCCGCCCAATTACACTAATGGATACGTTCGATCTCGTCATTATCCAAATTAAATCAAACGCCAAGATCTAAGCATTAAGCGATACTGAAACAGAGCACCACTATCGATTGAATTATTCATAAATTTTAAAATTAAACATCTAGTCGATATTTATCCATTAGCGAGGCGGTAGTGCCGTTGAAATTACACCGAAATGGTCTCTCGAATACAAATGTATCGTTAAAAGCCACATTAAGATAAAAGCTGTACGCCATAACTCTTATTAATTATTAATAGTATTGTCAATTAAGATGGAATAGCGTTCGGAAGACCTGAAAATAGGGAATGTTTATCTATCCAAAAATAACAATCGTTGCGACGATTCGCGGCCGTAAGCGAGGAACGATGTTCGCGTCAATTACGGCTAATGGAAAACTTAAATTATGATAAAAGCTAAAGAGCTCGCGGCGGATGCTGCGTGTCCGTCCGCATCTCTTCGACCCGTTAATGATGAGCCTGTCTTTTCCATCTTAACAGCCTTATTCACCTCCACGCCGTTATATAAGAGTAAGTAAAGTACACACGCGATGGGAGATGATGCAACGTTCAAGATGAACGGTCAAATTTATATTTTTTTCCAGTGAATTATTTTGAAATGTATACGTAACTTCGTCACAAATGTCTGGAAGCAGTTATGCATTTATTATATTAATGGAGTTTGGGAAATGTTAATTCACTCTGAAGTCAAACTCTCTCTCTCTTATTTGCTCGGCGTGTTGCCAGGATTTACTTCGTTTAATAAATGGTCATGGTCATTTGCAAATGCGTGTCCAGTTTCTTAAGCAATTTCTCTTTCTGTTAAATTCCACAAATTGCTTTGTCAATAAATATTAATACAAGGCGGTTATATTAAAATTTAAAGTGAATGAAGACGAAGAAAAATGTAAGCAAGGGTTTGTCACAGGGTTACAGTCTCGTTTCTGCCTAAACTTGTCAGTATCAATTGTCATACAAACAACTACGACAGACCGGAAATTTGACATCGGTACAGACTATTTCTTCTTTGAAAACTGTCGTCCGTAGTTCAGCCAAAACTAGGTAACACATCATGATTCGGTTGGGACACACACCCTGAAAAACCAAAAATATGAAACTTATCTAAACCTGAACTTTAAAACTAAGGCATTATTTGTATACTTTATGGAGTCAAAACTAGCTGGAAACAGAGCAGTTAAAAATAAAGTGTGAACAAGTGTGACATTTAGCAAGTGCAGGTCCACGGGTGGCGCTGTCCCGCCCGGCGACCCACAAAAGCTCTGTCGGGCAGCTTTCAGCCGATTACCCGCGACGCGGAGCCTAATTTGATTGCCACCCGCCATCAATTACCTCACGACCGCCACAGCTTTTTATTTACCGACCCGCGTTCGCGTCATCTCCTACGACTATTTGATTATGTATCAAACACATAGATTTATTAGTTTGTTGTTATTGTCATGTATCATCCGTGATTGATGGGTGGTGCTTTCGAAACTGTCCAACTAACGCCACATAAATTATATAGGAAGTGTTGTCATTGGGCATCTTATACATCTGATTATGCTAACGAGGCTCATGATTTTGTAATGGCTTCTTCTCATCATTACCTATTATATAAATGTAAAGTTTGATTCTCAATGTTAATCGAAGCTCACCATTTAAAGTCAAATTACGCTTTCTCATTTAATTTACGGCCCTAAAAGCTATAAACCTCCTCTATATTGCACAGATTTATTTAAAATTCAATAAACTTGTTTTGTCGGTAGACGTGATGTTGTCACTCGGTTTGGATCAAGCGAAGCAATCGTTGTATGGCGAGCGTGATGTAAATAAAGAGTGGATTGCGTTGCGTTGTCTGCCAGTCAATTTCCTTGATGAACTCACAATTACGGAAATTGGAAGCGCCGCCGTCCGCCGCCGCCGCCGCCCGGCCTGCAGCCCGCACTCCCCGGCACCGCCGACACCTCGCCACCACCAAACTTTCATGTCAGATTTACCGCATACATTACATTATTTTTAATCCCTTGTGACTCAACTCAAAAAAAGACCCAGAATTATTAGGCGTGCAACATGCATACCTAAACATTAATTAAACCCACAGCTACAACGGTTGGTTGACTCAATGTCAATTAAATTCTTACGACAAGGAGTCCATTTCAAAAGCTTTACTAATGAGAAGCATATGGGCCCACGTCTGGAACTTGTATGTGTCGTGTACTTTTTGCAGCGCCAGAGCCGCGGGGAGCCAGGCAGCAGCACCTATCCTTATTGAAATCTTTACTGGCCTCATTGTTCTATTCTCAATTTGGGCGTCCTTGCAAGTTTACGCATCTCTTTCACGAGTAAATTGCTCTGCTCCGTCGGAGGAGTCATAAAGAAAATTGCTATACAGTTGATAAATAATTTATCTGAAAGCCCGCCCCAGTCACCGAAACGCGCCCGGGGTAGCACTGCGTCTACTTCTACCTAATATTACTTTCCTTTTGTACAATTTTGCAACAGGGCCGTTCGCACGTTCCCTTGCTTTTATGGGCAATAAGTGGAACGCAATTATATTTATGGCGGAAGAATGGTTAGAAAACTAATTTTACCGAGTATTATTTTATGTAAGCTATGTTAATCTTCCAAATGAGTCAATGTTCATTTACTATCCATTAGCGTTATTGAACGTAAAATTTAAACCATACCTTACGTGCGTATAACTTCTGTGTAGGTACCCAACTTTACTTGTGGTAACGTGAAGCAGATTCGACAAGACTTACCTGAACCATAATATTAATTAAGCTTAAGGTAAGGATTTTTCCATTGTAATTGGAATCAACGCGATGACGTAGCTGCTAATTGGGAAAGTTAGGTATTCAGTTTCTGGAGCAGTGGTACCTAATTAGTGTGCGCAGCGGTCTCTCATTACGTCGCTCGGTTTTAATTACCCGCACGAACAAACTTAATATAGCGTTTGATTCACAGTATCGTCAGCTTTCTGAGAGTATTTTCATGTTATCTATAAAAGGACTACAATATGTGACACCAAACAGAAAAAAAGAAACATTCGGACTAAATACGGAACAGATAGATATAATAATATTTCGGTGGATATGCCTTTGCTTATATTATTTTTGTACAATAGTGAAATTAGAGAAAATTTTAGGTTGGTAGTCCGTGCCCAAATATGACATCTGAGAGAAAACGTCACATCTCTCCAATTGTCTTAAATCTAGATGAAAATGGAACCATTTGCTAGTAGATTGTACTGTATTGTAATTGATTTATTACATACTAATAGTGCAGACAACCGTAGCTTAGCGAAACAATACGTTTTTAGTAATTACATTGACAGTAGCACCCACCCGCTCATTATTAAACTGCCGACTAGTTAACACGAACGCAATAGGTGGAAGATAATAAAGGTCTATTACACGGAATTGTTAATCCCCATCCCGCGTGCTGGCGGTTGTTTATTCAGCTGTATTAATTAACAGTCAGGTGGATTACAGGGCAGACGAAACGTGGCCTAATTAGAGAGTTGCCTGTCTCACTCGGCCGACATGGCCGGGCCGGGCCCCACTAGTGGATACTACAACCACCTCGTATGAAACGACCTTTATAATACAGCCACTATTATCTAATCTTGAATGACGTACGTATTTAAATTAAATTAGACATCTGTTTCGTTTATGTTCGTGTTTATTGGTATAGTTTTTTATTTTTTTATAAATATTAGAATGTAGATATTGGTTGTGACATCATTCGGTTAGCTAATCAAGATTTTAAACGTTTTATGTGTTTAAAGTAAGTTGTGCTACAGTTTCAATTCAATGTGTAGTTAAACATTCTAGCAATACCTGGTTAACTTATTCTCCTTCTGAAACTCAAACCACATAAGTGCGTGCTATGTTCTTTATCACCCAAATGTCAGACTAGTAAAAATTTCTACGGGATTAAATCAACCAATGTTTGTGTGTATAACACTTTTTAAAAACTGTATTTGGAAACTTTCCTAAATTAACTAAAAATCACAGTTTACTCACGTAAATATATAGAGAAAAGTTATACTAGTTTCGAGTCACAGAGGGAATCCTCATCATGAGCAGCGTGCGCAGACGCGGCGACGTCGCGAAGCCGCGCAGTAGACTGCTAATTTACGTGAGCAAGCCGTTATTTTTAGTTAACTTAGTATGTCTCACGATAGTTATTACAAAAATACACTTTCCTAAGTTTATGTAAATTATTCACTCAAACGAAGTTACAAAATTGTTATAGTTGTTTCCAATACTTGTTCTTAATTGGGAAACTATCAGTCCCATAAAGTTTATAATTTGATCGCAGATTGATCGTTTCCTATAGTAATTATTTCAACAGTTCACTTATTAGTAGGAATAAATTAATTTTAAATGCGGGTAATACAGAATCCAATGAATATGTAAATGATTTTAATTTTCAAATAATAATACACAGGTTGGGCTAATAAAACCATTTTAATAGTCGCTGCTTTGTTTTACTAACTACTGGTTTAATAAAAATAAAGGGACTAATAGCTTAATAAGTATAATATGTATCTAAAAAGTAGCAACATTCTATACTGGATAACGTATAAAAATTGTGCAGATATTTCAGAGGCAACAGCAAACTATCATATGAGATGACAAAAATTTGGTGAATGGAATGATTTTATTAAATCGTCAACTTTATATAAGTTCCAATTTATTAGTAGAAAAGCTATGACGCCTTTAAAAAACTTGGCCCTTTTACAATTTTATCCAATAGCAGCTCTGCTTATTTATTGCTTATCATCAAATGGAGCAATCTATAAATTGTAGAATAAGTATTTTGATTTACAAAATGTAAATATTCAAATTGGAATCACTTGACATTACTTAACACGAAAGTCAGTGATTGCATTGTTAGCCACTCCGGTCGATGTGACTTCTCTAATTATAAAACTTTCAACAGTTCCAAAGATTAATTAAAACGGTTAACAGACGACCTGATTGTTGATTTCATAATTAATTGTCTCTATTCTATGATATTAAAGCTCTGTATGTTTGTTTGTATCATCCATTAATTTAGAAATACAAATACGTTATTAATATTTTGAGGCATTGTGGGCAACACTTTGTATTAAAAGTATTAGCGTTTAAAATGATCATAGTTTCAATTACATTTGTGCATCCTGCAACTTTTATGGATTCGATATTAATAGTAGTTAATTGCAGAGTAATTTGGCATGTATGTATGTAACGTTATAATAAATTTATTAGCTTATTAAATAATTACAGGCAAGCTGATATTGATATTGCATTAGCAAATGAACAGTGTTTAACACGTTGCGAAGTAGGTCTGTTCCGTAGCAGTATGTGGACGTATCCGTAGCCGGCTGCATTAATAGTCAATAAACAGCAGTCTCCGGTGTCGAGTGTATAACATGTCAGCTGACGTCGGCGCAGCGAAATCAATTAGGTTCGTTTGCGAACTGCTCCAATAAATACTGCTATCGTTAATTAGAATCAATCGTGGGATTGCGTTGGGGACTATTCTGAAATCAGTTTGCGTCGCGTGGGCGGACGGCTCTACGGTGACAGCAATTGGCTTATTAAGAAGCTAACAAAACGCAATAGCCTCCACCTCGCTCGGATTAATTTATTTTACTTGTATCTCTTTGTATTTGTAAGTGATCGATCTTGTTTCGCGGCACGTTTAATCAGCCATATTTGTTATTGATTGTCTGGACTTTCTATAGGATTAAAAGTAACGTAGGCTTTAGATTTTATCGAGTATTTATTGTATGTGGGCGTTACTTTGCTTACGTGCGAAATTCACAGTATGGTAGTGATGTAGCTGATTGATTTTTTAGTCTATCTCCTGGTCCTGCATTACGATTCAAAGCAGTAAAACCATATCAACTGTCAATGGTTTATCGTCTTCGATTTATTGTCGTAATTACAAAAGCAATGCGTCTGCGCTACTTCTTTATTCGTGTTATTGAATTACACTTCGCGCAGTTTTTGTACAGCGAGTTCCAAGTGGCAAGAAAAGATGGAGCATTGATGCAATTATAAATAATGTATTGAGTTTTGATGGAGTGCTATTACATCCTGTATGTGGTGCAATTAATTTGCAAAGTGCTTCGATTTCCGCGGCAATAAAATGCCAATACAATACGGATAAGAGCATATTGATTGCTTTCTTCCCAAAGCACAATGTTGATATTAGCGGAAATATCAATTAAGCCGTCTATCATTATAACATTTAAGAAAACCCACAAAAAGTGTGATTGTACTAACAAATATCGTGTAATTACTACCTTACTCGCAGTCGACGCCGCGGTGGTGCAAACGCCGATTAATCTTTCCATTTGCATCGATTTGAATACTGATTGGAATTATACGAGTAGTCCAGTCGAGTGCAATCGGCCAGTCACGCCCGAGGCGTGTTTACAACACGTTCACCACGACAGCTTTACAACTCCGCCGTTCCTCTTTAATATTTAATTTACTAATTAATACGACTGTTGTAAAAATCTAATAAATACACCTTTAATAAATCAGTGGAATTTTGTTACCGTAATTGCATCAGAGTGATTGAATTTATTTGTAACATGTTTATGATAGTTGCTTGATCGGGATTTAGTGATGATATTACTTAAACATCTACACCTTTATAGATAAACAGAAATACACTTAACTAACACAGCAATAAATGTTGCTGTGAGTCATTCCAACAAAATATAAGACAAAATTAAGTGACTGCTTAATTTTGGTTGATTTTATTTTATCAAATTGATTGAACTATGACGAATATTGTAAGTCATTTAGTTTAATTTTACTTACAAGTAGTAAGTTATACTAATAAAGAAACAACTAATATACAAAAAAAACAACATCAAAATAAAATCTTTACAAGCAAAGCAGTATTAAATTTAGCTGAAACACTGAAAACAAGTAAATATTCATACGTTATTAAAGTACATTCCGCCATGTTTTATACCGTCGCCGTTATAAGGAACAAGGCACATCCGAGGCAATCCCGACAAGTAAACGAGATGAGACTCGATGGTAAAGCCTTCAACCTTATCTGTAATTAGGATCGAATGCCGGAAGTGTTCAGTGAGACACTGGGAGTATCCGGGCCGGTGGCGAACCTACTCCGATACCTAATTAGTCATACGAACTAGATTGAGATAAGCACGTCACTATTCATTACGTTGATTGGCTTTACTGTTAGTATCCAGTGCGGATGTATTCGGTTACATTCGGGTTATGGATAACTAGTAACCGGTTAACCACATTGGTAAGGGATATATAGGATAGATGGGGACGAAGCAAAAAAATGTGGTGGTTTTGTCTACCAAGGTGAAGATGAGAGTGACTTAATTTTGGGAGATTATAAATGTTCATGACAATGTCTGCAAACATATTATTATCTGAACCTAATGTAATTACATAGTACTCGCTTTATGATCAATACAGTAAATTATAATTAATTACCACGCAAACATAGATGATATGTTATTACGCTCGCTACAGTTGTGGCTTCAAGCGTAGCCTGGAGGTACATTATGTAGTGCTTGAGGACAGGTCTCATGGTAACTTTTATTTATGCTTCATAAATCAACATACACAGAAGTTACATGTAGCATTTTCACAATTCAAAAACGGGCTTAATTAAATCTAACGAGAGCTACAGAAAAACCCGCAGGTTTACGTAATGAGATCGAGTTTTTACTTGTTCGTCACGTGACATCTCGTACAATGATTGGTCTCGGTAAATCTGAGACAGATGCTCTCGCACATGTCATTATTAAGAGCGGCCGAGCCGATCCGAGCTTAATCCGGACTTGACCGACAACTTTGTAAATTAAATTGGCTCCGCGCTACGTCGAGTCCGTGAATTGCACTTCTTATGGCCCCCGTAATCACCAGCCCTGTATAAATGCTCCATTAAAAGTGGCGTCAATTACATTAATTCCTTATATGTATCAAGTTAAATATATAATGTAACTGGAAACGTTCTCTAATTAAATGTCATGTGCATAGCATTTTCCGTATAAACAATCTTGTAGAATGCGAGCAACAGTTACTAGAAACTAGAGACGATGGAAGAGAAACAGAAAAACTAAACTAATGTCTGCGCCATGCTAATGTAATAGCTGCTAATGACGTGTAACGCTTGTGAGAAGTCACCATTGTTTCGTAACACATTACTTTTGCTAATTACGAATTAATTTCTTTTAATAAACAAGAAATACTGTAGTGTTGCGTAAATTTACGACTGCAACTAGTTTTTCAGTTCGATGCACCATCTAGAACTCATCGTACGACAGTAAACATAACTGAGCTTTTATTAATGGCAATCGTTAACAATATAAAATCGAATGACATCGTTAGAAACTCCTAAGAACGTAACGGTTAGATATAATTATTGCGATTGCATCAAGCATAACTGATAAAATTCACATAATGACGCACGATAAAATTTGCCTTCATTAAGCCACCATTATATTCTATTTTCCTGTCAACATAAAAACAAGGCATACAACCGTGACCGTCTCGAGCAAAGTTTCCAAGAAAATGCGTCTATAGTACAAGCAAGAAGTTCATTAAGTAAAACATGAATCTTGATGAAAATTGCTTAATGGTGAGTTGTAAGATTGGCGCCAACGGCGGAACAGCGCGGAGGCTCCGTCCCCGCTCCGGCCCCGCTCCGGCTCGCTCCGGGCCACGTCCGTCTCGTCCGCTCAAAGAGTCCCAAGTGGCAAAACGTGCCCAGTAATAAGGAGCAAGTTATTCATTAGTGTTTTGAGAAAAAGTTATTAGTGTCGACAAGTCATGCGAGGCGGCGGTGCGCATGCGTTTGCATTTTTCTCCGCAATTTTCTGGATCAAAATGCAGATGCAGGGAATTTGCATTAAGTTCACAAGGCCCTCGTTACTGACCAATACAGAATGATGATTTAAACAAGCTGAACAAATTAATTCATTTAAATATAAACTGCTAAAACAACATACTGGTTATGTTAACTACGTACTTAAGTCAGTGTAGTGCTGTCTGATCGTGCTTGTCGACTCATTTAAACATTGCACCAAATTAAAAAGAGATTGTTGTCTCCAGACGGAATGGAAAAATAAGAATTCTTACAACTTTTTTTTTAATGTAAAGAAGCCATTTTTTTAAAGAATAACTTGTCCGTTTCATTAATTGACAACATGGTTGTGCAGCGTTAATTAACGAGAGAAATTGCTCGTTCTGTAATGAGAGTTTTATGGCCAGCGGGATACTAGCCGGGAAGCTGCAAGACTCATAGCGCAATTTGCTGTCCGTGTTGAGCTAGCTCCTAATTAATTAATACCTACATCCTACATACAAATAATTGCACGAGCTTTTACTTCTTATTACGGAAAATATTTCAGTTTTATGTGATACTCCCCATGTTTCATAAGTACGTACCATGTAGTTACACGGTATTTCGTTGCGTACATAAGTCGGACATTTTTAGAAAGAGTATTTATGGTGTTTATGAATAATAACTGAATTAAAAAAGAAACGTTCTCTACTATTTGGTTGACTTGTGAATTAATTATGAACATTCAGTTGAAGTTATCAACCAGATGTTTGAATTAAGCAATAACCATTACACCAAAGTGGTTAACAATAATAATGATTTATAATGTCACAGTGCCAATAAATTAAGACAAAATTAGCACTGAGACACAAATTGCGGCGAAACAAACTAAGCAATGAGAAATTGTATAATGTTCGATTAGTGAAGTAACAAAATAAATGGCCACTTCACACCTGTAGCTGTGATTAATTCGCGGGCTCGCTGGGACGCGGGTTCGGAGGCTGCGTCACAACACAAGCCGGTGACACACAGGACGACACGAGAGCCACCGAAGCCACCCGATCCTATTATTCGGCTAACGAAGCCAAGGGTATCCCTTGATTATTAAAACGAACTTGGAACCACCCACGGCGGCGCCTCCCGAGTGTTAATTGGGCCCCCGTAGACAATACTAATAAGGCCCGTCCGCGCCTCTATCTGTCTAATTAAACGCGAAACTTGAGAGTAGCACCCTCGGCGACGAGGGCCTGTTTGCCGAGCCTCCTGAATACACTGTAATAATACCGGCTAAGCGTGTTTGAGTGGCTCTTTTTCGGATCTCTGTAAACCCCCGTTTAATTAGCAGTATTATGCGTCTGAGTGTCGACTACCGGCTTGTTTAATTAAGCTAAGTCAGTAACAACAATCCATTCTTGTTACAGATGTTTTATTTGCCGTTAATAAGAATTGTTTATTGTGTTTTTATGTAATTCTCCGACTTACTGTTTATTACAAAGCCGCATTCATTCCGTTGAAATGTTTTAAGTTCTAAGAAAATCTATTAATGGATTAAGTGGAAATGGATCATTTTAACAGGAAGGCAATTAATGTAAACCACGAGAAAGTGCTGATATGAACTATTCTCATAAAGTTGAAAAATGCGTGAGTGCAATACACGTATTTCACATTGTTTACAACACAGGCAAAATACGGTAATGCCATTAAAGATAATGTTGTTAATGTTTTTAACATTTATTGATATTACGGTTGATATTAAGATCAATAAAGATATAGAATAGTATCAATATAGATATGATATTCCTAATATATTTGTCTAAAAATACAAACTCTGTTAAAAACACCGTAAGCACCGCAAACTGTTTTTTACCAAATCTTAAACGTCAAACTTATCTTCTGTATTATTAAATTTATTGTCTTATTTTTTACTAACCATTTCCGATCATTACAGTCAGCGACAAACTAAACTAAATGACGTACAATATTTTCAAATAACTAAGATTGTGCTCTCCAGTTACTCAAAGACCTCCAGTAACTCACTATAAACATATAATCGTAATACACTCATTAATTTACACCATAACTTTGTAATCATAAATTCGAAACGTCATTTAGCAAAGCAGCGAATCTGTGGGGCATAGTCTATGACTATTCATGTCATTAGAGCACCTTTAATTACAGTCGCTTGTGCCGCAGTGTAGTATAAGCGTATACTGGTAGTGATAGCGAAAGTATGCATGAAACAAGTAAGTTAATAACATAAGTTGAGGGCGTGTATAAATTCTGGCCGACACTGACACCAGCCCGCATGTAATTACGCCGGATAGTGGTGTTATGCGCTTAAAACTACGCAATAATAACTACAGACACTGCCTAAGTTTTCCAATAAACGCGAATGGGAAATTTAATAGAATTCCTTTTACTGGATTGCTGTTAAATGGAGTTGTGCAGTCTACTCTCCTGCGCTAGAGGAGACAAAGTTCGAGATGCTCGTTTATTTCAAAGACTTGCTTTATCTATGTTCATAGTCAATTCGTAAAATATATACATTTATTGTATAACCTAAATAACGAAAGCTACATTAAATAAAACTTGAGAAATATACCTCTTGTAAAGTAGGGGCTATAGCGATACAGGAACCCACAGCAACCTTAAGATATTAACACTAAGTACCACTTAGTCCTGAAAACATTATAGTGACTGAACTCATGAAATCTTGCTAATGGATCAGGCGAGGCGATGGTTTAAAAATATCCATCTAATCTCGGAGTCGATTTAGCTAAAACATTTCGGATCTGTGTCCGACTTCAGACACCAGTACTAACAGGAAATGGGATGTGCCGCCCTGCATGACTACCCTACATTTGCTAATAACATTGCATTGTATTTCGACGAAAGAGCGCTTTGGATTAACACAGACTGACATGTATATTATTTATTAACATGTTCCACGTTAAACGTGTTGATTTCGAGAACGGTTAATCGATTTTGCATGTTGGATCTTAATCTATACAAACATGCAGTAAGTTTAATTACATTGCAACGTTGAAAACGAGACAAGACCGGTAAATGAAACTTTACATACCGTTTACAAAATATTCGCATATTGAAAATGCCAGCCCTGATGTATGTGTAGTGGAATTAAAAAAGTAATAACAAAACATTCACAACAGAAATGTTAATCGAATCTCTAAGTTACTGGTATATTCTGAAAGTTGAAACAGTTATACAGACATCCTACTATAAAACTATTCGACGAAACTGAGCTTAAGTGCTCCAAAAAGACCATTACTTACTCGAAGCTTTGTTGTGTGAATCTTTAGCTGTGTTGACGGCTCCGAATGGGGAGGTGGATAGTATTTATTCAGCATTAGAAAGCATCCACTCTCCGTTGATGCGTCACTGACATATCCGTTAATGCTTTTTCCATTTCCCCGTCACCGTCGCCCCCACCCTCTCACATTTCGTATAATAGTTTGACCAAAAGCTTCACATGATTTCAGCATGACATGTTGAAATTGAGTTCCTAAATATAACTGAACTTTATTCATATTTTCATTTTTGCGCCGTTTAACACCTGCTAGTCGAGACGTAATAACGAAAATGAAAAGTAGTTGTTGTGTAAGCAAAGCAATCAAAATTGTAATTCGCAAAAGAGACAAAGGGAAGCAAGGGGCGAGGGGTGCGCCTCCCTAGTTGCATAGCCCTCTAGTGGTTGCCCGCTGCCCTTTTGATTGCGCATTATTCGCGTGTTTATACAGTTAGATCGCTTTCTAGATTGTTGCTATTGTGATAGCGGTTTTTGTACGCGCGGTTTTGAAGGGGGTTTTAATTAAAAATGTTTGTTGAAAGAGCCTCAATGGTTTCTTTCGTTTGTGCTTGTTTATGTACAATTAGACTTATAATATTTTATCGTTTCCAGAGTAAATATACAATTTAAAGTAAGTAGTTCCTCCAACAAACACTCTGTAACATTATTTGATTAAGGTTTGGTTTAAGAAAAGTTTTAAGTAACTTAATTTATAATGGTTTGTATACGTTATTGTAAAAATAAGTTTTCAGAAAGTTACAAATTGTAACGTCTTGTTGCGAATTATTGTATAAAAGTTGCTTAATCCAAAAATTGAGGAGGCCCGCCTATCTCGTTCGGCCCACCCACGACGTCGTCCATTCATCTCCCCAGCGCATTTATACATTACTCTCGGCTCAAGTATCCGATTATATAACACGCAAAATTTCAATTACAACTTGTAATTAGTTTTTCGAGAGTTTTTCTTTCAGGAAGGGGGATGTGGAGGCGCGTGCGAGCGGGACGCCTGCATGTCTGCATCTTTGTCTACCGCAGTGCACTGCAACGCTTTGAGTAATGTCCACGCCACTTATTTGATTATTTTTATGCAATCTGTGCAGGAAAATGAAGGATTTATTTCCCGCATGCGTCCGCTGTTAATTAATTTTACAAAGTCTGAAATGTTTCGCACTCGGTTTATTAGCTAACTTTTTCACACGTGATTCGTTAAAACTACGTACATATAACTTCAATTTAATGACTGCAGAACATCCCATGTAGCAACTTTTACGTGTTAATTAATTTTACAGAATCGAATTTGCCGTTGGGCAGTCACATTATTTCTCAAATTATATTATATTAGTAAGTAAAGAGTCAAATGTACAATAATATAACTTTAGTCGACGTAACTTTACGAAAAGTTTGGCAAAGAGTTTATTTCCTCTAAAACTTTTTTATAAATATGTATAAAGACCTGTATAATTAAAATACACAACTTTTATAAGCGTAGTTTTAAAGTTTACAAAGTTTCATTTAATTGTACTTACCTTTGTTTCGAACATGAAAAATACTCGTTCATGGAACAAAGTGCAGGCTAAGTAAGGGAAACAATGTGAAGTTGTTGTTTTCACGAAGTAAGTTGCACAACAGAAAGCGTTGACGTTGTACAGAAATGACCCTTTTCGTGGATTGGCAGCCTCGTCGCTGGCCGCTAATGCACGGAAGCCGGGCCATGCGAATTAATGGCAAGAATAATGGCGATCCCATTATGGATTGCCGCCAACATACTTTAGCCATGAAAAGAACCGAAAGTTACATTTGCGATACTCTGAATACTGAGCGCTCTTGGACCGCCCCCACCCCGCGCCGCCCCCGGGTGGCACAAAGATTGAAGTGGAGTGGTATTAATAAACCCAGATATTGTTTGGATTATTGTACAAATTAAATAAATGTTCCTTATTGCTTGATGTACTTAAACAATGCTATGGCATTTGGGTTACTCAACATCTTTTTGTTATAGTTGCTAAATAAATAAAATAAACCTGAAAGGAATTCAATGGGTCATATTGTGATTTATGAGTCTACAGATTTATATATCAGCTATGTGTAACATATCACTAGTTCGCCCGTCGTTAACTGTTCGTCTCTATCTACATCATTGTTCTTCTGTCATCGTCTTTCATGTGAAAGTTTCAGAACGGAAAAGTCTTTTAAAACTGCTTTCAAGGAAATTAAAGCATTAATGGTCGTTATATTTAAAAGCTATCGTAGTGCGACGTGAATGGATTGACGCGAGACGTCAACGCGACGTGAACGTGACGATGCTGACTATACAGTCTAGATAGATAGACTGTAATTATCGGGTCGTAGTCGTTTCGAAACAGTTTCGTAGCCGTTACGTAGTATGCCGGTAGCCGCCGCGTAGCATATAGACTACGCCGAAATATTTCGTAGCCGGCGAGACGATACGATACATCCCAGTACGTCGCGTCGTCGCCACCGCATCGTCACGTCGCGTTTCTTCCCGCACCTTGAGGCCCGCACCAGCGCGCCACGGGCGCCACTAATTGGCAATTTGTTCGATCCTTAGATCTGACATAATGATGCGAGTTCGTTTATTTAAATGATTCGACGGAAACTTCTTGCGCCTCACAATACACTTGTACCTAGTTGTTTCTTAAATAAATCAAGGGTTAATGGTCCATTCACGACTCGCGTACGGAGGTTGAATCTTTAGTCATTGCTTGTTAATTTCATTTTTATAATTGATTTTACTTCAAAGTGGTTTTTGAGGCCGAGACATTTAAATTAATAGTCGGGCGGATATTGAGTGCTCATAAAAGAGTAAAATAAATATCATCCTCAATTTACTTGGCAAGTGTAGCAATTAATTGGTTGCGGCAACATTCTGCTCGCACGTATTTATTTATTGATCGATCGTGTCGGTACATCGGCACATCACGGCGTGTAAAAGCAATATGTCCGTAAATAGAATCAATTTATCAAATGTCGACTCTTGCACATATCTTGTTTAGATCTCAAAGTGTTAAGTGCATTTTACCTGACACTTTTTACCCGCACAATAAGTAATATTTTACACATAAAACAGAAATGTTTTGCCGTATAATTATAATTGAATTAAATTATTAAATATCCCAATATAGACGATGTATACATATAGTAGTTGTCACGTAGCAGTATTTAATAAAACATGGCAAATCCTACCTTCACGATCTTAATTAGTCTGACATTTTCAGCACGAAATCTAATCTTTTATGGATTACCTATTTATTTTGTTGGAAAATGTCATTGCTATTAGCGAGAGTAATAAATACGCTCTATAGAGAATCTATCTTTTAGCTCGCACGATTCCTTGTTTGGAGTTCCGTGTCCGAAAGGACTGACTAAATTATTACCCTACATTTATTTGATTCGTTCTACAAAGAAAATGTAAGTAAACAATAATGTAATTTCAGATTAATTTTTAGTTTCCTTTATTGTGTATGTATTATTTTTTCTTTATGTATATCTACCAGAAGACTTCATCTTAAACTATAACAGAATTAATTTAAAAAAACAATGTATAAAAAGCTAAGAAAGCGATAATTGCAATTGACTTTTAAGAATCGTCGTTGCCTGAGGAACCCTTCACGTGCACAACTGAGTCGTGCTTAACAAGTTTAATTTTATATTTACAAAGTCTCTAATGACTTCGCTAATGTTTAGTTAATTATATGAGGGCAAGCAACGTTCTTTGCATGAACTTTATAATAATCCATCGGTCGGCTTAATGACCAGCCGTGGCGCGGCATTTTCGTTAATTAAACGCAAACAAAGACGGCTGACTTCACTTAGTTATGATCAAACACATTAGCGGGGATTTGCGCGCACTTATAGCTATTTCCTCGAACCAGATCTCGCTTGAATTCATTGCTTTTGTAATGTATTTACTCAGATGGGACCTAGTTTTAATCCATTATGTTGTGTTCTCAAGTTTTTCTTCGAACATACACACTACTAGTGACCTAAAACATTTGTAAATACGGAAGCTGTCGTTGCCACTGTTGACGTCGCGACGACAACACAGTTTAAATAGCCGCAATGTACACCGCTACGCAAAATTCGTTTACGATAGTCATTAGTCTTCAGTGCGCGGACTAATTAATACAACGTTTTGAGTAAGCTTCAGGATAAGATTCCTTACGGCGTCGACGAGAAAAATCCAAAATTTAATTAAAAAAGTTTAAGTGAGTTTTCACGGGTGAGCGTCCGCCCGCGGCTCTCAATAATTTAGGCAAATTCTATTCTTTCTGCAACCAAATTCTTTTGGGATTGCCTATGAACTGTAATTAACCTTTTAATCCCAACCGATAGCGGCTTTGTGACATTTATCGTAATTGAAATGTATTTCCTTAATAAATAAAGTCAGGGGGCGATTTAATGACAAGACGGCTTACAGAGCGATAATATTGGCATTAAGGCTGTAAAAACCTGTGTAGGATGCGTGCATAAAATACTTAAAATATGCCATCAATAAAGCATACGTGTAATAAAGTATGATAATCCTCTTAAATGTGGAGATGGGTGTGTGACAACTACACGGACAGTGTGTCAGTCATTACTGCGCGTGCGCCGACGCGCCGTCCGCGTTCGTGAATACTCGGAACCAGCACACATTTTTGTGAGCTCATTAAAATTACATTACAGCTCTTATTTAAACAGCAAACAACTAAACGACGCTCGTTAATGCGTCTCGTCGTTGAGAATTTTATGGACAATCCCACCCCGAGCAAACAGTAAAACATTAAGCTTGTTATACGTACACTCGATTAATTGTTACCAAGAAAGTTTGTATGACGTTAAATTATGGCTAACTTATTATTTTATAGCAATTAATCGTGGACAAATTAGTTCTCTTTCATTTAAAAATAAAAATACTATAAGTAATTTCGTCCACCATTTATTTTTCGCATTATTGATACTAGGTACTCTATAAAACTCTTAACATGTTCAAAATAATATTAATTAAGGCTATACAAGTTATGAATACTTATCTGTATAAAAAGAGAACTAATTATATTCACCTTCTCTTAAAATGCTACAAAGTAATTTAATTATTATTTTCCGATGATCGATGGCATTAATGTTTGCTCAGTGGAAAGGCTAACAACAGTTGACTGGCTCAATAAAAAACTTACCAAAGAAATGATTAGTGCATTGATGTATAGAATACGTAATGCGTAATAACAGCGGTAATAGTCGGTTCAGTTCCGACAAAGAGAATTAAAATGGCGTGTCCACACGATTCCTCGGAAAACATTTATAGTTGCTTTTTGTTTGACAGCATAATGTATTTTTAAACGAATTTTAAAAAGATGTTTGTATCAGTGTAAAAGCCTCTGGCCAATTAGCACAGTGTAGCACCCTCGGAGTACCTGTGGAGTGCCCAAACACCTCTTCGCTGCGCATGAGAATTGTTTTAAGTGCTTTTCACGAACGGGGCTGTAATATTTGATCGGCAATCAACTTAAAAGCTTTTGTAATATAATAATGTACACTGACTTTTTGTATCGTCCGTGTGTAGGTACGTGGGTGTTCGTGTAATATTTGTAGTGATTATTGACTCTCGAAATTGGGAAATTTGCCGAAGATAAACACTTTCTGTCATCTTTTCTGCAGTTGTTGTTCGTGAGGTTGTGGGGACGTTACTTAACAAGTGTCCACTGTTACGACATATTTTTCTTGGACAAAGTTTAAACAAAAATGTTCAGTTTCGCACAAAGATTGAATCAATATTCCTGGTCGGGTTAAACTGAAGTTAAGAAGGCAAATAATAAAACAACAAGTTTAATCATTAAATAAATATATTTATTTACACGTTAACGGCAAAATGAAATAATTATTCTGTCGATGTTTATGAAGTCGAAAATATTGTTAAATCGGTCGTGTGTAAGTTTATAGTATTAAAATTCATGGAACAATTTACAATAGCCAATAATAGGTAGGTACTAAGTAACGACAGTTCAATTTTTTTACATAAATACATATTTTATCGTAGAAATCTTTATTTTACATTAGGTATTCTATATCTTAGAAAATTTAGCATTTATCTACAAAGAGGTTCCAACTTCTTTTATTATTAAAATAAAATAAAGATTTAGCAATCATCTGTATTTCAAGATTGTTACAATTTAATGCGCGTACAACATTCACTGAAGCTCTGTGGCGGAGAGAAACACAAACACCTTACTGATCAACGTCGGACACCGACCTGCCAGCCTGCGCTGCACTGCCGGCCTTCTATCACTGAGTGACTTAATACAAAAGATCACGCATGCCCCATCACATGACGTTTGCGAGTAAGGTGGATGTTTACAAATATGTTAAACAGTTAAACGTTTATATAATACAGAGGTACCTAACTAACCATTGCACCACTTCAGAGTACCAAATATATCACTATTCATCTACAATCTTAGCTCATCTGTGTAGACTCTCTTATTTAGAAAACCCTTCTACGGAAATCTATCTTTGGTAAAAAAATAACATTAACATACGTAACCAATCAAAAGTAAATAAAAGTAAGGAATTACGATCAATAAAACTTCATACCTTGTATGATAACAATATTTATGTTTAGTACATGTACATACATACAATCCATAACAATGAGATCGATTTTATCAATTAATATTTTAGTGTCTGGACCTGAATCGTTGTATCACGATAAAAGTACAATCGATACAAATCCGCTCGCTCTCTGGCCGCGCCCAGCGAGACCAGCGCGGCACATCGAACGGAATATATTACCGACAATACTCTACTCCCTAAGTCAAATTACAAATGATGTATTCAAATAAAGACCTAACGTTGTGGGCATGTAATGAGCATTTTATCGATGGTCTTATTTATTGATACGGGGTGTGTCTATATTGGCTAAGCGCAAGATGTGGTACAGAAGGTACAATAAAGTAGAAGCGAGAGCGCGCGCCCTACCCACGCGACGCTGCTATCTTAACATGTAAACAAGTGCTCAAATCGTATACATAATGGAAATATCGTGTTCTAACAACGTTATCGCGACTCATCCCGGACACTTTGTAAAGTGGCCACATATCCACGACGCGACTCCGGCCGTCTCTCGCGCACCGCCCGAGCTCCGCCCGCGAGTCGCGCGCTCACTAATATATTCCCGACATCTCGATGTAGATCTGCACTTAGTCGGCTTACAACACTGAATACTTGGCCACCTCACACTTTTATTATATTACCTTAATATCAAGAACAATTCGAGATTTCATAACAGGTTTCAGGTTCGCAAGACTTCATTATGAACAAAATGTAATAATAAAGCATTATACTCTACTCTATTTTCTATGTAAGGTAGGTTTGTAGGGTGATGGCTAGTTTGTATGTGGGGTGAAGAAACGGAACGTCACGCTAGTGTCTATAACTGTGTCGTTAGAAAGACGTTCATCGATGCCGAATGTGCCCGCCCCAACGCCCAGGGCTTGCAGGCAGCCTGCGCGCCTCGCCAGTACTCAATGAGGTTTTACCTGAGTACAAACACAATTATTAAAATACATTCCTGTGAGAATTATTGATTGGACCACATCATTTTCAATTTTGAAAACACATTGAAATCATTGAAATCGTGACTAACCGAGGCGAGATGTCGGCGCTGCACCGTCGGTCATCGTGCAGCGTCACACACATCTGGGTCAGGCGGGCTGCCGTACCCGCTGGACGCGTCGTCTGCGCCCGCGCATCCGCCGCCGTCCTTGTCGACCATCGCACCGCCCGCGGCTGCTCCGCCACCACATCCGGCCACGCCCGCCACGTAACCACCACTGGTCGGCGACTGCGTACAACAATTCAAATGTCAGCAAATTCATAAACTTTATATTCTAAAAACTATTTTTAGTTTGATCTAGGAGATCCCTAAATCATATGATAGAATTTGTTATAATTAATACCTTAACAGATCAGTGGAATAAGTACCTAAGACCAGGGTAAAGCTTATAAATCTGCTCATGAGATTAGAGTCATAAGTGTGGTGATAATGTGCTTTATAATTCACTTACGGTCCCAACAGTAGACCGTGCACGCAATCAAAAAGTCGATTAGAAATGTCGCGCGGCTGAATGGGTTCCTCCACTCGCGCGACTCATAAAATGAAATAGATTCCCCCACATTCGCATTCCGACAAGCGTTCGTACGAGAAAGATTAATGATCACAAAAGAAACATAATAAAGTGGAGATAGAATCTCCCACTAACAGTGTCCTTGTGGGAGTTATTTACTCCGCCGAGTCGACTTTTTCACGTGCCCTTTATTCTGAATGGAGACGTTTGAAAAAATATATTCCTTTTGACTGTAGTGAAATGCAAACACATTATGCTCACTACAACTAAAGTACGGAGAAAACGTAGAGCAACGCATTGTACTCATCATTTCGTACCTAATAACCGAATCCGTATTAAATCGATAAATGGTGTGTAGTTCCACCTTGTGAAGACTCTAATGGAGCTAGTTTGCAGCTATTACGTTAATAATAATTTAGTAGGTAGTTAAGTGCGAGTGTGGCTGAAGCTCCCACAGCCCGCATTGGTCCACGTCAGCTATCCAGGTGCGAAGTGCAACGTCGTTCGTTCTAGCTGAACCACGTACATCACGACCGATGGGAACCGGCAATATGTGCCGCTTGTGTAATTATACGGCGCTTGACATGACTGTCCGTTTCTATTTGAGTCACGGGAACTATCACACTTGGAATACGAGAGTACTGCGCTAACAAAGCAGCTAAATGGAGCTATTGACATCGATAAACGGGGTCAATCAATAAACAGTAGTTGTTGTAGATAAATCGGTTCATAATGAAAGCAGTCTAGACGGAGCTGAAATAGCCGTTCCATAAATATTCACCTGTAGTCCGCTTACTTGGCGACGGATGTGAGCGAGTCCGCTGGGGTTGGCGGCCATGCTGGCGAACACCAGTCGCTCCTCGTAGTCGTACTCGCACAGGATCTTGTTGTCGCACAGGTAGAATCTGTCGCCCACGCAGAACCTGGACAAACAATGGACTAAGTAATCTGTCAATCACTTACCCATTAATACATGGCCTCGTTATTAAATACAATCTATTGTAATCATTCCATTCTTTTCATTTATAGCTAACCTTTCCTGAGATATCCGTTCTAATTCTCTTTCATTTCATTAGTCGTATTGTGTTTCGGTGACCAAAACACTTTTACTTATCTTAACTTAGAGAGGACTTTAGCTTACCTATGGTTGCACTGTTGACAGGCAAAGCATTCTAAGTGGTAGACGAAACTCTTCGCTCGCATGACCATTTCGAAGGCGGGAATGACTTTGTTGCAGGCCACACAGTTGCCTGTCGCACCGAATAACCTGTTAAAAATAACAAGGCTATAAACATAAAATACTTACGACATATAAATACCCGGAGCACTTTACATTAAAGTCGTTTAAGCGTATTATGTGGTGTCAGCGTAAATTGTTTGAGGTCGCTTACCTAAGGTAGTCTCTTTTGCAGAGCATGAGGTCTGCCTTGTAATAGAGTTTGGAGCCGACTTCTCCGAGGCGGCAGTCGCAGCAGCCACACTTGAGGCAGTCTTCATGCCAGAACCTCTCCATCGCTTTGAGCAGGAACCGCTCCGTGATCACCTTCCCGCACTGTGCACACAGCCGGGCGCCGCCCGTGCTGCCCGCCACGTTGCTGTTGACGGTGAGCCCGTACTTGTTGTCATCCTGTTGACCTGTTCACAAAGTAACAAACGTCGTACATTGTACATGCAGCACGGAACGTCAATTACAAACGATGTACTTATGCAGCTATGCATATTAGACACAAAAGGAAAAAGTAATGGTTTGATTTAATGATTCGCTACGTAGCTGGTACATGCCAGTAATTGTTCGTAATACGCGTCGTTATGGCATTAAGCTAGGCTCGATTGTTTTCTACTGTGTAATTGCGTCAATTAATGCGAGCAAAGGCGTACCGCATGACATGCAGTCGTTGCTCGCTGACGTCATTAAGATGCGCATACGCATTTTTCTCACACTATAAAAAAAATGCAACATTGGAACATGCGGACTCATTATGTGCATTAACAGCACCCAATAAAACTTTATGAAGCATTCGCTCCATAAAAGGCTAAGCTACAATTCTTATTTCCTTTTAAACAAACAAAGTGTTACGAGAACTTATTGGAACGACTGCATTGCATTTTAAAGTCAACAGCGAATACATCGGTACAAATAAATAAGGCAATGAACATTTAGCAAACAATCAGAACCAATTTATCGGCAAATACGGTCCACATAATAATAGTGCGTACGTCAAACCAATCAAGGATCCAATTGAAGGGGTAACTAGGTGGACATAACTCATTGCAATCGATCACTTGCGCATCGCCGCCGCCGCCGCCGATACGTCTCGTTTATTGGAGCCGACGTCGCGACAATAAAGTTAATTGGCCTATATTAATGGCTCTTTACTAATAAAATAATAAGGATGACGTGCGGCGGCGGCGCGGCCTCCGGGCGCGAGCCTCGCTATTCACAATTAGCTGTGCGGTATAACGCCGCAAGGGGTATCGCCGCAGAACAACTGACTTGCCTACAGGCTCAAATCCACATACAGTAGAACTCCAATTATCCGAATTAATGGGGACCGGGACCCATTCGGATAATCAAATATTCGGATAATCGGATTTTTTAAAAAAAATTGCCATTGATGAGAATAAAAGCTACGTTTTGATATTGCACTATTTTTTTTATTGAATTAAATTGTTGGGAGGAAGTCAGTGTAGGCACAACGGCAAGTTAAGACAAGTCAAGTCAAGACTTGACGCGCAAATACTGGCTTCGCGGGGGGGGGAGAATAATAGCGCACTTATGACTTTTTTTGGACAATTGTGGATTCGGATGATTCGGATAATCGGCGATTCGGATAGTCGGAGTTCGGATAATTGGAGTTCTACTGTACCATCTAATTACGACACATAAACAATAGCGTAGCTCATTGCGCCTCGTTAAAAATAATTGCTTTAGTTTCCGAAAAACCAAATGTAAAGAACTCTACAAAATTAACCACTGGTAAAAGTAATATAATTTCCGCCAGCACAAGTGAGACGCGCTCACGCGAAACGTTAAAAGCTAATCAATTCAACGTGGTTTCCTTTAATATTCTGAGAACGTATGTAACCGTGGTAAGTTTTCTTCATGGCAAAAACATTTACCACGTAATGTTGGTTTACCCGGTTTAAGCGAGAGCCATTCAAAAATCTCAGTATTTTTCTTGGGAATGTTGCACGGAGGCGACGGCGCGCCGTGCACTTACTGACGTGTTTTGACCATTTCAGGTTGTATGCATGTTGTTAGTGCTGTAATTACGTGCAACCGCACATCGCTCTAATAGCCACATTGATTTTATGTATTTACTTTGTAAATGTACATGGCTGCTTCACTTTTTAATGTAAGTGTATCGATTTCTTGTTAATGATATCGGTATTTAATTTCAATAATACATGAAATCAGTATTCAGTTGCAAAATGCCTTGGAACAAATATTATAACACTGGTGACATTCCGTTGGGAGTGGCCCACGTCCTGTTCAGCCATACACTATTAAGAAACAATAAAGTGCACGTTAATAACATGGCCTGTACATAAATATCCGCTGGTGGAAGGCGTTTCGTATTATTTTCGTTTTATTACCTTCGGCTCGAGAGTTTGATAGAGACTTGGCTGGCGCACTAGCCCGCCAGTATAATTTCGCCGACACAGCCGGTTGCCCGCCGCCAACGTATTAAGGCGCCGAAATGAAAAGAAACCCGGAAATGGATGAAAAGTAATTTATTTTAGCGCGAGTAGGGTGACAATGGTGGCACAAGAGATAGTGACTGTAGTGTCATGTCCCAAATGTCAGGAGTGCTGGAGAGTCACACTATACATACGGAAAGGTTGTAACGTTAGGAACAATTGCTTATGATATGAAAGCAATTAAAGTTCACTTGTATTTCCATACTTTCCTCTTGATTATACAAATATCTTCGAGCGATAAGATCTCAATGACAAGATACTGCTGGCGACTTCGTGCGTAGGAGCAAACTGTTCCCTCCAGCCGAGGCAGGCCCCTCCGACGTGCCTACTCCCCAGCCTCCGGTAACACAATATTAATTTTCTAATTTCACCGCGAAATTACATCTAAACATGGGATCTAATTGGAATCCGTAATGGACTTTCGTTCAGAAAATCCTTTCTTAGCGACGAAACTCATTTCCGTTTGTTTTGGAAGCGCGAGTAGAATGCGAACAGTAAATCTATTACCTGTTTGTACTCCATACGAGTATATTATGTACATAGTTATTATAGATGTCACTGTACGTACGAGTATATATTGCCAACAAAGAACATACGGACATAACTTCAAACTCCCTTTATTGGTTAGTTCGAGCTCTATTGAAGAATAAATTGTGTAACTGGCTGCAATCTATTGTCGTTATAATATCGGAGAGTAAATGTGGATTGCTCCAATCGAGAATAATACGAAATTAATACGAATTTTGAATTTCGTTCTATTGAGATAAGAGATTGACCTCGAAAATGGAAAATTTGAATCTTAAAGGCCAGTTACATCCTTTCACAAAAACAAGTTTCCTTTCATTGACATTTTACTTATCATTTGAAAAGCAAAAAGTTTAATCAAAAACATAATATTCTGTGCCGACAATGTGGTCGCCATGATTGAACTAATAAAGTAATATGGCTACATGCTACACAAAAAATTAAATTGGCAACAAAATTTTCAAAATACTGGTTCCTTAGTAATGCTCCATAAAACATAAACATTCTTGGCATTTAATTAGTACCCTGTTATAATTGTAAGTAGTACGAATCACGAGAGTACGGCGTACATGCCGCGTAATTTACAATCGTTCATTACGTTTTGCAATTAGTTAGCCATCCCTATATGCTAACATTACAAGCCCACATTGACTATGCATCATTCTCGGAACGATATTTCTACAAGGTTTTGTGGTAAATGATCGGAATGCATATTTACGTCAATTAACGTTAATAAAGCTATTTCTGCATAAAGCTGTAAACTCCATTTTAATAGGTTATTGCAATATTCTACAACAATGTAACGATAGATATGGTATGTATGTTGTATTATGTATCATATGTATGTATATGTGTATATGTATGTGTTGACTTATAATGCAGTATTGACATATCGGTGTAATACACACTTTATTTTTATTATAACTATCATGAGACACGCTGAATTAACTAAAAAAAACACGGTTTACTCACGTAAATTAATAGAGAAAAGCTCTATTAGTTTCAAGTCACAGTCACACTCTTCATTAAAAGCAGCGTGCGCAGACGCAGCTACGTAGCGCAATCTACTTCTTTTTAGTTAATTTAATAGGTTCATACTTATTTGTTGTTCGCATGTAACGATAGATAACCTGCTTATGGTCACGTAAATAATATCACCTAAATCTAACGTGTCCCTTCATGATTGTTTTCATAAACTAACTGAGAGTCGGATCTAACTGAGATCACGTTGATTTCTGACGCTACCACCATTGATTGATGTTCTTCCAACAGATTTATTGGCTAATAAATTTATCGCAGAAGTTTCCAATCTCCATTTAGCTATTACTCTTGTACTTATTAACATGTTGACGTTGCACAGAAGAGCTCGCTTGTTAACTACGCTACTACAATAAGATGCCAAATTGCATTGTTACGACACTACATAAGATGTATTCTGTATTCATTCGCTGATACATTCGGATATATATTTTACAAGAAAATGTGCTTGTTCTATCTTTGGTACAACGTTTGATGTGACTGTGAACTCGTTAAATTAATTAAAAAATTAAGAGTAGGTTCGTTAAATTAACAAGACTTCGATGATTTTTCATGATTTCCTAAAGAGAAGGTTGAATAATCAAACTTTCAGAGTTCAATAACATTAATTTGTTTAACACAGATTTCTAAGTCCTTTAACAGTTTTTGTCTGACCTGGGGATGGGAACCGAGACCTCAATTATGTACAAAAACGACTAAATGAATAGGGTGGTTACCTTATACTAGTAATTTAATTGAATACCCGGATAATGATTAGGTAAATGCTACCCTAATATTAAACGTATTAAGGCGTGTGTGCAACAACAACTGGCGCACCCCGGTTATTACTTCTTAAATTATTCAGTTAATTGATTTTGTTGTAGTACTTAAATCTATGAAATATAATATTTATATTTCAACTAAAACTTAGAACTGAGAATAAGACGCGTGCCAACATGAAATTTGAGAAAATGAAAATGACTGCGAACATTACAAAGACTAAAATTAATTACCTTAATATATTCTAACAACAAACTAAACAGACATATTTAATTAAATTTCCATCTGCAAACGGAATTGCTATAACAGAAACCGCTTATTCAATTTAATTACGAAAACAAATACGTAATCATATGGTAAAATCTAAAGTACGATACTAATGGATTTGTATAATGATTGTGGTTGCAGCTATTCTAAATGGTCATACAGTTTATTTAGTTTTAGCCACCGGTCACTCATTAAACAATGGAGTTGATTGCGTTGTTGCGATATCCATTATGCGGGTTGTAATTAGATTTAACCAAATGCGGGTTTTGCATTAATAGCGATTAAAATGTAAAAAATTACGAGCAGGATGTTCGCCCTGAATAACGTTACTCACATTACTAAATACCTGGCCACGATACTATCTATTGTGTTGCGTACCGTTTCATACATGTTTTTTAGTTCATTCTTCATAGAGATTATCATATATTTTAGCTAGTTTTGTGTGTAGAAAGTTTAAATCAAAGAATATTATTTTACTAATATCAGTATATTTATTGTTCGTTAATAATAATTGTAGACAATTAAAATATACGTTCTAATTACACTGAGTTCTTAACTAGATCGTGGCAATAGCACATTCCAAACAGAACAATTAAATCAATATGCAACCGTGCAATATTTTATATGACCTGGCCCTTATTATAATCTTAATCGGAGTCGTTATGGTAATTAGTTGAGAATAATGTTGCAAGTAAATCTCTGTGGGTGGTTGTAAAGCGGCAAATAACGAGGTGCAAAGGTGAAGGTGCAGACGCCTTATTAAAATTCCAGCTGACCTATGGCAGCGACGCACCCTGCAACACAGCCCACCCTCCCCTATTGCCAGCATCGTTAACATTTCCGTTATTAAAAAAGTACGAGACTTTGTCATCACAGAAGTTAGTTTTTTTTAATTAAAATTATGAAATTGATATTGCTTTTACGCCGGTGCTCGCTTCCCAGCTCAACCTTGTGAAAGTTTAAATTAATTTTTGAATTAAGCCTAATGGCAGTGGTAAACGATTTCTAAGGAAAGAGTTTTCAGCAATTAAAATTTCAATTATTTGATGGCAGAAAACCGTATCTTAATTGCTTTTCATTACTGGTATAAAAAGAGGCCGGCTTAGCAATTTGCGAAGATTAATCAGCTACAACTTGAGTAGGAAATTGTTGTCTAAACAAATAGATTTAATTATGGAAATGAATTATGATGAGCGAACATTCCATTATTGATTAATGCATCGAGTGAATGAGTGCGTAGGTACATATTATTTTGAACATAACAACTGAGTAGATACAGTCACGCATGAGGGAAAATGTTTTCTTTTATAATCATACCAGTTCTTGTTAACACAGGCCGCAGATATTCAATCTACATATTAAATTAACTACTGGATGTCTGTTTGAAGCTAGTGCGGTGCTCACACAAAAACAGTTGTTTGAATTAGGAAAAGAAAAAAATGACGTAGGAACTCCGATTTTACATTATCTGGTAGAATGACTATCTTGCTCATAGTAAATCGTTGTTTATTTTCAAATCTCACTCGGTAGGCGATGAATTGTATTTTCTGTAATTTTTAGATTGTCGATATCAATAGAATAGATTTACTGGATTTTACTTGCACAAAAAACACATGTTCAAAAAAGGTTATTATTATTATTATTATTTTTCTTTTCCTTTTTATTAGCTCGGCTTCTGGGCCGGATTTTAGAGTTAGTACGGGCCAAAGCCAAGTGCTAACTCACATGGATGTATCAATTTTGGGTGCGGGTGAATGAAACATTATGTTTCGCTTAGGAACTTTCTGACTATGTGGCATGTGTTTAAAATAGCTGCTTTCTGTAGGTTTTGATATGTGTAGGACGGAAGGTCGAGGGTTTTTATGGACTGATGAAGCTGTTTAGGGATGACTCCTGTTGTTGACAGTACTTCTAGTCTAATTGCATCCAGTGTCGTAGTTGGTAATAACTTATTGTTGATTATGGCCCTTCTTTGATCACCTATTCTTTGTCTGGAGACTACCATGTCTGGAAACTGCTGAGTAAATTGTATGTGTAATGTGTTCAAATAAGCATTAGTGTCGGTTTCTAAGTTAGTGATGATGAGGTATGTACGCCAAATGAATTCATTCATTTCTTTGCTCCATTTTTTGCGCGTATTTTTAGAGCCAGCAGCGGATGACGGATTTTTAGCTGAAGTAGCTTCCGCCACAACGTCCACTGACCTTGTTGATGAAGTAGATGATCTTAATGAACGTGATGTGATAGAGAGTGATGATGGCGTAATTGATGAAAATATGGATCTCGGAGATGACGACAATGACACCGTAGATGTGTCAACATCTGTTGGAGGCACATTTGCCTGCATTGTACTTTTATTTTTATTTTTGGATCTTGTAATCATTCTTATTCCCACGAGTAGCTAGGGACTAAACAGGTCGACCACAGCAGAGCCCTGCGTTCACTGTGGCAAGGGTAAATAAAACTGGAGGTCCCCCGGTCTCCAGAGTTGGCATACTAATGACTAAGCACCCCCTTAGCCACGCAGCCCTCGGCGTATGCAACCTTGGCTTGGGTTGTATCTCTTTTGGTCGGGCTCCTACCCCAGTCAAGATAAGACTAGGAGTCAGAGCCCTTAAGCCCCACCACGTCGACAACGTAGAGATACGTCGGTGGGGTTATTATTATTATGTTTGTTCTTTACATAATCACGGGACCACAGGGTCCCGGACCTTTGGAAGGCGTACGAGGAGCCGAAGCCAACTCGCAGAGGCCCGTTGAACAATTTTAATCTAAGTGTAATGGGACATCAGCCGGCGATTATCCCTGTATGCACTATGGAAGTACACCAAAGGACAATCCCCGGTTGATGCAGGACTATTGCGAGATATGGTAAAAGGAAATGATAGGGATATGGGTGTGTGTGGCTGTGGAATAGTTAACCGGTTAACTATGGGGACTATGGCCCCTGCCCCTGACCAATATTGAAAAATACGGATAAACAGGCAGGGGGTGACTCGCAAACTCAATAGTGGGCCCCCGGAAACGGCCGCTAGCATGTAGCGACAAGGGAAGCAACATCCGTTGAGCTGCTTGAGGAAGGGGGGGCATCCCACGGCTATCAGAGCAATCCCGGAAGTACGGTCAAGACCCCTACCAGCATCTTACTGGGATACGTCCTTCCCCCAAGTGGAGCTGAAGGCAACTCCACTCTTGCGAATCTCCACTCAAACCAGCCGATTAAGGCAAGAGTGAGGTAGGAGAGGCCACTCCGGATAGTCACGAGTACTAACCGGAGTTAAAAAGTAGGGCCTCTCCCGGGAGTCAGGTCCGTGGGGTCGCCACTGCCCAACAGCTCGCCACAAGCTGCCTTGCGGACTTATTATTATTATTATTATGTATGTTCTTTACATAATCACGGGACCACAGGGTCCCGGACCTTTGGAAGGCGTACGAGGGGCCGAAGCCAACTCACAGAGGCCCGTTGAACAATTTTAATCTAAATGTAATGGGACATCAGCCGGCATTATTATTATTATTATGTATGTTCATTACATAATCACGGGACCACAGGGTCCCGGACCTTTGGAAGGCGTACGAGGGGCCAAAGCCAACTCGCAGAGGCCCGTTGAACAATTTTAATCTAAATGTAATGGGACATCAGCCGGCGATTATCCCTGTATGCACTATGGAAGTACACCAAAGGACAATCCCCGGCTGATGCAAGACTATTGTGCAATATGGAGGAAAATGATTGGGTTATGGGTGTGGGTGGCTAATGGACTGGTAAATATGGTAACTATGGACTACTATGGCCCCTGCCCCTGACCAATATTGAGAAATACGGATAAACAGGCAGGGGGTGACTCGCAAACTCAATAGTGGGCCCCCTGAAACGGCCGCTAGCATGTAGCGACAAGGGAAGCAACATCCGTTGAGCTGCTTGAGGAAGGGGAGGTATCCCACGGCTATCAGAGCAATCCCGGAAGTACGGTCAAGACCCCTACCAGCATCTTACTGGGATACGTCCTTCCCCCAAGTGGAGCTGAAGGCAACTCCACTCTTGCGAATCTCCACTCAAACCAGCCGGTTAAGGCAAGAGTGAGGTAGGAGAGGCCACTCCGGATAGTCACGAGTACTAACCGGAGTTAAAAAGTAGGGCCTCTCCCGGGAGTCAGGTCCGTGGGGTCGCCACTGCCCAACAGCTCGCCACAAGCTGCCTTGCGGACTTATTATTATGTATGTTCTTTACATAATCACGGGACCACAGGGTCCCGGACCTTTGGAAGGCGTACGAGGGGCCGAAGCCAACTCGCAGAGGCCCGTTGAACAATTTTGATCTAAATGTAATGGGACATCAGCCGGCGATTATCCCTGTATGCACTATGGAAGTACACCAAAGGACAATCCCCGGTTGATGCAGGACTATTGCGAGATATGGTAAAAGGAAATGATAGGAATATGGGTGTGGGTGGCTGTGGAATAGTTAACCGGTTAACTATGGGGACTATGGCCCCTGCCCCTGACCAATATTGAAAAATACGGATAAACAGGCAGGGGGTGACTCGCAAACTCAATAGTGGGCCCCCGGAAACGGCCGCTAGCATGTAGCGACAAGGGAAGCAACATCCGTTGAGCTGCTTGAGGAAGGGGGGGCATCCCACGGCTATCAGAGCAATCCCGGAAGTACGGTCAAGACCCCTACCAGCATCTTACTGGGATACGTCCTTCCCCCAAGTGGAGCTGAAGGCAACTCCACTCTTGCGAATCTCCACTCAAACCAGCCGATTAAGGCAAGAGTGAGGTAGGAGAGGCCACTCCGGATAGTCACGAGTACTAACCGGAGTTAAAAAGTAGGGCCTCTCCCGGGAGTCAGGTCCGTGGGGTCGCCACTGCCCAACAGCTCGCCACAAGCTGCCTTGCGGACCCACAAGCTGCCTTGCGGACCCACAAGCTGCCTTGCGGACTTATTATTTATTATTATTATTATTTATTATTTATTATTATTATGTTTGTTCATTACATAATCACGGGACCACAGGGTCCCGGACCTTTGGAAGGCGTACGAGGGGCCGAAGCCAACTCGCAGAGGCCCGTTGAACAATTTTAATCTAAATGTAATGGGACATCATGGACATTTATTATTATTATGTATGTTCTTTACATAATCACGGGACCACAGGGTCCCGGACCTTTGGAAGGCGTACGAGGGGCCGAAGCCAACTCGCAGAGGCCCGTTGAACAATTTTAATCTAAATGTAATGGGACATCAGCCGGCGATTATCCCTGTATGCACTATGGAAGTACACCAAAGGACAATCCCCGGTTGATGCAGGACTATTGTGAGATATGGTAAAAGGAAATGATAGGGATATGGGTGTGGGTGGCTGTGGAATAGTTAACCGGTTAACTATGGGGACTATGGCCCCTGCCCCTGACCAATATTGAAAAATACGGATAAACAGGCAGGGGGTGACTCGCAAACTCAATAGTGGGCCCCCGGAAACGGCCGCTAGCATGTAGCGACAAGGGAAGCAACATCCGTTGAGCTGCTTGAGGAAGGGAGGGCATCCCACGGCTATCAGAGCAATCCCGGAAGTACGGTCAAGACCCCTACCAGCATCTTACTGGGATACGTCCTTCCCCCAAGTGGAGCTGAAGGCAACTCCACTCTTGCGAATCTCCACTCAAACCAGCCGATTAAGGCAAGAGTGAGGTAGGAGAGGCCACTCCGGATAGTCACGAGTACTAACCGGAGTTAAAAAGTAGGGCCTCTCCCGGGAGTCAGGTCCGTGGGGTCGCCACTGCCCAACAGCTCGCCACAAGCTGCCTTGCGGACTTATTATTATTATTATTATTTTTGAGAAAGTATCTCTTTTCTTAGCTGTGAAGCTAGTTTCATCCATATTTACGGGCCGAGGCCAAGTAAATACAGGTGTGGTGAGTAGGGTTAGGTGTTTGTGGGTGTCGTTTGGTGATTAATCTCGTTGTCTTCTATTTGCATGAACTTTCTGACTATTCTACAGGTATTTAGAATTGCTGCTTTTTGGAGGGTTATATACAATGTTTCTTTTAGGTCTAATAATTTGAGGCTATGGAGAAGATGATTTGGAATTACACCTGTGGTGGAGAGAACTATGGGGACTACATAAACTTTATTTTGCTTCCAAATTCTTGTGACCTCATCTTTGAGTTCTGCATATTTTGTAATTTTTTCGGTAATTGTTTTTTGTATGTTGTGGGTGTTTGGTACTGCGATATCTATTAAGTAAGTTATTTTATTGATTTTGTCCTGTAGTGTTATGTCCGGTCTATTGTAATGTATTGTCCTATCGGTAAGTATGGCGCGATCGTAGTAGAGTTTGTGTGTGCTGTTTTCTAGAACGGTTTCTGGCGTGTATTTGTAGTATGGTGTGTTTGTGTTTTGTATGAGTGTGTATTTGAGTGCAAGTTTTTGGTGAATGACGTTTACTATCTGGTTGTGTCTGTGTGTGTAATCGGTTTGTGTGAGTGTTGTGCAGGCTCCTGTTATATGTTGTATAGTTTCTGGCTGTAGGTGACATTTGCGACATTTATCGTTAGTTACTGTAGGGTCTTTAATAATGAATTTCCTGTAGTTTTTAGTGTTAATAATTTGGTCCTGAATAGCTATAATAAATCCTTCGGTTTCTGGGAATAAATTTCCTATTTTTAGCCACTTATTCGAGGCGATGGTGTTTACGTGGGCTTGTTCTAAGTCATGCGGATGTCGGCCATGGAGGACTTTTCTTTTCCAGGCTTCTATCTTTTCTTTCTGCGGATCAATTTCGTTGGAGTTTTCTACATCTATTGGTTCATTTAGGTTAAGGGGTGTGTAATTGAAATCGTTGTTGACTACAGCTTTATGGATATCACTAGTTTGAGATTTCAAGTGGAAAAATGATTTTAATTTGCGGATTTGCTTTTGCCAGAGCTGATAGATGTCTATTAAGCCTCTCCCACCATTTTGTCTTTTAATGGTGAGCCTCTCTATTGCCGATTTTGGATGTAAATTATTATGTTTGGTGAGTGTAGTGCGTGTTGTGCGTTCTAGTTGTTCTGCGTCGGTTTTTGTCCATTTAATGACACCGAAAGAATAGGTTAACACCGGAACAGCGAAAGTGTTAATGGCTTTAATAAGATGTTTTCCCGAAAGTTGTGTTTTACATATTGCGTTTAATCGTCTTCTGTATTCGGCAGTGAGTGTATTTTTTATTTTTACGTGGTCTAATCCTTTAAGTTGTGTGTAGCCTAAATACTTATATAAGTCGGTCTGTTCCATTGCTGTTATAGTGTCTCTGTCATTAACTACATAGTCGCCAGGCCGTATTTTGCCTCGTATAATGTGTAAAGTCTTACATTTGTCTAAACCAAATTCCATATTAATGTCCTTGCTAAAAGTTGCTGTTATGTCTATTAGATTTTTCATTTCTTTTTCTGATTTAGCGTACAGTTTAATGTCATCCATATATACTAGATGTGAGACTATTGTTTCTTCAGAGTTATGTTTGAGGCAATATCCGGCATGGCAACGCTGCAGCAAATGAGAGAGAGGATTCAGGGCGAGGCAGAACCACAAGGGGCTTAGGGAGTCTCCTTGGTAGATACCTTTCTTGATACTTATCTGTCGTGTAATGATGTTATTGTTGGTAGTATTAATCAGTAGTGTAGTTTTCCAATGAGGCATTATGTTACGAAGAAAATCTATAATTTTATTATTTATTTTATATATCTCTAATATTTGTATCAACCAAGAATGTGGGACACTATCAAAGGCTTTTTTATAGTCAATGTAAGTACAATGAAGATTTCTATTTTTGGATGTGGCGTGTTTGTGTATAGTGGAATCGATGATTAATTGTTCTTTGCACCCCATGTGGCCTCGCCTGCATCCCTTCTGTTCCTCTGCCATTATTTTATGTCGTTCTATGTGTGAATTAATTTTGATTGTAATAGCTGATGTGAGTATTTTGTAAATTGTGGGTAAACAGGTGATAGGTCTGTACTGTGAAGGCTGTGGTGAATGTTTAGCTTTGGGTAACATGTACGTTATTCCTGTCGCTATGAATTCCGGTATTCTTTGCTTACCTAAGACTATTTCAGTTAAATTTTTAGCTATGTGTTTATGTAGGATAGTTAATTTCTTATACCAAAAATTATGTACTTTGTCTATTCCAGGGGATTTCCAGTTATGTAGTCTAGCTGTTACGTTTGCAATATCAGATTCTGTGATTTCTATAAATTCCATTTCATCTATACCTATCCACTTTGTTTCTTCCTCTGTTACCCAAGCAGCTCTATCATTATGATTAACTGATTCTTCCCAAATTCCCGCCCAAAATGCTTCTAGTTGTTCTTTTGATGGTGTCGTGTTCAGGTCGTCTGTTATGTTGGTGTGTGATGTATTTAGTTTTCTGTAGAATATTTTTTCGTTTGTTGTAAATATGGTGTTATCATTTCTGCGTTGTTGTGCTTTTTTGTATCTTCTAAGTCTGTGTACTTTTAGTGCTAGTTTTTGTTTCAATGTATCTAAGAATTCCTCGGGTGTACGGTTGTCATTTTCGTGTCTGGTGTGTATGCGTGTGTTTTTAAAAATTGCCTCTACTTTTCTGACTACTTTATGTGATCTATTGTTATTAATGTATTGTGTAAGTCTACCACAATCTGCTCTTAATTTTTCTATACCTTTTTCTAATCTTTGTTGCCATGGTGGCTTAATGCTGGTCCTTGGCCTTCTGTTTCCTGTTTCTCCTGTTATTTTAAAATTTAGTTCTTCCGATATGACTAAAGCTGTACAGTATATAATAGTGTGTAAGTCTGTAAGTTGGGCTTCTTCTGAGATAAAATGTGCGATAATACTTTCATTAAACAAATTGACTAACCTAAAAAGGTTACGATTATACGGGAGCTTCGGTAACCTTGGTCGTGATGCGGGATCCATACCTGAATATTGTGTGAGTGTCGTTTTGAACTTGTCGTATATTTGTTGTGTGTATTCTTCTGTGATTGTCGCTTGTTCTACTGGGGCTAAGGTGTCGATATCATTTTCTAGGGTTAATGTGATAGAGTCTGTTTGTGTAGATGAGTGTGTTGTTTGTGTGTAGTTATATGGTTGTGATTGCGTGTTAAGAGGTTGTGTTTGAGTGAACGGGTGTGTTTGTTGATCGTTTGTTTGTATGTTTTGCGGACTCGATGTTGTGACTTGACTATTTTCTGATTCTGCTTCTAGTTGTTGCCGTATTTCTTCTTTTATTTGGTCTATAATTTGTGGGGATAAGAGATTATTTCTAACTATTGTTCTTCTTTGGTCTGAAATTCGCTGTTCGGATACATTAACATCAGGATATTGTCGGCAGAAGAGTTCATGCAAGACTTTTCTGTAAATGGTCATGTCAGTTTCTAATTTCGTGATGTAGAAGTAAGTTCGCATGATGAATATGTTTACTTCTTTACTCCACTTCATGCGAACTCTAGGTTTTCCAGCCTTGGTGGACGCGGGTAGAAAGGCATTTGCCCCCCGCGCAACATCCAAGGCCGGAGTAAGTGAAACGGTGTGAGAAACTGGTGACGACGGTATGGATGGTGATGAGGATCTAGACGGTGTGTATGATATGGTACTGGGGCTATATGGCTCCAGTGGTGTGTTTGATCTGTTTGTTTGTGTGTCGCCGTCGTCACTGATATCGGCTGTAGTATCTTTGTTGGTGGGAGCCCGCCTGCTCAACTCCGCACCACTGACGGTTCGCATGCTGAAACACCCAGCGTCAGCTCCAGGTGTGCCCCGGCGATCGCCCCCGGGCAGCGGTCCTATACGTTTCCTCTTTGAACGAGTCTCCATTTTGAATGGGTATCCAGAGCCACGTTAGCCACGCCAGTAATTTCGTAGTCGTGTGTCCGCCCCCCACGTGATCAGATGGTCGATCCGGACGTGTGGTTGTTTAGGGGGCGGTATACCTAGGTACTAAAATATTAAATAACCGTGTTTATCGATATTATCGTAGGCTATACATCTCATAAAATAGCTTATTCAATTTTACTTTGTTTAACGAAGTGGAAAATTAGTGAGACGAATAGACGATTATTTATAGCTGTCTGTTGAGTTCTTGATGATTTATGCTATACAGTTTTTTTGGTTTTAGTTAACTGTTACATTTACACAGTTGAAACAGAGAGTACCTATAAAAATGTGGTTAATAATGAAAAGTAAATTTATCGTGCACATCACTAGATGATACATCGTATCCCGAAACGACAATCAAACGTATACAAAGTCGAGACAATCTACGTCATAAATTATTTTCTCAGAGAAAGGCTCCGGGCGAAACTTAAGCCTGACATAAGTGGGCAATAAACTTCAGCCAATTTGGAGATTCGCATCTGGAGGCTCTTATTAAAGCCCGAAAGTTAGTCCTTTTCATCCATCACTCGTAATACGTGTGTGAGTTATTGTATGAAAAATTGAAGAATAAATTGAGTCGCTGCAGCAGCGGCGAGACATAAATCCCAACTGAGCCCTCAATATTGTTTTAAAGGGGAAGTGGCCATAAATTTTATCAGGGCCGCCCAGCGCCGCCGCTGCCGCCACGCTACGGCACACCACGCCACGCTGCCGTGCCGCCTCGCAGCCGCACTGTCTCCGCAATTTTCCGCCGGTGCCCGTGCTGCATTTGATGCTCATGTGAATTTGTTTTGTTGTTTCACAAGAAATTGAAATCTTCTTCATGGATAACTACGTTATCGTGAAATATGAGGTAATAACCACGTGTACGAAAATGGCCAATGCGGCAGTCTCCAGCACTCGTGGTAGTAAATCGACGAGCCGTGACATGTTTACACTATTTAGTATTACATCTAACACGCTCGCGATTGAGAACTCGAGACAAGACACCAACTTAAGTGTTTACTCTTAGATGGAATTGGCCAATCCATAATCCTACTAAAACTGTCGGCCAATAAATGTATTGGCTTGCAACTCAAAAATAGCTGCAGCAAACACATTTACAGTCTGACCACCGCACACAGGCATTTACGTTTCAAATACTATTTTAAACGACACTTTGATTGAAATTAATTAAATTTTGTGACAAGGTATTAATCGCTGTCATTGGATTATTCGTTATATGTATTTTCATTTACAATATGGATGTTATGAAACAAACATTAATATAGCTAGGCAGGCAGCGGACACAATATTTGCAGATTGTGTCACAAAGCTGGCATATCAAATATCTTTACTGTTTTATATCGGCCATCAACCGTTTAAAAGACACAGACTACAATCAGCAATACTGTAGAAAAACATAGTCCGTACAAGTTTGTGGGGCACAATAAAAAATCGCTTATTTTTATCAATACGATCTGGGTGTCGGACATTTCGCATAAATGTGATATTGCAATATCGTTCGTCCCCTTTTTAATATCGCGACGGACGGCACTGGGCGGTTTATGGCACAACCCTTCCCGCGTTTTATTCGCGACCTGTTTGTCCTAATATTATGAAAAAATTGACGTCGGCAAAACGAAAACGTCTGCTTATATTTTTTTGTTCCTTGATTTACTTTTTGTCTAGTAGTAGTAGTAGCCGCTATTTATTTAACGTAAGTAGAACTCAATTCTGTCTTAAATATTCATATCGTGTATTCAATGTTTACAAGGCCTCTAACAGCTTGTAAACAATGATCTTAAAAATTAAAAATCGGGTTTTAAGTACATACCTACATAAATGCAATCTTATGATTACAACGCTGTTAAAATTTTCAGTGTGTTCTGGCACAGATGATTTACTCACATATAAATAAGTCAGATCATCTTTGCACGTTCATATTAATTAGACTTTTAATCGTTAATAAGTAAGCAGGCGAAATTCTTGAGATCACAACACAAAAGAAGTATGAAGCATTATATCAAATACAGTTTGTATGAAGAGATGCAATATGTATAAAGTTTATTAAGGCGGGTACTCACTGTTGGCGTTGTCAGGCTTGTGCATGGCCGGCGGGTCTCGGATCATGGCGAGGTCGTCACTCGCACATTACACAACACTTGTGTTCTGTAACAAAAGCAAATATATGTCAACATTATGCAGTAACTTACTCATCGTTATTTAAATCGATTGCTCAGTTAGCCGGTAATGGTGACAGTTACGATTGTTTAACACGGAACCCTTGTTTTGTTCTGTTTATTGGCTTTGCTTTTCTGGTATGGTTACATAGACAGAAAAAAGTAATCATTTTATGTCACAAAATAATAAATATATTCAAACATAATGTTGGTACCACTCAAAATTCTATTCACAAACTCAGTCTCCAAGCACTTGCGTCCAAATTATACAAGTGCACCTACATCGATGTTGTATGCAAAGATGTCCTTATTTACAAAGAATCCCAGCCCGAGCTGAAGGAAGGTAAGTAATACGCTGAGAGCGGAGCCGGCAGCACGCGTCTAGCTACGAAACCTCATTAGAATAAACGATATCCTCTCCTTACGTCCACTCCGCGAGACCTTATTACTCCGACAAACTGCCGTCAAACGGTACCAACCAGCTAACAAGGACTCTACACGAAATAAACTCTATAAACTACACGCTAGAGTCCCATTTCCAATAACTAAACACAACTGGAGCTACACATAATAATTTTCTGTCTTAGAAATACGCTGTAGAGTCCAATTTCAAATGTAACATGAATAACAAACGCACTATCTGGTGGTATTATTCCGTAAAGGTTGAGACGTCCAAGCAAAGCTGTAAATTGAAACTAGGGGAGGCACTAATATCTCTTGTGGCTTGTCGCGTGTGCATATTGGATGTCATCAATTTTCTAACGCCTTAAATGGAAGCACCTAACTCTGGCAAACTTTTGTAAAGCTATTTGCCCATAATTCAATGTACATTTTGCTTTAGAGGAGTAGAAAGACTAAATTATCTATATGAGTTCATAATTAAAGAAATCTGATATTATCTCTATAAAGTTTCTCTTTATTTATATCAGTGTTTTAAAACGGAACGGCCACCAAAGTGGAATCGCTTCCAAATAGATAGCAAGACTACGAACGCGGTCACAAATGTCGGAAGCCCGTCCTTTATCATCTGGACCACTAGTCGCAATGAAGCGATCCATCTTTGGAATACTTTGAAGCGATTTATAGGCTTCCGGCGCCGGCGCAACTTACGACCGTCTTTTGTACATTTAATAGACAATACTGATCATAAATATCAGCTACTTAACGTTTAGTTCAGTGTTGGAGCATATTGAAATGTTTAATAGAAAATAATTAAATAGAGTTATTTCTTTGTTGCTTTTCATAGTAATCATTATAGATAAGTATTTAAAATATCATTGAACTGAAAAAAATAGAAAGGAGAAATGGCATAGTTTGAAATGCAAACAAGCAGCTCGCCACGTTAATACTGATAGTGTAACGAACAAAGTGCCATTAATTGTGGAGACACCTGTTATGTGGTTAATGCGCGGCATTCGACGTGTCCACTGTGCCACGCCGTGCGCCGCACCGGTATGCGGCACCGTATCGGTTATTCATGCTCACCATTCACAGATAGCTGCCAGCCTACGAAGATGTGAATACAAAACGCGTCATTGAGTTACTGATTAAATCTCAAGCTTTAATTGGAAATCACATTCTAATATGCTCCGTATACGCTTTGGTTATTTATACACACGTCCGAAAACTAAAGATTAAAACATTGAATATAAAACTCCATCAGTCAAAAATAACATCGTATACACGTATAAAATAAAACAGAATATGCTATCAAACTTGAGTGGAATGAAAAAATTTTATAACCGCATCGAAATTCCCATCAGCACCTGTTACAAAGGCGGCTATCAAATTACCCGCGACATATCCGCGGAGCGCGCCGGAGCGAGCACGCCTCCATCCATAAATACGGTATTCGTTATGCATTTCTCATATTCATGAATCCGTTTTATTGGCCCCAATAAAATATGAACATCTCAGAATGGATATGAGAGAGCGGGCAAATCTAATATGGATTGCTGTGCGCCGGATTCGGTCCGATCGGCGGGTGGGGACGGACAGCTGCGCCGCGCTCCAGCCGCACCAATCAGTAATGCTGCCATTTATCTTTTCAACAATACCTTGAGTTTAACCACCCACCTAAAGCCCATCTTTACTACACCGCAAACAATCGCATCTTGTCGACTTATGTGACAACGATCACACAAAGAATGTGTTACCCCCGCAGTAATCTGTCGCTACTTGTAGTGTGAGACTGACAAACGATCCCCGAGGCAGCGCCTAGCACATAATGCGAATTTAAAGGACTTTGCCCCACTAAACCACCTGAAGAAAAGGGCAGTACTCCGTCGACGTGTCAAAAATTCAACAGAGTGCCGGGATAAGTGGAATGGATGACGGGCGTCGCAGTACCGGATAAAATATTCTACGTCAAATCGTACGTCACCGGCTCTCGACTTGTTCTCGCCGAGAGTACTTCGCGGAAGTCGATTATTTATTCGCTTTTACGTCAGCTATAATACTCTGCTTTTGTGCCCTTTCCGATTTATATGCGCCCATCGAAGTGTTTTATAATATGAGAGAAAGTTACACCAAACCACGCAGTGGCTAATTTTATTCCGGCGGTGATCTGACAAGCAAGCGATAAGCGGATGTTCAGTTAACTTACGTTACAAATTGTGTTAATGAATTACATTATTATTAATTAAAATATTACATAACTAATGCTTTGCGGGCCGTAAAGTACCCAATTGTATAGACAGTAAAAGGGTTATACAAAAGTTTCCCTATAAATGAGGGTGACTAGTAGTTGACTACCGGAATGTAGGGCGTTATGATTATGTTATCAACACGATCAATTAAGCAACATTACGTTAAAATTCACCCCAGCCATCAATTACGTGGCAGCCGGCCGGCGCGTCGTCAAACATCGAGAAAGGCGAAGTATGGACCTCCCCGACGTTGCAGTGACAAATGTAAATTGTATCATGAAACATCTTGAAAATGAACTCTTCCCACGGAATATGAATGTAAGCAATGATTGTTGTTTTGATACTTTACCGCGTCAATGTAATCTGTAAGACAGTCCCTTCTGACTTCGCTGATCGGATTCATTATTCACCGGAGGAGAGCAATTAAACCTCCACTAATCAATCTCAAACTTCAGGCTGAGCTGAACTCTAATCAAGAAAACTCCTATTCTGTGAAAGCTTTTCGAACAAAATTTAACTTAATTAAAAATGTAAATTAAATTCCTAGTCGCTTCCACAAGCATGACGTCGCCGGGCCCGGCACCGCCGCCGCGCGCCCCGCACACAGCGCTCGGGGCTTTTGATTGCAGCTAAAAGGTTTGGGATTAGTGCGCGAAAGAGCTTTCAGTGCATTTGTAGAGCTTTTAAGTGGGAAGCTTTCGCTTAAGACACTTACATACAATGTAAATTTTATGTAGATAGCTACCTTGTGAGTGTATCTTAGCAACTTTTAAAATAGTCCTTCCGCTTAATGCTCTAATACAAAGTGAAGTTTCGATAAATAAAGTGAATAGACAAAGTGGTGTTATCGCTAATTTTGTTTGTTTTAGAAGTGTATCTGCAGACAAACAGCGCTAAGCGAAGGGGTTGAGGGGTGAATGGGAGGCGTCCAGAGGGAGCGGCTCTGACCAAGGAAGTTCGGTGTCCGGAAATAAACCGCCCGTAAAATTGTCAATTCCGAGGGAGCGCCGGCGCCTGGGCCCGACAATTTTGAAGCGTGCGGTTCTACCGGCCCGCTGAGCGCCGCGCGCCGGCCCGATTCAATGTTTAAAAGGCATCTCATGTCAGCACTTTATTTTGATTTCCCAACAACTTTATTATTTAAGTATGTTGCGACTAGGCAGCTACATACATCCGTCTCCGTTTTCGAATCGGAATTAAAAGAAGCAAATAAATAAAATGTGAAGTACGTACGAGTGTTGCAGCTCACGCTCTACACGTCAGCAAAATGCGCATTGCCATCTGGGTGTGCGCCAAAACAATCACTGTTATTCAGTACTTAGCTGCGCGATACAGTAAATTACACAACATTGTTTCACAGTCATTAATTCAGCGATTTCGCGATTAAAATTTAATTACATCCAACTGTCGGTACACAAAGCCATCAGATAGAGAGAAGATTGAAAAATGGTTAAAAGCGTTAGGGAGTGATGTAAAAGAAAATTGGGCGAGATATATGATGAGTAGCACACGCAGATAACACACGCATAACCCATCCAATCACAAGGAGCAGCGAGCAGAAAGCTTATTATCGAGACGCGGCGTTGCGTCACCCGGGTAATGAGGAGAGCGAGACGCGACCTCTGGGCGGACACGGGACGGACGCGGGCCGGACCGGCTCCCGGCCAGCTCCCGGTCAGCTCCCGGCACGGACTGCACACGTGCACCTATCCGACGCTACAACCCTCGCGCTTTTTGAACTGAGATCATCGCGACGCTCATCCGTGAAATTGATTCTCGAGAAAAGGAAAGACTAAAAGATAAATAAAAAGGAAATAGGAAAACACAAGCTAAGATTTGGCGTGAAATTGTTTTTCAGCACCCGGCCGCCCGCACCGCTACGTAGCCGCGTCGCCGTCGCCGGCCCGCCTCGGGAATTTCCCAATTACTGGGTGTGAATGTATCTACTTGATTACGTAATGGATACTTTAAACACCCAACTTGGAACGCTCAACTGTTATAGTGCTGTACCAACTTGTTAATAGCACAATGGTCTTGACGAGTTGACTATAATATTCTTCAAATGGAAACACCTAAACAAACTTACTTTGTTTGATTAAGTCGTTTGTTCTTCATTTAACTTTATTATATTTATTAGTCATGGGATAACCTAATATCAGGGATGTCACGCTGTCTGTTAGCGTAACACATTCAAGGAGAGAGTATAACTACCTAACGGATCGGTCGAATTGGGATCTTAAAACACTGTGACATCTCATCCACTACGTGATCCATTTGCCGAAGTAAGAAGCAATCTCATTCAATACCCGGCCGCCCCCACCCCTCGCCCCTGCGCGCCTAGGGTTGCTAACAATGCGATACTTTGTGCGCGCCCGCGCCCCTATCACGGAACGCAATAAAACTTTACATTCCTCTTTAACTACTTTCCTGTAGTTATCAGCGTGTGATACGAAATGGGGCATAAATACAGAATTGTTTGTTGTTTGAATTTGTTCTAGCTAACTTAATATGGTGGCTGAGCGTAATTCGATCAACTTGAACAAGCTATTACACAGTTTGTTTTATATTTACATGAATTTGTAACAGCCGACAATAATGGTAATTATTTACGTTTACATCGATCCGTATTTAATAACGTTTCTGGGAACAAACAGGTCAAAGAAAACTCGAAACGAAAACTTTTTCAATAACCTTTCAGAATATTCGGCATAATACAGAATAATATCATTCTCTGAAACGGCGAGCGTCGTCAACCCTAACATAGTAGCGAGTATCGCTTTCCCCGATTGTATTAGATTCAGCTGCCCTTTTCATCTACATGTCGTTCTCTCTACCTCTCAAGAGGGTCGCGCGACTAGTGGATATGCCGCGGACAGACGAGCGTTTCTTACAAACTATACCGTCCCTCGGTTTTCTTTACGGCGCTATTATTGTTTTCTATTAGAATCATACTATTATATTAAACCTACATAAAACTACAATTCCAGATTACTATACTGAACACTAGAATATTTAACTTTGTCACACAAAATATGAATAGGCAATGAGCATACCTAATGTGTAGGAAAAATACTACACAATTTATCAACAAATTCGATCAAGAATCGCGTTTGTACGGCATAGTTGTCGCCTATAGGCCCGTGATGGAATTTAGATCACTATCGGGAGGTCACCATCGGCGCACAAAAACTATTTTCATCTAAAAACTCATCTATATTTTGTCGAAAAACTATGAATATGATTATCCACACCATTCCAAAGGCTATCATCCAATAAACCTGGTAGGTACCAAAGGTATCAAATCTTTTTCGTCCGTAGTGAAATTGAATATTTATCCGGGTAGTATCTCTATTCCGGAACAATTTTTATGTAGGGGGAATACAATCTCAAGATATTTGGGAGGGCCACTCCACGAGGATATTGGCAAATACCTTGCCTACATTACCTTTATTGCCTCGCGACGTTGCGTGCCCGATTTGATCGTATCTACGATTATTTGCGTATTATTCAATGTTTCTAAATGTTATTCGAGTTCAACTCTAATTCGTTATTCATGAAGCCGATAACAAAGAGTAAAGTTTAATGCAATATTCATCATTGTCTGTAATGCACTGCTGTTCATGTTCATCGGTGCTCATTTACATCTTTAACTCTAATTAACAATACTGCCATGTAAACAATGCCCATCAATGACGTTTGTTTGTACTTTCAACTCAATTACCCTGTAATATACAATGACCATAATTGATTGAAGTAATTTGGAATGTAACAGTTTTACTTAATTGCTATATTGAAGACAAAGATGTTTTTTATTTAGTTTTTATTTAGCAAATCGTGACATCTATGACGTCTGTTTCTACAATAAGCAATTAGGGTACCTACAAGTTTGTACACAGTACAGAGGTGTATCAAATCGAACCTCCTTTAATCTACCCACGAGGCGGGCGAGGCGCGAAACCGCTGGTTGAAATGTAATTTGCGCAAATTAAACCGGACAGTCTGCATAATTTAGCACATAAAGCTCGCCGCCATAAGCCGGACTCTTATAATTGAGTGGACCGGACGTAATGGTGTGTTTCACGCCATCAATTTACCCATGACACACAACTTGTGTAAATGTCGCCATTGATTTCGATTAATGTCGCGTTCCATTCAATATTTCGGTACTCATACTCTTTGTTCATTTACGAATTACCAGAAGAAAGGTCAAACAAATTGGAGTTAATTTAATGTCCTTGTATGCTGAGTAATTACCCACAAATATTTATCAAAAATACCTGACAACATAATAAACGTAATACTCGCAGTCAAGTTTCACAAAAACGTTTTTATATTAAAATATATCTCGCAATTATTATTTAAAGTTAATTGGATAAATTCCTAGAATTAATTTTACGAACAGGTTACCTATATGTAACTAAGTATGTTCTTAATACACAGTATAAGCTAACTTGATTATTCACCCGTGTAATTATTTTAAATGACTCAGACATTAAGAAACCATTCAATCAAAATTAATGAAATTATGTCTGTTACAATAACGATAACATTTTAAAAGGGCAGGCCTTAATTAACATTACTTATTAGTCGTTTATCTCAAAAATCAACCGAACGTGATCTACTTTTGACGTTCGATTCCTACACTTACGTGTACCAGAAAAGGTAATCAACAATCATATTGCTGAAGGAATTATGAGTCTTTATAGTTATTGGTACCTTAAATACTACGTAGATTGAAGTCCGTCAACTAATACGTGTTGTCATTATTACCCAGTATTTACAACAGGTAAATGAAACCCTTGTATCAGGGTGCAATCACCCTTAGTTTACCCATTTAAACAGTTCACAAAAGCGAAGCAGCGAGTAGACTGAGTCACGTATAGTTTAGCGTATGGATCGCTTGCGGTACACTTCCCCCACGTAATTGTCATTGTAACACGTCGCTGTAGATTCAGCGATAATGTAGCTAATTAACGCTCAGACGACCGAGGCTGATTGTGGCGCTGCAGCGCTGTTACGTTGACTTAAGCTGCAATAACTTAGCGCGAGTGCAGTAAATAAGTGTTCGTGATCGTCGTCCACTAGGTATTTTAATGAGATTTAATAGCGGCGGTCTGTCAGTCGCTGCACTCGCTACTCGCCCCGCCGGCGGCTCCACGACCGGCGCACAAGCAACGCTGTCGGCTTTTAAGGCCTTAATTGGTTCCGTACATGTTTAATCCGCTTAATGGTTGTTTTGTCGGACAACATACAATAACAAAATCCGGTTTCTACGCCGATAATACTGATTGATGTCAAACCTTAAACACTTGTCACTAGACCAGCTTGTCATTAGGCAAATAGGCTTGTGACAGACATTTTCGATCTCGTTCCAGTGACCGATGTAAGGTGCTTTTTTATTTTAACAACGGTTGATATTTGTGTAACTGTATATCTGCATTAGGTACCAACAAGCAGCATCTACCTGCCTACGTTCACTGAAACCTCTGAAATAACTGAATAATTTAATGACTTCATTAGAAGGGCAGCGTTGGATACTAATCGTTATTTATAGACAATAAATTGTTATATTCATACTGGCCGGAGCGGAAGGCGCATAAATTCGACGAGCGAATGTCGGGTTGACACCTGTGATTGCATTTACAATGCTAATTCACGGCACAATATCACGTCATCTGCCGCCGCGCTTCACATTTTCACAATCGCGCCGCTGACACACAGCCAGCTCCGCGCCGTGTCGCCGGCGTGTCACCAGCGTGCCGCCATGTCGCCGCACCCAAATATTCAGTTAATGTCACAGCGACATTTTACTAACCGCAAGTTTTTACAATATCCAAGTTAATTACATTATTGGCAGCGCACCAAGCGCGTGCAAATGGCCCACAACGACGCCCAACAACATAATATCCGATATTGACACAACCCGTGGAAATGATTGATGATTTAAATTCATTATTAAAAAGATAAAACGGGAGTGGGTCGTTACACGTCGAGATAAGCCGGCGGATAAGCGGCCGCAATCCATTATCGAGCAGTTAATTGATAATTACTTTCTTCCATTACGCCGAACGAAAAACGTGGTGATTAACTCAGAATCGCTTTAACGAGCACAATGGGTCGACGTTCAATTAAAAACCCTTGTCGAATGTCGACGGCTTCGCAGAAAAGAGGAATCGACGCTGACTCAATCTCGTATACATGGAATAAGGAATTACTCGCGTGCGGAAAGTTTTTAATTAAATATTCACCCGTTTTGTAATTAAGACGCGATTCAATTGAGCACAATGGAGTTTCGTGCGGCGCTTTCCAAAGAAATCGGAGACAGCTTTAACGTTTTAATTTAATGCTCGCTTACCAACAGACATATGAATGTTTTACTTAACCTCTGTGTCGTCAAGTCACTTTAACAACTTTTTCTGAGCCAAACTAAGCTTTGATCGTTTCGTATTGACCATAATTAAAAGTTGCATAAAAGCTTTAAAAATTATTATCTTGTGTACGCAAAATGATTTAATCAATGTTGAGGAATTTAAGGTAAATAATAATTTTAAAGCTTCGCATCTTTTCACAGTATGTATGATTGTATGTATATTGGAGTATTGGTGTATTGGGGCGACATAGACAACAGACGCGCCCGCGCCGGCGACCCTCCTGTACGTTACATGTGCCGCATTTGAGCGTAATTTAAATGCATGCACATTACTCGCGAACGACGTTCTACACAATACCTTAATTTATTATAAATAGCTTTATTACATGACCGCACTCGTCAGTGGCTTTTTGAGTAAATTCATGCTTTATAACGAGCGTGTTAACTCGAGAACTAAGGGAGCTTCAACAAAACAAGAGTTAATTTTAGCTTTCCTGGCAAATACAATTTTAATTTATCTAAATTGTACTTCAATCAGGCTTAAACAAACAAATCACACTAAAACTTTAGTTAGATTATTAAACTAAAAGCCAACTTCAGCATCTCCGAACTGTCTTTCGAAACGATTGTAAATTATATTTCCTATTAAATGATCTGCGGGAACTGATAAGATATAAATTTAATAAAAGTTTCTCAAAGTAGTTCAATAAACGTCTTAGTTATCTCTGTGTAATCCCCAAACGACCCAACTGGTAATCTCCTAGACGTTTAATTTCGCCGTTTTAAATGAATCGCAGATCTCATATCCCGAAATCCTTACTACGATTGGTTCGTCCGACCGCGCGTATAAATTCTTAAGGAAAATCATCTGCAGAATTCCAATAGCTGGTTGCTGATGTCCAAAATCGTGATATATCGTGGCTCAGATCGTTTTCGAGCGCCTGTTTATGAGATATTTCATAACGTGCAGTTCTTCGATCATTTATCATCACTGATTTTATATCGAGCAAATGTTTGGCTCTTAGAATTGCTAAGCCAGCTAGACTTTTGCTATGCATAGATAGCAATTACGTTAGCTAATAGACAAGATAAACATCTGTGTTTAGATACCTACACAATAATACTACTTACAATTTGCACCTACCAACTTCTGTTTATTGACAGACGTACAATTATATTGGCCCGTCCCCATAGAAAGTTAAAATGTAAATAATACCACGCCACGTAAGAACTACGTGCGAATAATGTTAACCATGTAAGTCGACCTCTGCTCCTCAGAATGTCACCTCAAACCATTAACACAAGCGAGATAACATTTCTTAACCGCGTGCTAATGGCTCGTACCAAACGTTGTGATGTCGCTAATGAAACAGTTTCGGCAAAAAGTATAAATGCCGCGCCATCACTTTTTGACAGCCATGTGAAAATTGTTAGAGTGCTCGCAGAACGTGTAAAACCGCTGTAACTATAAACAAGTAGTTGCCTAAAACCTTCATTGTTTAGCATCGCCGTGAGTTATGTGTCGGCTGATGGTTCGATATAATTGCAAATGTGGTGCGTGTCGCCACGTGATCGGTGGGACTCGGCAGCCGGAGCCGAGCCTCGCGCACGGGAGCTCACTTGCTCCATAAACAGGTTTCCGTATTTTTCAATCAGAGAGCTGTCAAAGCGTTCTGACACCCTCATCCCGTCGGCTCGCACTCGCCGAGCACCGAAATTGGTTTTCTACATTCAATCCATACAAAGTTTAATGTTATTCGTTCGCGATATCACCGGAATGCTGCCGATGTTTACCGACGCGCCAAATCATATTGGATTTGCAAACTTTTGTTTGCGGACTTTATTTCATTTCACTGTTAGTTCAGGCCGAGAGAATGTAATTTTAGATATTGTCCTCGTCTATGTTTTGAATAAGTCTCTTTTATATTTGTATTCCACGAACTTTGGTATTTTATTAAAATTGCGCACATATTTTCGATTTCGATCTGTACTGAACGGAGTTTTCATAGCACAAAGTGCAAGTTACAAATTAACCGCGCCGCCCGCCGGATATATCCGCGAGAAAAGAGTAAAGCGCCAATAGAGGCGGCTAAAGGCTGGAGTGTGCCCGCAAGCGTTTATAAATTGAAGGGCTGGTACCTGCGGCTTAATACACCGCCGTTTCCGGTTCATTTCCGGGCGGCGCGCGCGGCGCCGGATATTGCTTTTAAGGTTGCGCCGCACGCCATCGCTCGCAAACACACGCGCATTATACGCCACGCTACACGCTCCGCTACCCGCTCTTCAGAGTACCGTATTTAATGGTGTTATTTTTAGAACACATTTTCCCAAATTAATATGAGGAGGCAGTATTAAGTCGGGCACAAATTGATATTAATTTAAGATGTACCGAACGAATGATCAGAAACCTTATGAGAGCTGCATTAAGAACGTCGGCATCATTACAAATAAAAATACGAGAAACATAATCCCTCGGAGCCGCTCCGGAAATTAAATTTTCCCTTAAGCTTAAAGTTTAATTAAGCAATATCACGCGATTGCATAGTGGCTAGCGCTGTAGCGGAAAGTGTAGGGCGATTGGGTTCGGATCCCATCCCCGTCAGCCGCGCATCCCGGAGGATATGCGATTTGATGGACAGTCAATTTAAGAGCGAAGCCGAACCGACAACTGGGTGCACTCTCATTTACACGTGGACCGACTGACAGGATGCAGACGCGCCAATAGCGAACGTACTCTTTAGTTAATAAAGCTTAGTAAATCGATAGATACATAGTAAATATATGGTATTACCTAAATAACAATACCACTACAGAACATCTCCGAAACAACGTTACATTTAAACATGAACTCGAGTGGAATGGGTATTATGAGAACATGAACTATAATCTCAAGTAATTGCGAGCGCTGTAAAGTGTTGGACACATTTGTCCAATAACGTGGCGCTCCAACAATTTTAAGAGCAAAAACATTAATCTGGTTCATATTGAGCATCTGGCGACGACGCAATCTCTTCCTGGCACCTTCACGACTGAGGCGGGCGAGGGGCGACACATGCGCTTTATTAATTATGTTCTACTCTCACCTTTATGCTGACAGCGTTATGAATATTGGATACTGTTAGTTACACTCTTTGTGAGTTTTGTTCGCATACATACTTCGTACTGAATTGGTTTATTGAGTGAGATTTATGAGAATCCATTTGCTATATGACTTTGAATACAAAAATATCACCATTTATAAATACTTGTTACTTGTTCTAAAACAAAAATGTTATAAATTGATTCAGCTTAACTTTACATTGTAAAATAATTCTTAAGTACACACTTTAAACTAATTTTAGTTAAAATCTTGTCTAAGTACGAGAATAGCCTTCTTATAAGTATAGTTATAGCCTGAATTCCAAGGAATTTGTAAAGAATATAAATAAAATGTTCGAAGTAGTTTCATAATTTTCAAAGGAAACTACGAAGCCGATTCAAAGAAATTCGTTTAACCTGTAAAACTTTTACTGATATAGCCGACGTACTAAATGTAGGGTTTTTTAGAAAACTTCCTACAACGACGTAATAACACCTTTTTAAAATTATTAGTAGAATCGCTACTACGTTTTTAATTTATTTTTTCTATATCTTTGATACAACGGCATTTCGGCATTGGGAACAAATATATCAGTGGTAATAAATTAGCCTACTATCATGGTTATTTGATACACTATAAAATAAATTAGAAATATTATGACATGAAAAATAGATAATTAAAAACTTGTCACATAAAATTATATTTTTATATTAGAACAGTTTCTCTTTATTAATCATAGCCATCAATAATCATATCTTGATAATTAGAAATATTAAAATTACCTAAGTAGGTACCATAACATCTTTGAATAACTTTACATCATTAAGTACGGCCACAGGCTATAATTAATTCATGGTAATTTCTCGATTCGTTGTATTACATTGTCGGATATGAGACCAAATTAAATTTTATGACGTGTGAATTTAATAAAATGTCTAATGTATGTTTCGTGTTATACGTTTTTTTCCCACCACTAATGAATACCATATGGCACAAGAACATTAAAAGCGTCGTGTTCATAGACAAAAACTTTACATTGTATTCTACAATAGCTACGAGTAGCACATCAACCTACCCAGAACTGTCAAAATTCTTTATTAGACTTTAAACTTTATTGCAAAAAAGGAAGGTTGAAAATGTCATAGACTGCGGTTGTTTGATCTGCCGGTTACACATGTACGTAGTCGTATGTTACGGATAAGCATACGGTTTCAATTAGAACCACGTATTACGAAACTTCGTAAAGCAATTAGATTTTATTATGAAAATTATTTATACAGCATGTTGTTACTTATAACTTACAATCCCTACGCTACAACGGCTTTAATATTATTCTACCGAATTATAAACTCCAATACCTAAAAAAAGCAATAAATTACTGTAATTAAAGCTTTTCACATTAATTTCTAAGCATACTTCTATAAGTAAACTACAAGCTGAATAGGTACTTTGAAAATTAATATCTATTTGTGAACATTAGTAAGGAAACTGGTCTTATCGCTCGCCCTGATTCGGCTGCATTAAATCGTTTCCATTACTTTAAGTAGAATTCGATGTTTATGTCAAACGCGACGACGATAATATCGCAATTTATTTTATTAACACATTCACTCTAATGGGGAGCAGGTTGTATACTCACACGGATTATGCTTTACTAGATGACGCATCCATTATATCGTTAATATACTTTTTAGTGGTGCATAATGAATGACAGATTTGACAGTTACAAAAAACAACGTCCTGTATAGCTTTTAGTTAACCTACTTACTTCATTTTTATCCGGTTTATGATGATCTTACAAACAGTTTTGGTAGAGTTATTTTTACTAATGTTTTCCCACGGAATTGTCGCCTCCGTCTTTCCAGCGCAAGCGCAGCTGTTAAGTATAAGATCTATATGCAAATTAACTTTTAAATTAACTAGTAGTTTTTTCTATGTTACTATAAATATTTCAATAATCAGGTGAAATACGTGATATGCTTCTATTTCAAACGCTCATTTACATTTCACTCATAATTAAGTTATTTTTAAAATCTTCCATTTGACATTAGGTCACGTGAGTTCGGCTGCATATTTTATAATAGTTATTTACGGAATGGCAACCCACACCGGCCGGATCTACAATAAATGTGTGTAGATACTTATAAACATTTATCGTTTCGAATTTCTACGTTTATTCTCACGATTAAATCGCGGCCGACGTATATTAAGTGTCAAGTAAGAGATTACATCGTGTCGATATAGTTTGTTAGCAAAAGCACTGTATTTTATCAGTCGTTAAATCAAAGTTGTAGTTGTGAAGTAGCTGTGAGCGCTGTAATTTACATAAACGGGGTTCTTGCAGACTAGTGGTGTTTCCAAATGCGAGCGTGGCGCCGGCAATGAGGGTTAATAACTGCTAATTCTATACTTCGAACACTTACATTCTTACAGGCACAAAAAGCATTTTTGTAAATTGCACACACACAACCCTTTGAAACACTACGAACCAAGTAGAATACAGAGACACATTTTAAATTTATGTATAAGTAGATTAGACACTTTCTTCCCGACCAAATATACCCGCACGATCCCTTTTAATACGATAATATGCCTCTATCTTTCGTCTGCAGTCACACACGACCCTTGTGTGCTAATTGAATTTAAGGAATAAAATCCAATCGCCCCGATTCTTTATTATTCAAGATCCAATTTGGATAAGGTCTGATCGGTCCGAGGGGCGGCCCGCCTGAGAGGGGCAGTCGAGAATAAAATTGGTTTGTCACTCAAAACATAAGGTTATCAGTTTTGATATGAATGTATCGGTTTATTTCGAGCTCGACTATGTTCGGTAGTCGGTACCTACAGCTATAAAAATAATAATTTATCTCGTTACCCTACCACTGCCTGAGGCAATTAAGACGAACACACATAATATGTCAATCTTATCGTGGTTGCTAAAACGTCAAGAAGCTAGAGGTTAATTTGTTTAAATGAAAATTACATTAGCGGGTAACATTTCATTTGGTGGTGGTAATGAATGGTGTTAGACACGTGTTACGGCGCGGAGTGTAATCAGTGCGTCAACGTTAGACGTTATTTACGAGTGGGCTGGAGGCGCGTGCGGCGCGGGTACCTCTCGATACCAGATAACAGTGATGACACACTGCTATCTGCGACACACAGCCACTCCACCGCACCCCTCCACTACACACTCCCTCGCAATAGTGCTAAAATAAACATCTATCTACAAAATATTGCACCCGACACATCATAACACTGGGTGAATATCACAATTTTATTAATATTAGCTCAGCTATCGTTTTTATTAAATTCAACCCGTCGATTTAATTTAAATTCTAAACTTTATAAGTTTATTTCAGTAAAGTGTTACTAAAAATAAATTACTCTATAACTAGTTTGTTGTAGGTATAAGACGTAAACAAGCTCATGAATACGATAATAATATCGTGTTTACATTTAATTAATGTTATTTTTCTGAATCAATCGTTGCAAGCGTGTCAACACGCCGCAGCCACTACGTGGATATGTGGATTCACGAAATTAATGGCAAACAAGCATACAGTGGCTTCTATTAGTGTGTGACGCACTGATTGCTATCGCACAAGATGGATTGGCCGTACACACCCCTCCCTATGCACTTATTAACTTTCGTATTTACGTACACTCGCTGTGGCCGACGACTGTACCTGTTGAAAAAGTCATTCGCGGCGTAACATTATTACATTAAAATAAATACGTTATAAAATAACCAGTGTTTGCACAACACGAACACACCTCAATGTTTATGAAAGACTAGCTTCCGCCCGCGACTCCGTCCGCGCGGATGTCGGTCTTCGCGTGGAAGTTTTGTTTCTCCATTTTGAGTAACTCTGACAATGACATCTTATAAATATCTATTAAACCTAAATAAGGCCATAATAATTAAGGAGATCCCTCTTTTGAGCTACTGCTGTTGAGCTCGCGTTCTGTAGAATAAGACTGAAAAATAAATGCGTGATGCCTGAACATATAGACAGACAGACAAAAAAAAAATTCAATTTGGGTTAGGTATCGATCCAGTAACACCCCCTACTATTTATTTTTTCTATATTTTCAATGTACAGAATTGACCCTTCTACATATTTATTATAATATAAATAAATGAATGAATGAATAAATGAATGAGAGTGTTATAAACGTAAGAGTAGACAAATATAATCAGAAAGCTCCGAACTGCTAAGCTATCGGGAGTTATACGTGTTATTGTGAATTAACCATAAGAGATAGACATTTGCTGTCGTGGAATATTTTTTAAACAATTTTAAGGAGAACATTTCCGTCATACATTATTTCTGTGTAGCTTTAACCATTAAGGCTGCACACGCGACGGAAGCTTAAAAAATGGAGTAAGTTCTCCTGTTTTCCCAACATTTCACTTCACTGCTCTGCTCCTATTGATCGTAGCGTGATGAAAAGTATACTATAACCTGCCCAGGAGTATGAAGAACAATTGTACCAAATTTCATTGAAATCTGTCGAGTGGTTTTTATTTCTATAAAGAACATACAGACAGACAGACAGACAGACAGACAGACAGACAGACAGACAGACAGACAAAAATTTTTCTGATTGCATTTTTGGCATCAGTATCGATCACTAATCACCCGCTGATAGTTATTTTGGAAATATATTTCATGTACAGAATTGACCTCTCTACAGATTTATTATAAGTATAGATGGACTATGAGTTATGTTAATTGCATTTACATTTTAATTTATTTGGTGATTATGTTGAGCTCGTAATTAATTAACCGTCGTTATGAAACAAACCTTAATAGAATAATTTATTTTGAAACGTTTCCGCAACACAACGTTTTCCAAGTAAAGACAATGAAACTTCATATGCATAATTAAAATCGTTCCAGTGCCAGTGATGTATCTATTATGGAAATTCTGTGAAATTCAATTAACGGTTCGATTTTTTTAAGTGTAAAAAACGATTTGGTTGTTCGATAATGGTTTAAGTTAAATGAAACGTAGTCATGTTTTAAGCGTCCTGAGATCGTCCGTTATAATGGCCGCAACAATGTAATCTGCGTGAACAATCAGAAATAATACAGTCTCAGTAACAATCTCCGGAGACGTTGCGAATGCATTTAATTGCCTAAACAGAGTGGATCACTGTGCGCACACACAGACACATGGAATTATTATGGGACTGAGCAATATGAATATAACATGCGACTGAGATTTCCTCCGTTAGTATAATCAATTTTAGTAAGATTTGAAATATAATTTAGACGTTTTTCCTCAGATCTATTAAAAAAAAATGCGAATGACCTGCAAATTTGTTTAGGTCAAAGATAGCATAAAATAAAAAAACCTTCCATTTTTTAAATTGTATTATTCCTAAACATTATATTAACGGAATTAAATACCACTGCCAATCATTTTTCAGTATCTACTTTAAAAATAGAATGCAATATCTCATTCTAAAGTACCCTGCTCTGGGTATAATATGTTCTATACTCGATCGTGCCTTTAACATCAATCTATCATACATGGTACATGTGTATGTGCTTCAAAGTACGTTCAGTTCAGGTGCAAAGCTGGTAACTGACAGAGTTATATAGTTGAATATGAAACGATCATTGAAAGCACGGAAATTAAATAGCCGCTCATATCCGGGCCGTGAAGTGTCGTGTCGTGTCGGTGTCGTGTCGGGCGCTCGCACAGACACCCACTATGCACCCACTTGCGATACTCACTACAAAGGATCAACCACAGACTATTTTTAAAGAAAGTTATTATCGCGGTTTCCTGTAAAAGAGGTTTTGTGTTGATTAACTAGATTGTGATTTCTTCGTTTAAAGATTTATATGTAAAGTTACATTAACACAATTACAAATAACTCGAAAATAATATTAGGAATTGATTACTGCACTGATTTAAATTACAATTCCTTTATCTTTCTATTGAGTTTTTTAAATTGTTTTTATCTTAATAGTATTCTCGACTGTGATTAGAAATTTACATTCAGATCATTCAAATACGTACTGTGAGTTGCCTAGCGTAAAGATGTTGCGTCTACGCCGAAGCTGCGTAGCAGCTACAGGGCAGCTACGGAACGCCTACGCAGCGCCTACGCACTACGCAGAACCATAGCAGTGTCTACGATACTACGTTAGGCCTACGCGACAAGACAATTAATATGATTTATTTTAATTGTCTGCAGCTTTATATTATACTATTTAATAATTGCATGAATATTAACTATGCTATTATTATTATGTAATAAGCCAACCGACTGCTCTGACCGCTGAAGTCTTTAATTACGGCATTTGTCGTCGTCATTGGTTCTCGATTGTATTATTAGTACTGCGTTCACAATAAGCTCTTACAAGCCTGGATACGGGCAATAACTAGAGCTGCATTTCTGTGGCACAATAAGTTTTTTATTTTTATTGGTAGAAGAAGTAAGGTATTTTTTAAATGGTTGGTATTTGACCTAACCATGATTTTATTTCGCAGTTTCTTCTCGAAACTTTCCAGTATAATATGTGTAGCTGTATCACACCATAAGCTGGGTGCTCTTATAATATTAATTAGGTATTGTTATCATAATATGCGGTTGAGCCGCTATCGCTCGCACCGCATGGTCGCGAGTCGCGTGCCGGGTAGCTCACGCATGCGCAGTCACCGTGAGATGCCAATCAACCGGTACACTCATACACTCCAATCAATTCAAACCGATGCTAATGTAAACGATATTTTTTCTTAATTGGACTAATTAACGATACGCCCAGTTATTAGTTTGGTCAATGAATAACATAAACAATGATAAAGCATTAATCACGTACACAAGATAATTTTATTAATTAAAAACTTTAAGTATGCCTACATTTGGTTATCTTGTTTACATTTAAAAAGAGGTATATTTCGTTGTCGATTTCAAAATTTGAAAATTTACAATGTAAACTTTTTTATTTATGCAGTTTCATTTTATGTTTCTGATTATCGCTTATTTAAATTCTCCTTTTTTCTTTAAGTGCACATATAAATTAGATATATTTCTAAAACTGGCTTTTTATTATACACCGATAGACACGAATAGATAAATAACGCTCTAACGTTGACACCGATAACCTTTTTGATTTGATTCATTTAGTTAAATAAATTATGAAACAGTGATTGCATACACTCGATTGATTCGGGCCATCGGACACACTTAAATGCATGTCACACTCTACCTTGTATATAATTATGTAAATTTTCGAATGAAAAAAATGAAGAGCTACTTTACTCATTTGTAATTTGTATACGTAATGAGCATTTATAATATGATTTCTTGTGTTGTATCAGGTATTATATGACCGCCACGTGTTCCAGTATCATCACATGCTTTCCACGAATAGAATATTTTCACAAAGATAAATATACTTTACATTTATTTGAAAAAAGGTTTAACTTTTATCTTTTTGTCATAGACTCGTTAGTCTAATAAGTTCCCCGAAGCATGAGGTTAACGGGATGTGTCGCCCGCCCGCCGCCGTCACACAAGACTCAAATGACATTTGATCTTAGCAACAAAATATTTCTCGCTTATTAAAGCAAAGAAATTGGCAAAGCGTCAGGTGTTCCTGCGGAATCGGAGCCTATTACACGTAATGACGATGAGTATACATTTTAGAGGAAAGCTCCTGTTAGTGTAGGCGAGCCAATTAGAAGTGTTAGGAGCCGCCCGCGCCCCTCGGCTGTCCAATTAAACTCACTCTCGCCGCTCGCGCTGACGACGGCGCACCCGCCGCCGCCGCCGCCGGAACCGAGTACCACCTCGTAATTGCGTAAGCCACTTCAAAAACAAACCTCCACTTTTTTGCACCGACGCTAACAATGGAATCATGTCAGACACCACAAGAACACCCCTCCATTCTATTCTTCTACTGTGTAACTATTGAGTTGTTAATTAAATTCGCACAACATAATGGCCACTCGCAATCCGACACGCGCGAGTCGCTATTACGCCCACATAGAGGCGATTTCCGCGCAACCCGCGCTTAGCGATCCGTACTGATGCAGCTTCTTGTTTAATTACAACAATAGTGGCCCCTAATGAGAGTTTGCGCTAATAAGCACTGCAGAATGTAATCAACATGCTTCGCCGGTCTAATGAGTCGAGTTCCTGGCAAAAACAAGCAGCGTCGACATTTTACTGAAGATTAATTAGGCGTTGTACCTATACGGCAAGATAGCTACCCTCAGCCGCGCCGGAAGGCCCTTGTTTCTAACATGTCGCGCTGCTTATGCGTCTTTCCTGGAAACTTTGACATATAGAGGCAGTAGCATCGTGATATCTGCCCGTCGTCACACCGGACGCCGGTGTCGCATCACGAATCAAAGTGTTGTTAGAGCGTCCTATAACAAGCACACTACGTACGTCTTTGAATAATTGCTATTGACAACAAAGTACACATCCCTGGTAAACGTCGTTAACTTAAATAAGTACGTTTGATTACGCCGTAGCTAGCTACCCCATTAAAACTTAACGAGGGGCAACCCCGGGGAAAATAACTAACCCAATTTCCCTTTGCCGGGAAATCATTAAAAGTCTTAAAAGGGTCTTTTCATATATTTTTTACCCTGAAGCGTACGTGCAAATAAACACATTTTTACATACTCGAACAAACAATTCTCCTAACGAGGCGGGAGCGTAACGAGCGCGCGGCGGGCGCGGGGCGGCCAGCGGGCCAGCAGCGGCCGCACCGCGCTAATTGGAAGGATACGTCCGGAAATGTGTCTCGTTACATGCGGCGCCTACCTGCCGTCCACGGCCACGGCGACTGCCTCACCTAACGACACCCCTGATTTATATGAGCCAATACATTCAAATTGACAGCCGAAACTCGGCCGAAACCCGACAACCATGAAGCCTTCGCCACCGACCGCTCCTTAATGCCGATGCCGCGCGCCGCCCGCGCCGCTTTACGTGCGAAAATGTCAGCGGGAACAATGAGGTAGGCACAGTCACAAGCCATAAGGAGCGATAAGACGTTAAGATTTCTGTACTAAAAACAAGTTGCACTAATTTGAAAGACATTTAAATGTTACGACCAGTTTATGTCGTACGCTAATTGTCGTGACATTTCGTGGCTTATGTCGGATGTCGGAGACACCACAGACACTTTCCTAGTTTTTGTTCCAATAGTTAATCCAAAGATAAATGCTACTGTACGGTTATATTGTACAATTTTGTTTCTACAAAAACAATCTGGGTAACCGTTGACGTGCATGTGTGGTAATTAATATCAATTGAACGCGTAATGCCATCAGTTCATTTAACATTCTCAGGGATTTCGTGATGCACTAATAGGTAATTTAATTAATAGATTTCCCAATTAGTGTTCGCTGTATAATTAATGGATGTGTGCTGTATTAGCGTCGGATACAATCAGATTCGAGACTCGTCGGCAATTACGGACGACTACAAAATACGTCGAATTCCGCGTAATTGCTGAGAATATTACGGCAGTGAACTTAATTGTTCTCGACTTAATTAATTAAGCTTTTGTTTGAAACTAACAGCAAAGTGTAGACTTGGCAATTCTAAATTGGATCTTGTAATTACCTTACCCTCCCTTTTACTGAAACTGTATACCTACTTTCAATTATGGGCCAAGCTTTGTTAATGAAATCAATTATAATTGGGACACAATGAAATGAATTGTATTTGAGCCGTAGGAACAATCGATTTCATTAACTAATTTACTCTGTTCTCAAACAAACAATAACGGAGAGAAATAAGAATGTTTCGCAATAGAGGTACTGTGGGGGTGGAACATAATGATAAACAAACGAATAACGTCGGGTGTTCATTTCATCTGTGTCGGTTGAGTAGATATTGCTGTCTTCATTATGGAGAGTTTGCCATTACGTAGGCCGTCAGCGAATCATTACGGATGCCTCTAATGAGTATCTCTTGTACGCCTAATAATAATCCTTATCGACATTTCCAAGGCTGCTCCGGGCCGGAGGCGGTTTGTGAACTAATTAATTGCGTTACTATACACGCCGCGTTTCAGTACATTTCAATGGGAATAAAACAATGCACTTATGTAAATTACAATCCGTAAGTAGGTTTAATTAAATGTTAATTTGCGTACTGTTGTAACCGAAATTGAATATAATGCCACTGAACATTTTCAGTGGTAATTAAGCGAGTGATTTCGAAAACACTACGGTGCTATTTCATTTGTAGGGTGACTGTTCTTTAATGTTTCATTTGGAAATACTTTCAGGGGATTTAGTACTTATGTTATTGTACATTTATCTACGTATATGTATGGATAGCAGTTGTTTTCCATTTTTCTTCTTTGTTAATATAAAGCTAGTAAGAATGTTGATTCCTTCATTTAAATATTTTACAAAAGCAATATGACTGTTGCCAAATACAGCAAAAGCTTTTAGTCTAGTGCAAATAAATAAAATGAAAGGCTCTATTTATGACTAATATATTTTGCAACACAAATATAGAGACTACACTGCCTAATGGATATTAATTTGCAATTAAGATTATGGTCGTGATGTTTTAATAAATTACAAACAAATATATTCTTAAGGAAACTATAATACGAATAAACAGGTACCTATTTATCTTATATTAAATTAGAATGGTAATATTAAATGCAGTCTATCTCCGGCCAACATCATTAATGTGTTAACATTTGTATCTGGTTAAGTAACTTATCTATTGAATTAGGTTACCACTTTACATATTTATGATGTTAGACGATTTAAATACAGAGATAAAAGCCGAGATAATATTAAGTAGTAATGACCTCTGCATCTTGAGTATTGTGAATTAGCGATGGATTGTGTACTCTATCGTCTGTCCAAGAAGGTTCATTATTTATTGGATAGAAATAACACTACGGTCCAAAGCATTGGTGTGAAAACTTGTGAGTTACATTGTATCATCTTAGTCGTGAAAGGGGTGGGCGAGGGTAGCGGGCTCTGGCAACTTTAATTAAGACATAATAATTAAAATAACAAGCGACAGGCGTGGTGGCGCATCAGTATGCGAGTTTGTGGGGCCCGGCGAGCTGTGGGCTCGTGGGGCCGCATACGACACGACACTAATCCACCGGACACATACTCCGCTGGAAGCTATTGTGTGGGCCCCTCCGACGCCGGCTTAACGCTTCAATCTTGTTGCAATCATATTGGTACAGTTCAGAGCTAAGGTCACGTGATACTGTTATGAAAACAAATCGTTAGCATTAACTGTTTATTTTTATTAAAGCGATCTCAATGAAAATTGCCTTATTAACTCTAATATGCTTACTGTAATGTAAAAACGTGTAGTGTCTACAATGTTTCAAGATAATCGTTTTACAACAAAAACAGCGGAACCACTACACTGCTTGGTGCTCATGTTTTTATAAGTGTAAATCTATTCAATTGGCTGTTTGCAATTTTCCTTAAACACTACGGTTTAACCAAACCGCAATGAAGTAATTATCCGTTACTTTGGATCTGTCAATTAAACTGAATGGACACGCACCACGCACTCACACCCAAAATATATGACAACAATCACAACGTGTGATAACGTAACGCACACACGTAAACATAAACTTGAATGAATTAACTTTCTCGTCTCAAATCGCTCTCTAGCTAATTGGTCTCTGAATTAGATAATAACTGTCAAGATTAATATGAGTAATTTATTATAGTCTGCGAAACTAATTAATTATGTTTATGATATTAATGAATATTTATATCTGAAGGCTCTATCTCGAAAATTAATTAGGCAACCATGAAAGAAACAACATAATTAACCAACGCAAAAAAAGAAAAATCACAATTATATTATAAAACTGGTGAACGAAGCAACTCAAAACAAAGCGATAGAAAGCATCATAGTTAAATTGTATCTGTTTACTCACCTCTAAATTGTATTTTCCGATAAAAACAACAAACAAAACATGTAATCTCCAAATTGTCTGAGCTGGAACCACGACAAACAGATCACAGTCAAATACAGATCACCAAATAAATTGATACAATACTTGTCCACTCCAACAACAATATTGTCACTTTAGAAAAATTACAGAAAATTTGATTTAGTTAATGTCCGAGAGCACAAGTCGCCGGTAAAGCAGTCGAACGGGAGATATTATCGTGAGACTAACGACGGACAATAAAAATGATTTATTAAAATTGTAATTAAACGAGCAAATGAAGGCTTGTATCGCCGCGGCGTACCGAGTCGAGAGCTCGTGTAAAGTTTGGGAGCGCGCGAGGGAGGCCGGCACGTAGTGTGTCGAGGATGACTCGCGGCGAAGTGAGGCGAGCCAGCGAGAGCGGCGTGTGGCGGCCGGCACTCCGGCAGGCTGTGCGCGGCCCTCCCGGCCCGGGGTGGAATGGAACAACACTCTAATATAATGACAGCCTCGGAACACTTTAATACTCTAATTGAAAAAGTATACTCCGACAGCTTTTAAGTGTAATTAAGGTTACGCTTCCACATTGCGACTTTACTGACTAGAAAATGCTGATTCTACATCGATCCTCTTTGTTTAGGTTGCACTGGGTTGTGGTTGAAAGGGGTTTTGTTCATGACTTTAAATAAATTGTTGAGATTTTCTTATTATTAAGTACAATTTTTACATCTTAATATCCGTAACCGTAACTATATTTTATCTTAAAAGATTAATAAAAAAAGTTAATGGTAAAAATTAATTAATAAACATTACGGATCACTTTCCTCTCCTCGAGAAGAAGTTTTAACAGATGAAAGTTGTAAATATGTACTCAGACACTGTAAGTGAATTTGTGATTATTTCTAACGTAACACCAATCTCTACACAAATTAACAAATACAAGGATCGGTGTACCTAGTACGTACATAATTTCGCACGCTGATATCATATAAATGTTGTAAGGAATCGATACCTAATAAATGTAATCGGCAAGTGCGTCACGTCCCACTACTGCTACATAGGTAAGAAATATCACAAACACAACCTCGCTAGTGAATTCCGGCCTAAATTCAATTCCACCCCTTTTCTCCTCGCCCGTTCGACTTGGAAACCAATCTTCTTTACATTCCCTCGCCGACAAATTTATACACCTCCATACATCGCGGGTAATGGGTGGCGGTGGCGGCGGCTGAGCGGCGGCGGCTCGGGCGGCGCCGGCGACGCTGCTGGGCGCGCGTACATTATTAAGCAGCCGGTGGTCGGAGGTGACCCGCAAAGAAACGGTAAGTGTATGTCCAGCGGCTTCACCGTAGCTGAGAATTTAATTTCCACGGCCCGCCCGCCCTCGTCGCCATTGTCCGCCCAGTATTTCATTACGGCTCGAGCTTTTCTATTAATAAATCACTCTTCGCCTCCGCCGTTTAATTACGTCCCGGATCCGGCCAACGTCTGATTACACTTTCATCGAACATCTAATTAGGAGTGCAGTCGAGCCGTGCCGGGGCGGGAACGTGTGTATTCTTTGTTCCGCAGATATTACACTCGGCCTATATTACACCACGAAGCACTGCCTCCCCAGCTAAGTTCGAAATGAACGAACTTTGATTAAAATCGACCGCTTGCACTGCCGCTAAAGTATCAATTTAAATGTAGGTAATGTCTTAACATTCGCGTCTTGTATGGTGCACTCAGCCATGTTATATCGGTACAGCCTTGTGTTTTATATTGAGTTAAAAGTCAATAAGGTATAATAAAGTTTATAAGAAGCTGATATTGGCTCTATCCTATCTCGCAGAAATCAGACATTATTAAAAATCTAGATATATTAAAAAGTGTGGTGTATGTAGTAGCGGATATACTTGTTACATAACGTATAGAGTCTCAGTTTCAGTGAAATGAACAACTTTACGAATAAATGTCAAACTGGTCGAAGTGGCCCCAGGGAGATGCATAAATAAATATGATTGTCGAGGAAAAGCCCATGCATTGTTGGAGGTATCTTATTATAATGAGAGAAAACATCGAAGTGGCAAATATGACGTCGGTGGCTCAAGAGTTTTTTTAATTTCCTCGGGCAGGCGCGGGTGCGGGCGCGGCGGCCGGCGCGAGCTGCCCGCCCGTTTAACTTATTGCCACGGTTAACGAGAATACGCCGTTGTGTGCCGGCGAAATTGAAGGATTTACTCCGCGTCCCTCCTTTATTAAACGTATTGCACACTCGCCCACTGGCCGTGTGTGCGTGCGACTCTACACGCAGTATGCCGAAATTACATTTCACATGAGTCGTAATAACAAGGGCGGGCGTAAATCACTAGCATTATTAGTTTCTCTTGTTACTCGGTGCCATTTGTCACTTTATATTGATGTGAGAATACCGTTTTCGAAAAAGTTCATAAAACATTAAAGCTTCTCGTCGATAACTGTAAATCAATAGCGATAATATTCTCGCTTAACCCGGGATAATCGATCAATGTAAGTGATCGTGTGCGAGCCAGTGGGAGGACGTAGGCGGCGGATCTACAAAGCCACTTAAATGTATATTAATGTATCAAAGGTTATTAGAATCACAAATAGGGTATGAACAAAACAAGAATTGATCTGAACGCAAACAATAGGTCAGTGAGCGCGGCGGGCGGCGGGCGCGCTGCCGGCTGCCGGCCGGCCGGTCGTCGGTCGTGCGCAAGATACTATATCGCCGGACTTCCTGTAAGCTGAACGTATCGCATCGCTTAAAGTTTCGCAATATACGCGCACCGAGCCCGTCCTTTATTAAAAACTATTCTCACATTTTTAATTAAAACTTGTGTTCCCCCACTAAAACTTTATTTAAGCAATAAAGGCGGCGCAATTAGCGGCGCTGTCCCCGCCGCCCGCCGGCGACTTCACCTACTTTTCCTTTGCTTTAATGAGTGTTTTTTAATAAAGCTGGAGACTGGTGCAAGTTTATTAATTTAGTTTAACTCGTGTCACGGCACCGGCCCACGGTACGCCCGCCCTGCCACTAGCCCACATGCTATGTATAGCCGCACTTTTTAATTTTACGCTCAATTTCCTAGCATATAACTCCTAATAATAAACTTAATTTTGCTCAATATACCTTCTCTGTACCATACTTTTGCGTACATAGAAAAATGTTAGGAACATACATAGTGCTACGAAGTTAAGGTTGACTTCTAAAATCTAATTTTATAGGGACAGTTGAGTTTCCTTGATCGACAACAACGTGCCATCTATCCGCTGTGACAACTATACAAATCTAAAAAATAATAATTAATTACATATGAAGAAATATGACGTTTCCGAAAAGTAACATTGGGAATCCAAAGTAACGATCGTTGTCGAGCAACGAACTAAAAGCTTGAATGACGTGGAGCCCTCACTGCAACCCCCTCTTCCCACCAAGTGTTCCGGCCATAATTACATTCCCGTGTCTAACAAATGGAGAATCGGTGTTGATTTGTGTTTAGCCAAGCACGCGTCCGTGATCCGCACGGCCCACGCCCCGTCGCCGTCCCGCGGCCGCCACGCCGCCGTGCCGCTCACTCACCGTGCCCGATGCCCACGTGTGGCCATACCGCCACTCGACGCCTTGTCAAATTAACGTCAGCCTCGCCAAGTTTTCTTCAACTTAACAACGGTTAATGCCGCATGTAATAGCAACCTTCTTTTGATGAGTGACGTTGAAATTGGAAAATTTATTATCATTAACGAGTTTCGTTTGCTACAGAAGAATAAAGTTCACTTTATAATTACCTGCCATTATCTATTGTTGACATTATCCACCGAAGTTATCGTAATATTTAATTAACAAAATGTTATTACAGACAGCGCTTATTTAGAATGTGTTTTCGTTTCGTGCGAAGCGAGTAATTGCGCGCACATCAACTAAGTGAAAAACGAAGCTCGCCAGCCAGCCTAAAAGCTTCGCGGTAGATTGCATCGGCACACGGATTTTCCATTACGCGCTAGTTCTTTATTACGAGACTCGAGAACCAAGTTAAGGTCGATGCTTTAACAGGCTATTTTAATTAAATAGAGCCCGTAAAGTTTACCCATTAAGTAGTAGGTACCTACCTACAACAGAATATTATAGCTATATCACAGTCGTAGCTCATGCCTGTAAGCTATACCTAGCAAGCAACACATTTTAATGTGCGGAACTCACAGAGTACATAATGGTAGAGCATCGCATCGGCTAGTGGCGTTTCGCGGGCTCCAGTCAGAACGGGGTCGTTTGTGCAATGGTTCGCACGAGCCGAGCAAGGAGTCGTTAGGGCGGTCGTATATCTCGGATAACCGCGAATATTGGCCGCACTAACAATGTGCGTCTTTATAAGTTTTTAACGAGCTCGGACGATATAAATTATGTGTGGTGCGGGCAGTGGGTCTCGTTATCTCGCTAACGGCGCACTAGCGGAAGCTTAATGTACCGAGAGCTTTATTGTAGCCACTTACGGGCAGCGCACTGCAACTCCAACTAGTTGTACAACACTATTGTCGTCTCGTTATAACTATTACTCTTACTATAAAATGTAACAATACATCAAAAAAAAACTTGATACTACAACACACATTCGTACCAAGATCAAATGTACACAACGTATGGCAGTGATTTTTTTAATTATTTTGTACCTGTCAGACAAATAAACACTCTGCTTAACATGGGTTAAGCAGAGTGTTTATTGGTCTGACAGGTTTGCCAGGATGGCCTGGCACATGTATAATTGTATCAAATATCTAAAAACTAAACAAAATGTAATTAAGGTAAGTAGAAGCATTATTAAACAAATCTAATTAAAATAGCCAAATTTCGAAATCAACAATTTACTCACGCTGTAATACGGAAACCATTAAGGGTGGTTGAAAGTTAATAAGTAATAGGTACAGTAATTGCATGCCAGGGCCGGACACAGCCTCGGTTTACTACTGCGAAATCAACACCAAATTAACTCCTATTTTGTTATTATAATACTAAACTTATTCCATTTCAGGTATTTTTTTTTAGATATGGTGACAAATGAGGTAGACTAATCGCCTAAAGATAAACAACTAACGCTACCTATACATATATACTCGCAACACTAGAGGAGTTACCAGTGTGTTGTCGGCCTTTTGAAGAAAGCTAATTAACGTGTTATCCGTGTCAAAGCATAACTCTCCTACTCTCCTACGTGAAACAAGCGTATAGTAAACTTCTTACTTGTGTAAAGCATTTACTTAATTTTTCGTAAAATTAAGTAAAGTGATGAACAACGTAGGTAGGTGGGTGATTCTTCAAAAAAAGTCACAAAAAGTTAACGGCGTCATTATCCTCACCCAAAAGTTAACAATTCTGGCGATTGAAACACAAAATTTGGTTTCAATAAATTAAGCTGTGACACTGCTCTCAACCAATCAAATATAAATAAGGATGACAATAAGCTACCATGATGCTTAATAACGCGGATTTGTTAAATAAAAGTTAAAGTTTTTTGAAGAATCACCCAGGTACCAAATAAACGTAGTAATCATGTAAAATAATAATTAATACATGTCAAATAAAAAAATATATAGTTTTGTATCATACTCTATCTCCAAAACAATAATATAAGCTTTTAATAAGTTGCTCCTGTTACACATGTAAGCCTATAAATACAAAAAAAACAACTTTCATTATAATAAAACATTACATACACATGTATGTAGGTTACCGAACACCAATTTGTAGCACTAGGCCACAACCCAAATTGCTATAAATGGTTAAAAGACAAACAAAGCATTTCGTAATAAAGCTAAATATATCTTCGGCTGAATACGTCCCTGGGCAGTCCCCCGAGCAGGCTTCACGACGAAATGAAAGTTACCTACTCTGCAATTAGTGCTTTACGGTATTAATAAAGAAATCCCTTAATTCTTCCTTAATAAAAGAAATTCTTAACGTATTTGTTGCCGGGAAAATTCATTAGCATAACTCAGTTTTCCTTGACTCATGTTATTAATACTCTAACTAAGGCAAACGTTACGAACTCATTTTACACAGATGTTAGAAATGAATGTTAAATTAAAATAATTGTATTTTTAGTTAAGTACAAAGTATTACCGAAGCGCTCGTCTAAATACCTTCGCAGGAGATTCCGTCGACGCGCAGAGAGCTTTGATTAAAAATACCAATTAAGATTACGAGCTTTTTATTCCACTTGTAATCAAGCAGTTAATTAGGATTTAGCGCGGTCGGTGGCGCCCGCACCCGCCGCGCCGGCCCTGCGCGCTACTTACCGACATTTTCATAATGATGAAATTAACGTTCTACAAAATTAATTACAACATTACTCTCTATGCACAAGCAATCTTTGAGTCTTAGTAAAGTGATTTTACTTAGTACTTTTGTTGCAAATCGTATAAAATGTCGAGTCGTAAATAGGTCAACTTTCCTATTATTTCCTGGGAGACAATAACTTCTACTTGTTTTAAATATAGGAACGAACATGAAAGCCAAGACATATCTCTCCCATTTTAGGAGCGGCGAAGTAACAAATCAATATTTGGAGTGAGTGCTTTTTCGTGCTATGGAGAAGCTTTTATCTGGACAACGGTCGGATGGCAGCACAAACAGTCACACGACAGACACATTCACTTTAACATAAAACGCTCTATCTGTCTCGCTGCGGACTTTGCGCGCTGATTCTACTTTAATTATGTTTTGAGTTACATCATTAGGAGCTCCGATGGTCCAGATGACCTATAGACCAATATTTTAGATAACATCTGACTGTTTTACGCCTGTCGTATCGCGGAAATAGATGCAAAAATAAAGTTAATTGCTCTTGTTGTGTTTTAATTAATGACTCGCACATTTTTATTTGCATACATTAATTACCTATTCCTATGAAAAATGGAATTCTGCGTTATTACAATAATCATATTTCATTTAATTACATAATTAAGCTAATTGACAAGTTCTCCGTGAGTAATGTAGACCCGCTACTCTCCGCTGTAGGTCTCTGCTGTTATCAATTAATAAAACGTTTAACCAACCATTTCTTACTAACGATAAGAAAAATCACTTGCCTTAAAATACCTTATCTGAACAACGTTCAATCTCATTTAAACAAATTAAAAGGACCGGAAAAACATTTAATTAACGTTGCCATTGGTATAGTGAGGTTTAACCAATACAGACTAAGTGGAACTTTACCGCAAGCGTTAATTATTATCTGCGAGGAGTGCTCTTTGTTTAGTTGCTAACTCTAAATTAGTTTTCGAAATGGATCATTCACACCCCGGCAATCTCCCCCTGCGACCCCCACCCCGGTCTTAGTAATTGGAACGTTCTGAGATGACACCACTCGGCTGCCTCTAATCAGTTAACAAGAAACTCAGTGTACACCATTGTGATCTGTAATCACATGCCACACGTCACGACCAACTTGAACCTCCTGATTGTGTGCCCGCACTTGTGTTCAACCTCTTGCCTTGATGAGAACAGACTTCAACGTCCTCGTGTAATTGGACAGACACAAAATGCCGATACGATGCCGACCTATTAGAACACAAGCTAAAGGCTTACTTTATTGTAGGTAATGATCGATACAGTTAATAAACTGAAGTCTAGTCGCTCAGATATATATTTTACTCCTGCTGTTCTCAGTCATACAAAAACAAATGGCATGGCACATGGCTATCTGCCGACTCTCACGAAATTAGAATGTTACTTAGGCACAAAATGTAGTCGTTTTGTTTCAGATGCTCAGCGAGGACCGTAAGTAAGCACTTATCTTTACAGTTCCTGCATTAAGTCGTCAACAATTAAGCCTCATTAAATTTCATTAGTGGAACGGTCCCGCGAGTGGAGGCGCGGGGCGGGCGGCCGACTGCCGGTCCGACGCCGCTTAGACGGATAATCTCCAGCTGTCAGCCGCTAATGCGTTTTAGAGTACGTAATTTGAACCGTCGAGATCGGTGGTAATTAACGGCCGCAATTAAGCTAAGTGATTATTAGTAACTATGAGCGCAAAACGATGGATGCACTCGTCATGGCCACTCATTGAACTAACTTAATTGCTATCTGATAGTGAAATGTTTGCCCGACGTCTTCACAATGACCGACTCGTTCCAAGTCCGAGCTTTCAACGTCACTTACGGTTCAGTAAATATATTCCAAGTTTTGATTTTTTTACTACTACAAGTGAGATGTTTCTTTCCAATAAAATGTTATTTAAGTGAAGATACACATGAGAGCAGAGTGAAGGCTTTACGTCACTTCAATTTTGTGTTAAAAGTAAGTGTGCGCGCCTCAAGTAACCCGGAGGCAGGGGTAATGTATTCCCATATATACATAAGTGAAAACATTTTAAGAAGCTCCACGGACCCACTGCATCACCCCCGGGGTTAGGGCCTAAAAGCACTATCTCGGAGCCAAAGCCTTACAACTCTTCTCAAATTCAACTTACTTTGCTCTGTGTGGAGGTGCCCGTACCGATGTTTTGTACTCTTACAAATAATGTTGATACGTTTCGTATGTTCAGGAAAACTGCTCATTTGTAGCATTTTATTCAACGTTTCATTGTCTAATGAGTTAACATTTTAAGTGGAAATAAATTTAAATATTTTAGAACTAAAATAATAAATCTAACAATTTTGTTACTGTACAATTTATAATGTTATCGATATAATCAAATTAAAGTTCCATCCACACTCTGTACCACACAGTACCTAATTGTATTTTACAAAATTACAATCGGCATTTATAATAAAATTATCAGAATTTTTTATTGAGTGAGATTGAGTTACTCTGTCGCCTTTTCTAGGGTAGACACGAAGAAAAGGAGTATAAAGTATCAAATAAGTTGAGCTAAGTATACAGGCGCAACACACGTAACGAATTCAAGTTTAGTGTCGCACAGGGCTGAGACCGGAGAGCCGTGGTTGCAATTGACCGGCAGACAAACCGCAGCAACACCGCTCCTGCGGCTCGGGCCCACTGAGGTCCCCTTCTCCCGACTCGCATTAGCCCACAAACATCCAACATTAACTCTCCGTTACTTCTAAAAAGCCACAAGTCGAAGGAAGTTTGCTTTCTTCACGTCACGAATACGCGGCTATGCTCGATTTCATATAAAATAAATTGAAAAGTTTTCGAGTTTAATTCCGTTCCTCAAGCCGCCATCAGTTCGCGCTCGCGGCGGCGTGGCGGAAGCGAATCTCGATGTTTTGTAATGGAGCTTTTTAAAATGGAAGTCGAACTTTTGTCAGACACTTTTAGCCGCGCCGGAGATACATTTAAGCTTTTTAACTTTTCCACTCCGGTAATGTATCCCACACTTTCCTACGTCTGTAGTGGAGATGTCGTATAAGTTTTTTTACCGAGTAGATAGATGAAGTAAGCAACTTTTTTATTTATGTGACTCAGCTCGTCCCCAGTTGCTTACAATAATCCTGCCAAAGAGCTTCTCTCTATCCGACTTCGGACTGCTTGTTTTTTTCGTGTTCGACGACAGTGTAAACATTTTGCCTACGATCCATTAAGTAAATGCACTCTGGCCGCCACTCGGCACTGCATTAATATTGCATTTCTAACTCCTCCCTGCTGCCCCAAACCCCCACGATTGCGAGCCCTCGATGGACATTTGCTTGGCCAGGTTTTCAGAAATAAAGCTAATGGACATTGTTTTACATATTGCGACAATATTCATTTGTAGAAAACGTCATTTCATTTTAATATCATTTTGAGAATGATAAAAAAATATTCTAGGTATAGGCTGCCTTAGATAGTACGGTCCCTAAACGAATTGACCATTAGTATTGAGTACTTATAAATAAAAAATAAATTGGCTTCAGGCTACCTACCTAAAATGTTAGTGATGTATCTACATCATGTTGTGTACATGCCTTGAAATAGCAATTCAACTAACCTGAAGAAATACATTCGTATCGTTTCCTTACTTCATCCATATACAGCTAGACGTAGAGTACGATCCAACAACTCCTTTAAAAGACGACGCGTACATTTCTTACAAATTATATCAATCTCTCAAAATCAATAAGTGTTTGTAGCTAATGTAAGCGCTTAACGAGCCGCGAGCGGGACTCCTGAGCGGATCAGCAAATGGAGTGCTTCATGCATAATGTAGCGCAGGCTGAGTGTTGTTTTGAAAAGCGTTCTGAATTTGTTATTTTCGTCACACCAGGTGATGCCCAGGCACCTCATGAAACATTTAACGACATATCGATGTACATAATGTTGTTTGTTCAACAAGCTTCACAAAGATTTCATTAGACGGTAGCCTATCTTAACTCACTTATGACTTTATTTTTAATAAGTATCTTATCAGATAACCTTTATGAGTTGGTGCAACTATTACAAAGTACCTAAGTAGGTACAGGTACATCACTTTGGTACCCCTTTCTCAAAATCATTAAAGTGCCTTCACACGAATGATAAAATTAGTAACTTATTGTAGACTTAATCAGGAATATTATTTTAATATTTAAACCAGTACTTAACACTTCTTCTAGGTATGTTAATTTTATTCTGATAGCTGAAAACTATAGGTATAAATCAATTAAATTAAGATATTTTAAACTATGACGAATATAAAGGAAGGTGAAAACGTAGTCGGACATAACAATAATATTATTATCTAATTGCACAAGGTTGAAATAAACGAACGACTCGGATTCATGGCAAGAGCTTAAAGCAAGAATCATCTCTTTGCCGTAAAGCGAAATTTCTATATCCTTACGTAACTTTATTAAATGATAACAGGAGATAACCGGCACCTCAGAATTAATTAATCCACTCAGAGATTGCATCTAAAAGCCCGCTGCCCCCGCGCACCCCATCTCCACCCGGGGTCGATCCGTTTCCAGCCACTTAAACTTCACGCGGCGCGCTCCTAGCTTCCGTTTTAATTACAAAATTAATTCAAAATGTAATTAAAGTTAACAATAAGGCAGCAAACAATTGAAGTTATTTATGTTAGTTTATGCTTTATGGCGAGTACTGCTACGTTGGAAATGCGATTTACTCAAGAGCCGACTTGAATATGCTGACTTCTATTGTTACGTCTTTAACTTCGCTGCTATTATTAGGCACTTGATGATATGTGAGGCAATTTCAACTTACAATTAAACATAGTTGTAGGTTTTTTCAAGTTTTAAATAGCTAAAGTAAGTATACATTTACCAACTTAGGATTTATATCTATCGTATCTATTGCCGGAGCTACGGACTACCTAAAGGGTTTACCAGGGTTCCGGTTCAAAAAGCAGGATTTGGAACGGGGTAGTTTTTAGTCAGTACGAGTCTGACACTGCCTCTCACCTCGCCCAAGGTGGGAGAAGTCATTTGGTGATTTTACCCCTCAAATAAAAATCGTATATATTAAGTGCCACTCTTATTTTGGTATAACACATATGCTTGACAATTTAACTGTCCATAACCGGAATGGAGTTAAAGTTGTCGAGAGGCATAGATTCATACATAGCGCCCTAATAACGTAACAAGTGATAAGGCTGAACCTTTATCCCAGTAAAGTATTAGGAGATGAACCGCATCGAGGACTGATCCATTCGACGTCGCTATACAGGCAATAAAGCTCTGTTGAAAAGCACTTAACAGGATTGATTCAGACCATTTACCATTCTATAAACAAACACAACCTTTCCATTATGGTAAATTATAAAACCTTTTAGCAAATCGAAATCGAAGAAAAAGGAGCGGTCTGCTTTGACGCAATTGGATATTATTATTGAAATAGATTTGGTATCTAGCGCTGAATTCATTTAGTAGCTTTAACCCTGCGCTCACTTTATAAAGTAAACTGACTCTTTGATTGTATTTCAGTAAGGACATTAGTAGCGCCCTATATTACTATATTATTTGTTTACCTACCATACAAATTTTTTATTTCTTATTTAATTATAGGTAAGAACTAACTATTTCCACCAACTTATGGCAGAATTTTGGTTATTTAATTAGTCTTTTGCAAATGTAGAATATTCTACGGTTGTAGCAAATGTCATCAGAATCAATTCAATATGTGAAATAACTTAATTTATTTTCAAGGTAAAAAAATAACAATCCGACCAACGTGTGTGCACGTTCCCGTAAGATTTCAGCGTTAAAAACTATTCTATCTTTCTGGGGAAAGATCACGGTTGAACCAGACTTCAATCAAAGAGGTAAAGTGGTTTAAATAAGAAATACAGTCGCAAGATTTTAACGCATAGTTCTCGTTCACCTGGGATTTCCCGGCTCTCAAACTATCGTTGTACAGAATTTCACGCAAATAGGTTCAGTAGTACACCTCTGCCTACCCCTTTGGGGATAAAAAGCGTGACGTTGCTTTTTAGGTATAGTTGTTTAAAAGATGGATTGGATGGATCCCATGGGATTTCCAAGAAAAAAACGTGGACTATGTGAGTTTTCCATGGAATCCTTAGCATTTCGTGTTTGTTTTCATAAAATAGAAAATCTCATAAAAATATACTAAAAATCACACTTTACTCACGTGAATACGTGGAGAAAAGCTCAACTAAACTCCAAGTTACAGAAGTTTAGTGACCAATTCGTATTTAGTACTACTAACGACATCTACATTGCTTCGAGGCAACTAAAACAGTTCATCAACAACACTGAAGTTCCGTATTTTATAATAGCAACACCAAACATAATGTCATTGACTGTCAATGTCAACAAAACAATGTTATTCTTATTGTCAAACCCGTTTATTTTTGTTCTCACGAACAATAAAATGCGGCTAAGTCGAAATCACGCCGTTATTTAAATTACGCCGCGGTTTGTGTTACACCACCGTCGAAATTGTTCAAGGTCAATTTATAATAAGGTACCATGCCTAACACTAGGAAAAAAGTGATCAAAACGGTGTATAAGGATGAGGACAGTGAAGTAGAAGACGGTGATTTTAGTGATTCTGGTTCAGATGCCAAATTTTCACCTGAAGATGAGTCAAGCTCAGAGGAAGAAGCGCCCGGCGTTCCTTCATCTGGAGAAGAGTTTGACAAAGAAGCCAGCGCTAAACAAAGAAAACCTAAGGCTAAGAAGTTGAGTTTGAGTAGGAAACCAAAATTTGCACAAACAATAATCCAAAAAATAAATAAACAAACATCGGCCGAAGATGAAAATGAAGACGATGTACTTCCAACTTCGCAGTTCTCAGTCAAAGACTTAACAGAAGCAGACAAAATATTACCAAAATTTAATTTTTCTGAACTTAATTTGTCAGAAAGTGGTAAGTTTGAACAATGTTTGTTCTGTCATGTTTTCGGAGCGTGATCCGACATGTTCCTGCATGTACTCTCACAAAAAAATTAATGATCATGATGACCATGATATATTTGAATGTTGTAATATGTTTCAGATAGCAGTGATGATGAATCTCAAAAAATCTCGAAAAAGCAACCTATTACCTCAGTACCTTACAAAGAACCTGAACAAGTTTCAACCAGTGATAATGAGACTGCTATGGAATACAAAGATGTAAGTAGATGGTCAAGAATATTTTCTGTTATCTCAGATATCTGTAAACACAATGAATGCATCAATAAAAATAATACATCGAAGATAATAAAATAACACTCATTATCTAGGAACTTATCTGGTTATCTATTGATGAATAAAACAAATTCAATAATGTCATTCATTCAAGCAGTGGTTATTGGCGAATGAACTAAATAAAATTATCTAAGTACTATGAAATGCATATTATTATGACATATGACTAGACCATATAAAAAACACTAATAAATAAGAAATACACTTAGTCAATTACCCTTTTGTATTTTAACAAGGTGTTGTTATAACTTCATAACTTCAAAGAAAGATAAACAAATTAAGATATATTTAAAAAAAACCTTATAATGCACTATACTGGCAGCACACCTCGGCTACCTCTGTATGCATTTGTACCATAAATATTTATCAATTCCCGCCAATAGATATTGATAACAAAAATGTGGGTTTATTTCCAAAATTATCAATTTACCAACAGGTGTGGTCGAATAACATACAAGATAACAGTGAAGAAATTGCCAAAAGGGCATTTTTGGAACTTGAACAGCATAAATCTAAAATTGAAGAGACCAAGGCATCACTTCTGAGCTATGCACAAAAACTTAATGAGGCTCAGAAAGAAACAGATGTCAAAGACCTTTTAGCACTTGGTGAGGAGGCTATAACTAAGGAACCTACAACAAGTACTGTTAAGAAAAAAACTATATCTAAGAAAAAGAAAGAAGACAGTGATTCTGAACTAGAGGACTGGGAAGAAGTCAAAGGTATGTCTATATTCACCAAATCTTATTAAAAAAAATACTGTAATACCTGATGTTAGGCCGCTAACTTTGAAATGAATTATTTGGCTTTTCAGTGTTTCACTATCAATGGTACTGTTCAATTAGTTTTGTGCTAAAAAATTATGATGAAAACAAGTAAGTAACTAGTTATTTGTAAACACTCACAAGATTAATGGTTTAATTAACAGTCTATTCCTCTTTATTTTGAGACAACATTATATGAAAACATAGATTTGTAACATTGGCATTCAGGGCAAGATCATTTCATCAATGTGCTAGAAATTATTTAAGTGCAGATTTATAAATGTTTTAATAAAAATAGATTGCAAACAAAACACATGGGTTTATTACAACATGTTGAACAGCTGCTTCAAAAACTATCTAAATAGAAAAGATTTGTGATTTCAAAAGCATATTTTTAGTGATATTTTTACTATATGAAGGGGGAACTGTTTTATTAATTTAATGGTTAATATTTTCAGAATCAAAAGGAATATCACCACAAGGCCTACAACTGTTTGTTGAATTCCCTGATGCTGGATGCAGAAAAAGTAAAAAAGTTGATGTTGAAATGATGATGAAGAGGAAAATAAACAGAGTTAAAAAAGAATATCAAGTATACATGCATAAAGTACATGTGTTGTGTTGGCTAGGACATGGCAATTTTGTAAGTCGTGTTTTAAATGATCAAGAACTTATGGCAGCTGTTTTAACATTGGTTCCATCCAAAGAATGCTATCCTGGAGAAAGAGTTGACATGAAATATGTTGAACAAATTACAACCTGGTATAAAGACAAACTTAAAATGAAGCAAGACAAAAATGAAGATAAATTCAAACCGAAAGCCCCACCTCTTAAAGTACTTATGTTGAATCAAATTAAAAACAAAACAGTTACTTCAAAAAAATACTTAGTTTTTATATTTGTCGTAATGTTACGGGCATTGGGTCTTCAATGTCGTGTTATGTTCAACTTCGTAACACTGCCTAAGAAACCACCTAGTTCCGAACTATGCTCACTTTCTACAAAGCCAAAAGAAGAGAAAAAGAGTACTTCTAAAGCTAAGGCAGGCACCTCTGAAACGAAGGCAAGTACTTCTAAACCTAAGGCAGACGCCCCTGAAACTAAAGCAGACATATCTAAAACTAAGCCCACAAATACCAAGAAAAATGAAAAACAAGAACAAAAGCCTGGTCCCTCCCATTCTAAACCAAAAAAGAAAAAGGTTGCTCAAGTAGATGGTTGTGATGATAGATTCTTTGATAGTGAGGATGAGAATATAATGCAAGTTGATGGGAATGATGACGGTGATCGTAAAACAAGGTCTAGTAAAAGAACAAAAACAAGTGAAAAGACTACAGAAAAATCAGAAAATGAGGAAATATCGCCTCCTAAAATACCAAAGAAAGATACAAATAGCACATCACCACTTCAACCAACCTTAAAAAAAGATGAAAGTAAATTAAGTCATGACAAAAAGCAAGCACAAGATAGAAATAAATCACAGGATGCAACTAAAGGTACTAAAGAACCAAGACAGTCTTTAAATCGTAGAGAAAAAATTGAAGAAGGTAAAATATCTCCAGCAAAAAATTTGATACCACCTAGGAGTTTAACTCGTAGGCAAAAGTTAAAAGCTGAAACTAGTCAAAACATATCACAAGCTGAAGAAATTTCAACAACTAAAAGTGTAACTAGAGGACAAACGACAAAAACTAAAATCAGTAAAACTTTGTCGCCAACTAGTAAAGATAAAGACCAAGAATTTAATATTCCTCCTAATCCTAAAACAAGAACACAAAGGGGTAAACAGAACACCGAGAACATTACTAATGTGCCGAAAATATCTGTAACAGATGAGAATGCTAAAGAAGTAGCAAGTAAATATTTTGAAGATACAAAACCTAAAACCAGCAGGCTATCAAGAAAACGTTCACAAACAACTAATCCTAAAAGCTTACTAACTACAAGTGAAGAGGAAGATAAGGGAAAAGTTTCTAAACCAAATGCTAGAACACAGAGTGCTCCTGGCATTTCTATGGAAAAAAGCAAATATTTTGAAAGTCCAACTAAAAAGAGCCCTCTTAAAAGATCTGCAAGACAAATGAAACAAGAAATTAAAGCTGAAGACAGTCAACGAGTAAGTCACAGAGATCTCGCGAAAAGTAAGAAAGGAAAAGGTGATGTCACTGCAGACCTGGTGAACATTATAAAAAGTAGAGTTAAAGATGCCAAGTTACAATCAAAGCAAGGATTAGTGAAAGGTAATTGTTATAGTTGTAGCAATCAGGAACAATCTGTACCAGTTCACTGCTGGACATTCATAGAAGGGTCCCGATCATGGTCAACAAAATGTAGTTTATTAATTTTATAATGCAATATTTTCAGGTAAGATTAAAAAGGAATCTGATGAAGATAGCGATTATTTACCAGTGGAAGACCCTAAAAAGCTTGGGTCTGACAGTGATGATGACTTTAAAGAAACAAAAATAAGTCCCAGACCCAGCACCAGTCGTAAAATAGATCGACGAGTGTTGTCCTCTAACTCCGGCGACGAACCGAGCAAGAAGAAAGGAGTAGATGTGTGGTGTGAAATATTTGTAGAAGAGTTGGAACAATGGATTTGTGTCGATGTCATCAAAGGAAAAGTACATTCTGCAGGTGACATTTATGTAAGTTATACTGGTACTTGTCGGCATTTTACAGCATGCTGAAACATCTATAAAAATCTAGTAATCTAATAATATTTGATGATGTTCTCAGAATAATGCCACTCACCCAATATGCTACATTGTTGGATGGGACAACAATAACTATGTAAAAGATTTAACCCGTAAATATGTTCCCCACTGGAACACTATAACTCGCAAACTTCGCGCTGAACCTAGTTGGTGGGAAACTGCATTAAAACCTTGGCGAGGACCGAGGACTGCAAGAGATAGGGAGGAAGATGAATACTTGGATAAAATGCAGTTAGAAGCACCTTTACCTAAAAGTATTTCTGAGTAAGTGCCCAACATACTCATTAATTTGAAACAACATGTGCATGAGTAACAATGTGCATGAATAAATTATCTTGACTAACCGACTTATTATAACTTGACAGATACAAAAATCACCCACTGTACGCATTAAAGAGACATTTACTAAAGTTCGAAGCAATTTATCCGCCTGACGCAGCAGTACTAGGATACGTCCGCGGCGAAGCAGTGTACGCGCGAGAATGTGTGTATGTTTGCCGGTCAAGAGACATATGGCTCAAGGAAGCTAAAGTTGTTAAGCTAGGAGAGAAGCCCTATAAGATTGTAAAAGCACGACCCAAGTGGGATAGGGTAAGCCAATCAACAATATGTATAAAATAACTAGCTTCAAATATTCTTCAAATGTCGATGACGTTAACGTAATGAAGTGGCATAGTTAACTAACATTTTATTAAAGTGATCATATTATTTTAGCTGTCAAATAAAATGGTAGACGGCAGACTTCTGGAAATATTTGGACCGTGGCAAGTGCAAGATTATGAACCACCGACAGCAGAGAATGGCATTGTACCCCGGAATGCATATGGCAATGTGGAACTCTTTAAAGATTGTATGTTACCCAAAGGAACTGCTCTTATCAAATGTACGTGGAAACACTATTTTAAACAACAGTTTATATATTGTGTTGTATGGATACTAATTTCATTTATCTATGTAATGTTACAGTGCCTAATTTAATGAGAGTTGCAAAGAAGCTGAATATAGATTGCGCCCCAGCTATGACTGGTTTCGAGTACAATGGTGGCTATTCACACCCTGTATACGACGGGTTCGTGGTTTGCAAGGAATTTGAGGAGATTATCACAGAGGCCTGGCTGAAGGTAACATATCTTAGACTTTTTAATATCCTTATATCCTAACACAAGTTAAATGGTAAAATTATAATTCTTATTTGTAATTTAGGATCAAGAAGAACAAGAACTTAAGGAAATACAAAAGATAGAAGCACGAGTTTATGGTAACTGGAAGCGTTTGATCAGGGGGCTGATGATTCGTGAGCGTCTTAAGATGAAATATGGGTTCGAGGAGCCCAGCACATCAGAAACCACAAAAAAGTCCAAAGGACCAAGATTGGTTGTGAAGAAAAAATCATGAGAAAGTATTTTACACTCTTTAATTTAATTTAAAATTACATCTAAATGCATGAAAACGTTACAAAAGAAAATGCCCAATGATAAAATGGATAATGTGATGTGATTACTTTACATTGGATGTGAGAGTTTCATAACATGGTTTGCATGATAGTATTAATGTTGTTTTGTATTTCTATGATAAGATTGTTAACTCAATTTAATTGCATTTTGTTTTTGTTATTTTTACTCTATGAATAAGATTAGAAGTAGTTATCCCCTACTACCTCATAGTAAAATAATCATCACAAGTTATGAAGATGATAATTGAAAACTTAATATTATTTTGATTGTGATAATACTAGCTAGCTAAGATTAACTTGGCTTTTGCAAGAGAATCTGCCTAATGTTTACCTCCGATAATTTTACATTGAATAATTGTTATTAAAATTTGATTGTTTGGAAATCTGTTGTTATGCAACTAATTTGAAATAATAAAATTAATATTATTATCTGATATTTTCAATGTCACCACCACCCATCCCCTACACGACGATATATAATATTTTGGATATGTAAAGAAAACACTTAATGTCGTATATTTATTTAATAAAATTATAACTTATACAAATTTTGTTTAATATTTTTAATAATTATGCAAAAAGCTGCTTTTTATTTATCTTTACATTATCCTCATAATATGTTCGTTAGATATATATAGCAAAAGCGTAATACACGTAGGTGGTTAGAATTTACCGTAACGCAACTTGTGCGCTCGTGTAAATTACAATATTATGTACAAAAATCTTTGGTGTATAAAAATATGTATAGAATAGACGCTTCAGATCTTATACACAAGATCTGGTCGGTCGAAACGATTACAATTATTTGCAATCTTATCCGCGTTTACAGGATAGTTTTTTGTCTTGCACATACCTTCATATCACAGTGTGATAAATATAAGGTACATGTAATCACAATGCCGTTAATATTTTTTTTTGTATTTTTTAATTTTTTTAACTTGCTGTAATACAAATTATTTATACCTCTTACATACCTACATTAAGTCTATTACCTTATGTACCTACTACAATATTTTATAACGAATATGTAAACTAAGGGCCCAGACACATTCATCACAATTTGTACATTATTATTATGAAAGGAATGTAACCTTTAATTTATACTTTCGTGACAAAATATTTGTGTTCTTTGGCCATTAACTTTATTACCATTTATTTTAGGTATTAGTCTCATTGAAAGTAAGTATCAACCATTATTAAAGCCAGTTTAATCAATGGTATGATAGTCTGTCAAGCTAGGTAGCAACATACATTAGATTAAATTCCTTTCATGCTACCATTATATCTAAATGGTTCCTATAAAGACCAGCTTCATAGTTCCATTATGCCATGGTCAATGTGCCTGCGCCCATACCGAAACCTACACCCTTAGTAACCTTTAATTTATACTTTCGTGACAAAATATTTGTGTTCTTTGGCCATTAACTTTATTACCATTTATTTTAGGTATTAGTCTCATTGAAAGTAAGTATCAACCATTATTAAAGCCAGTTTAATCAATGGTATGATAGTCTGTCAAGCTAGGTAGCAACATACATTAGATTAAATTCCTTTCATGCTACCATTATATCTAAATGGTTCCTATAAAGACCAGCTTCATAGTTCCATTATGCCATGGTCAATGTGCCTGCGCCCATACCGAAACCTACACCCTTAGGACCAAAGTTCCTGCCGTAACAACTTCGGCAGTAAATTTCTCCGTTGGGTCCGTCGTTTAGATTGGTTGAATCCTGAAACAAAAGAGGAAGAGTTAAATTTTTAAATCATAGGTAAGTACTTAACTCAATGGAGGAATTAAACGCTTGCCTAGAAAATGATTTTATAAAATAAAGAAAATGTTCCGTTTACGGCCACTTGCCTAATAAGGCTGTCATTAGATACGCGTGGTAGGTAGGTACGCTACAGTCTGTTGTTTGTTTGTTTATTCATTTGTTTATGCGATTATTTACTTAGCAATCTTCGTAATATATTTATGTAGGTAATTGGGAGTGCAGACTACGGAGGAGAACATTGGTTATTTATCATCCCGTAAAACACCACCCACGCTGCGATTAAAAGTTGATAAATCTTAAATTGTACATTTAGAACAATATTCATTTATTATTTAAATAAAAATACTATTCAAACTTCAAAGCGATGCGACGCGACAATCTGAAAATACTTTGATTCAGAATTTAAGAAAAGTAGCCGCGCGTTCCGTACCACACTCGGTAAAATATACCTGTTTCACTCTTACTCTATATATTTTAGTATAGTGAGATAGAGATGGAAGAAAACATGTGATTTTTTAATACTAACGTCAATACGTCAATGTCAGTCTAACACACGTCATTCTCATTCATTGAAATTGTTTGTGAAACTTGAATCAATCTCGTTGAGATAGATGTAAGATTCTAATTGGTTACATTATTGTTTTGTGGCAAAAAGAACTTTGAACAAAGTGGTAACAATACTTTAAAAATGTTTTCAGCGGCTATCTTTATGTGTTTTGCTACATTTTTTATACTTAGTAGTAATGCTGAATTCACAACCGAAGATTGTGCATCGCTTGGATTCATCAAAGCGAACCTACTATGTTCGTCCTGTGATCAACTGAAAGATTTTGGGTTAGAACAACTAATGGCTCATTGTAAGGAGTGCTGTCATCAAGATGAAACTGCACCAAAAGAGAAGAAGTATGCTCGTGCCATACTAGAAGTTTGTACATGCAAGTTCCCGGCGTATCCACAAATTCAAGCATTCGTAAAGAGCGACAGACCGGCTAAATTCCCTAATCTACAAATCAAGTATGTACGCGGTCTAGATCCAATCATCAAATTGTTGGATAAAGATGGAATTGTAAAGGACACTGTGGCTATAGAAAAGTGGAACACAGACTCGGTAGAAGAGTTCTTAAAGGCCCATCTTGAAAACGAAGAGGGTGATGAACATGATTATTTAAAAACAAATAAAATTTGATTAGAAAAGTTATAGGCTATAAGTTATACTTAATATATGCTTTTTTAATTCCATTTTTGTGGCATTTTTATTTCTTTTTAGCATAAAAGAAGTACTTACAAGAGATCTATGGCATTCCGCACATGAGAAGCACCGTTTGTGCCATGTGCCATTCTTGGAGTGCATTTGTTCAGCAGCATAGACTGGGAACCCACAACGAGGGCAGCCCTGGCCCTTGGCTGCTTTCTGGCCAGTGAAAGGAAGCTGCTCTGTGCTGTGGAAATTAAACATTTTCATTAATGATGTACTTTTTCAAGCAATCTCAATTTCAATATGGCTAGTCTAAATGTTAGGATATAAATTATAGAATACTAAATTAAAATATAATAAATCCCAATTTTAATCCTAAATTCATTCAAATTTTAGTAATAATGAATACTAACTATGTAATAGCGGGCTCAGAGTCACAGGAGACAAGAGTAGGGGCATGGCCATATCCAAATCCTCTAGGTCCAAAGAGCTTGGCGTAGCAGGCACGGCAGTGAATCTCCTTGTCTGGGCCGTCGCAAGCTAACATTGAATCCAGAGGTCGGTGGCACTCTGCACAGTTGAAACATTTCTTGTGCCACATCTGTAAAAAAATAAATGGTCTGGTCAGTGCTCTGTGCACAGCAAACATATTTAATTGCAGAAACAGTCAATGAGCGGCTGTGGTAAAACTTACCGTGCCCTTAGCGAGTTGTTGTTCAGCGGCGAAGACCATACCGCCGCAACGGGGGCAACCCTGGCCCTTAGGCGCCTTGATGGAAGTGGTATCAGGGTTGTAGAATGGACGGCTGGCGGAAATTTCATCCTCGCTGTAAGTAGATATTATATTTTTTATAAATACACAAGATTTTATTATATTATGAAGGAATAATTATCTTTTTCTGATACGATCACTTACGTTAAGCCGTCGGTCTGAAGGAAGCCGGAGCCACAGGCAAAACCGTAGCCGTGAGGGCCCCATTTCTTGCCGTAGCAAGTTTTGCAGTAAACGTCGGAATCAGGTCCGTCGCAAGCAATGATGGAGTCCAAAGTCTTGGTGCAGTCGCGGCACTTGAAGCACTTGCGATGCCATTCACGGCCCTTGGCCAGCACTTGTTCAGCTGCGAACACAACACCGCCGCATCGGGGGCAACCCTTGCCGGGCGGCGCTTTGATGGAAGCGGTATCGATTACCGTAGTCTTGGGTGCTTGGTCACTGCAAATGAAACGAAATGTCGTGTAATTCATAATAAATAGCAAAAAAATATTAGTACCTGAAGTGCAATTGTGGAAGTATTACATTACCTTCCAACATCTCAAGATGTTAATTATTATGGTAATGAAAATGGTGATGAGTTGTGTGAATCTAATCTGTTCCTAATACAACATAATTATTATTAGTCACTTTTCGATAAATAATAATAAATATAGCGGGGTTACCTACTACTAACATGGAATAAAATTAGGTAGCTACCTACCTTCATCGCTATTCACAATACATGATCGTTGATTTGAATTGTTTGTTTTTTTTATAATTGCCTGCCTCCGTTAAATATCTGCATCTACATTCTTACATAAATTTAAACTTGCAACAAATTATCTACATAATCAGATACCAACTTACGTTACTACTTGCAAAATAGGTATATCAATCAGATGACCTACAAGGTGGGATAATCATGTGAAATTAATTCATTGAAGTACGTAACCTCCTTATATTATTGGTATTTGGTATTCTTACGAACTACGGTAGTAAATTACGTTACTAATTAGCTGAAGTTGGAAACACTAAACCTGGTTTTGAAATATTGTAGGCAATCATAGTCGTAGTCAGAATATTTATGAAGATATTCATCAAGGTAGTTTGCCACAGATTACATGTTGTAAGCTCAAAGCGTGGCTAGTCTCGCCGATATTAAAATTAGTCCAATCGAGAGCGGAGAGCGCGTTCTATTTTCATATTGGCACGTTGCCATCTCTTGTTTGTATTATAAGCTGTTTTTATGAAAGTGACTATGCGATGGAAATAACCTAAACCTGTCATGTAACCTGAGAAGTATACGTAATGTTACCGAAGCTTCTGGCGAAAATAACTTGCGTAAAGTGAAACATGTGGTGTTAAGTAATGCGTATTAAACACGATCAGTTTATCAATATTTGGGATAAAAACTAATTTGCTAAAGCAGTCTATAAGCAAATTGGTATGTTAGGTGATTCGGTTAGTTATGAACACTTGGAATTCAGTCCTATAGACTGTCCTCTAGGATCCATTAGGGTCTTCGGGACTATCTTATATTATACCTTTGCCAGTCCATGTCCTTAATATCACACATAAGACCCAGGCTTGACATTCCCCCATGTCCTATACCTCTTGGACCAAATCTTTGTGCGTAGCATCCTACAGCAAAAGCAAATAAGCGTTATTATTGCATCTTTTGAGCACACAGCGATTCACTCGCAAATATTGTTCATGGTAGATTTTTTATTTTATTTTGTGTACAAATGTACATTTGTGTCAAAAGCTGTGCCCTCGCCAGATAAGTCACACGTCCGATCCACAAGCGGTTCTTACCCATTGGCGTAAGGGTCACTCTGCAAGACACCAGCTCCTTTTCCGTAACCATATCCCTTAGGACCAAACTTCTTGCCATAACATACTATAGAGAAAAACATTAAATTAAAACCACGAAAAGGGAAATGAACATGCGTTTCAGTTAATAGTTTTATGTAACCACTCATGATATTATTTAAATAGGTACTAGCGACTTGGTAACTGGTTGCTTTTAAGAGTACATAATTTTATAGAAATTAAAGATAAATTATGGGAAATGTGCAGTAAAACAAACCTTTGCAGTAAATATCTTTGTCTGGGCCCTCGCAACAGTTTGTAGAGTCCAGCCGTTTTAAGCAGTCTCCGCATTTGAAGCACTCCCTGTGCCACGCCTGGACATACAGTGAATAGTGAGGACACGTCAGGGCATGCAGGGACACGCTATTGTTGAGGAGCACTCGCGTTATTACAATGATACATGATGTTATGGCACATACATATCTGTGGGTGGGACATTTTATTGACACGTGACACAACAGTTCATCATTCAGATACCTCTACAGTAAATGTCACCATCTGGCCCATCACAATGCATCATTGAATCAAGGGTCCTGTTGCAATTTAAGCATTTGAAGCATCGCCTGTGATAGCCCTACGGCATAAAATTAAAAAACATTTTATTTTGCGACATTACCACAATAATGTTTGTAATTAAAAGTAAAGTTATAAAGGTGGGTTGCTTGTGGGTAGTTCTTTTTTTTAACTTTGATAAAGCATCTAAAAGCAATGCAAGCAATTGTTGAATTACATTGAAATAGGTGAAGATGACGTAGTTAGGTAGTGCACCATAGATGTTTTCAGTAATACACATGTAAAGCTGAGCATCTTACCCGGCCTCTGGCTAACATCTGCTCGGCAGCGTATACGTAGCCACCGCATCGTGGGCATCCTTCTCCAGGAGGCGCCTTGGCAATAACGCGTGGCTCGAGACAAGCTCCGTTAGTCCTTACGCCCCTGTATACATGCCATAAATCAATACATGTTTGACAATGTTCCGACCAAGCAACAGGTGACAGAAGAATAGTTAAAAGCCTCTCAGGCATCGGAAGAATCCGTTTGCCCCTACATTCTAGTATCGGCCACACGGCTTGCGGCTAAGCAGTAGGTAGATGCCGGCGGCGCACCTCCGCCGTAATGGGAGAAGGTAAGGGCTCCCGGCCGCCCGCTCCGCACCGGCCTCGCTATAGCACTACATATTATATCGACATAGAGGGCGCTTTCCTTATCCCATCACATGTAATCACTATCAGTTAAAGCTAAGACGGAAGCGTTAGCTGAGGGTTAGACAGAGTGTGAGTAGCAAGGAAAGTTATTTAACATAAGTTCGACTCGGTACATGCCATCTAGGTGCGTCTGGAGCGTTGCTAAGCCAAGGCTACATATTGGTTTCTCACCGTGGCTCCTTCGTGTTGGGGTACGCCCCGTTGGGGAGGAAGGGATCGATCAGGGCTGGAACGCGCTCGAGCCGGCGCGTGCCCTACTGCGGCAACGCGGGTGCGCGCGCGCCTCGAGCGCGCTCATAAATATTACTAACTCAGGGTTGGTAGTCGACTGTTTTTATTTATTTGTGTTTTTTATAAATAATAAATAATACCGATGAACAAATTAAATTAAGCGATAGCGAATAAATAATCCTAACTAGAGTAATTTAAAGTACAGTATATGGCGTGCGTTCGCGAGGCGTCGCTGGAGGGCCGAGATGTGTGTCGGCGACCCGCAAGTTCTGCTGGACGGCTGCTCGCTCAATTCCTGTTGCGACATAAACGGAGACTGGTCATGCACGTGTCAGGCGGCGCGTAATGTACAGCCAGCGCGCGCTTTCTACTGTATAGTATGAGTATATGTACACGCGGTTAATGTGGTTACGCACGGGCCCGGAGGCCGGCCGTCGTTGCGACCTTAGATAAGGAAAGGCCCTCAGTGGCGCGGGCGGCGGGAGAGCTATGTAGGATGGTACTTACGCATTCTCAGCCTTCAGGTGGTCACCAGTGTCCATGGACAGGCAACCAGCACCACCGCCGAAGCCGTAGCCTTTTGGTCCGAATTTACGTGCATGGCACACTTTGCAGTACAGTTCACCTTCGTGTTCTGAGCAGTTGGTGGAGTCCAGCAACTTCTGGCACAGGCCTGCACAATACAACAACTCAATATGACGTCTAGGTACTACAGACTACTAGCGTAACAGCCCTACACTTCTTTAACTCTAGGAATAACGAACAGTCTTGGTATGAGATATTTGGATGTTTTCCCATATTGTTGTCTATAAGGGGATTTTAGAAATAGAGGAACTACTGAAACATCGATTAGGTTTGACAAATGAATTCTCAGAAAACGAACCTTGCTAGTATAACCACAGATGTGTATAGAAAATTTACTTTCTCATAATAATTTAATGTCATATCTACGTCATACATAAACTTTATGACGTGGAACGTTGGAAATGAATTGAATTGGTATCCTTTCACTTTCTTTTCCAGATTTACAGCTTATAAGTGAGATAGCTGAGTAAATTTTAAGTAGAGCCTTGTTGGAAGCGAAATGTGGGTGAACAAATTAAAATGTTCTACCTGTCCCTTTAGGGCACAAAAGGACTGACGACGTTATGAAATTTTATGAATAGTGACAGGTTTGTTGTCATAACAGTTTAATTGAAATGTTTGTTCGATAAGTTCCGGTACATGATTATCTAGCTAGGTACTTATTTCATAAAGTAGTTTGTCGATAAAATTGTCTCATGCTAGCCACGTGGGCCATTGTTGATACTTAAACTAGTAGTGCTCACATTTAAATAAACAGTTGTAAGAATTACTAAAGAAAGCTAATAAATTACTTTATGTTCGCCTGAAATTTTTAGCTTCTATGTACCTAACTCCATTGATTACATTTGACCGCGACCTATTCCAACTAAAAATTTCGTAAGGTAAATCAGAAATAAAATAATATTGTACAACTTACCGCACTTGAAGCACATTTTGTGCCATTTGAGTCCTCCGGCGACTCTCTCCTCAGCTGCGTATACTGATTTGCCGCATTTTGGGCACTTAGGGTTATCTGCTGGTTTGAAAGGCATTGTGCTCGCTTAACTTATCCTGAAACAAAATATTTCTAGTTCAAACAACAATTCACATAGAGCACTGTGTCAGCAGGACCAGCTCGCTTGCAGGCGACTTGAACATAAGCTTCCGAACTGTCGCGTTATATATCCCGATTCACTTAAAGCACAGTTAATCCTTCCTTGGCCAAGTAGATCCACTTAACACATTAATATCGTAGCACATGTAGTTAACACGTTAGAACATAGTTTAGGTACGTTGTCAAATTTTATTCTAAATGCAACAGCCGTTGGCCGAAATCCAAGTCGCCTGCACCACTTCAATCTCATGTGAACTGACACTTTATTGCTCAACAAGCACGTATATCGGGCGATATCGCCGGGCGGGCTTCCTGCGAATGCAACGACCGCTCAGTTAAAAGAATGTAGCGAAATATGGAACGTTGGGCGGGCGGCGCGTAGGCCGATGCGCCTGCGCTCCTAATTTGGGGCGTTCAGGTAAAGTTACGTTGCTGGAGCGTGCCGATGCAACTCTAATTATAGTTCACATAGGGACTACTATGTTTCACTCGCGGTTAGGTTATATTATTATGCAATAAGAAAAGGTTAAATGCCACTTTCACTGGAATAAGGACCTGTTCGTCGAAGTCGCTGCGGGATGAAGCTCCCGGACGCGTATACAGTTCAGGGCGTAGATGCCGAGACTGCGGTGCGCGATGTTCGAATGATGCGCGAGGGCAGCGCGCGACCGTAGTCTATGCGCGAGTTGCACACGGCCCCAGTGGGGGGGCGGCCACCCGCCCTCGCCACCGCCTCGCTACACCCTCACCTGCCTCATGCACAACCCTCGCAGGATTTTTACTTTTACAGTTGACTTAATTGATTTATTCTAGACAATTATACATTATTTTCCTATTACTAATAGGAACATTAATAATGTTTATGAATACTTTCACACGAAAGAAAATAAACATGTGGGAAGGTACTTTAGGGACAAATCTCTTATTGGATTCGCTTTCATCGTCAATTCATGATACGTTTTTTTTTTGGTCAAAAGGCAAATTCATACAGGAATGTACTTTTCACCTATATACCTATTTAATTTATTCAAAAGAACTGAATTGAATTTTACTTAAATTGTTTATAATATTTCCTTATTACGTACTAAAAAAATTACGATTTTCGATCATGTGATAAATATTATTTAGGTGTAAAATTATACTACGAAATACATATCTAATATACTTATTTCCTTGTTATTAATAATACTTGTATCTACATAATACCTACGAAGTATTAAACTTCAGGATAGCACATTATTATACCATCCATTCATCGCCAGGTTTAACATTTTATGGAATAAAAAGGAAACCAATTCTCAAAGTACGGTTAGTAAGCTTTGTTTGGCATATAGGTAAACATTCTGGTTCGCTTCAGCCGTAACTGTTCTCATTGAGATTGCTCTGGAAAATTCTCGTCCATTTTACTTTAAGTCGATGTTTTGTTAGAAACATTGTATGCACAGTGAGTTGTGGTTCGCAAACCTTATATGGGAGATTTTCTATTCATTATTCAGACGCTCATACTTCGCCAATAAACATTAATTAATTAATCATTCATATTACTTTCATCATCGACAAAGAAAGTCTCACGTGTATGCTATTTACTCACTACAATGATGACAAAACACGATTGAAATTATGATTTTCACTTCTAACTGAATAGTCATAAAAGCTATTTTAATTTGAATCTTATGTTTCATAGCTCTAAAGTTACCTGTTTCCCTGTGATTCAGTTAGGTATTTTTATGTATTCTAAAATAAGTCTGAATGTGTACTGTGTTTGTGCTAAAACTACCTTTGTTATATTGTAAATGCTAGGAAAATTTTAATATCATGAGGTAAATATTGTTAGTAGACAATGAAACGTAAAATAAATAAATCCTTTGTAATTTTTTACCCACTGAAACAAAATTTTACGTTCTTAATATTACATAAAACTTTACATAGGTTTAACCCCAGCGTTTAAGAATTACGTAACGCAATTTTTGGAGATTTTTGACTACCCCTTCCCCACTTGTAATGCAACGTAACGTTTCAACGTATCAAAAATTTACGTAACAAAATACGCAGGTTCACATTTTCTTTATTTTTTATAAATTTTAGGTCCTACAATTGTTTTCGTCTTTCATTCTCCCATTTTAGCTTTTTTTAAATAATATTTTTAGTTTTAGTTACGTAACGTCTTGTAAGAGAGACCCCCTCTCCCCAAAATGCGTTACGTAATATTTGAACGCCCCCTGACTATGTATAAATAAATGGCTTTACGTATTTAAGACCCTTATGTGCCATTAAATATGACTTCCATGTTTTTGTTTGCAATTAATAATCTGTAATTATAGTATTAATAACGTGCTTTATGAACTTTATCCACCCACATGAAATGCAGGACTCGGTAGTATGTTACACTTCTATTAGTCTAGAATAATATTATTTGTGATTGCATGCTGAATGCGGATAAAATCGTAAATATATAAACTGTCCTCAGAGCCATGATTATACAGGAGTTATGGATTTGCGTGCATAAATAATTATCATAATAATTATAAGGGACAAATTGTATGATTAAATCTTCTCATCATAAACCTTCTACAACAGATTTTTTTATGATTAATACAGTCATGTATATACCTACAATATTCGTTAGGAACAGATATGGTATGCAGTTTGAGTAACGTTTGGCATAGGTAAATGTGTTGAGTTAGTAGTTGATTCATTGCATTTTGAAACAAAGTTATGACAGAGTGCCAACCGTTTGCCCCACAATAGATAACTTGATATTTTAAAACATTTAAGCCAAGCAATTCCAGTAAGGTTGACAAGAATGTTGGAATATGCACTTCATTACACACTATGCCTTCGTTAAATATGGCTAAAATGTACCTATATTGAATCGTTACTTGATACCTAATACCTGAGATCTCTACATAGGACCTAGACATAGATGTGAGAGCTTAGGTGCTATTTCATAAGTATGAGATCGTTTTTTAATAGTTAGGTAAACCTGATATTCATCAACATCACTGTAAGAGCATATCAATATTTATTACAACGACAATGTAGGCTGACCAACGTCATCCTCTATTTTCAAATTAGTCTTGTGTGCAAAACCAGACAGTGCTGAAAATGTGCATTTTTTATGAGAATGCTCTGCGAACGAGTGATGGGATTAATATGTCGAGACAATTAATTTAGACAAACGATATCCCCTAGTTACTAGGGCCTAGTACATAACCTTCGAACTTGTTCACATTCTCGATGCGATACTGTTATATAACCTTTTATATTATGTAATCAAAATAGAGACATATAATGTTATATTTATCGATATTTTTATGTACAACACTCAAGAGGAAATATTACATATTAACAGCATAAGGTACATTGGTACTGAAATTCAGGTAACTATCTAGCATGTATCTGATTAGATTATTAAGAGTGTGTTGGTATCTATCATTCATTGTGATTGTTCTACACAATGTAGGCACTTTGGAATTTTAAGATGTTACACTCTGTCAACGTATGATAATAAGTAGGTACTATTGTCGTAAATACCCGGAACCTTTCAGGTAAATAATATTTCTCTGTCACCTAGCGAGCTGATCCAGCGCTCGGGCTGGCAACCACTGGACCCACGCAGCAATAAATATGCCTATAGTCGGAAATACCTAGTGCTATGTCAATGATATATGAACTCGTAGAAACATTCCGAATCGGGCATCATTGGACACAAATATAATAATGTGAATCATGTTTTGGCAAGCAACATCTGTCCATAACAACGTCGGCAATGAGCAAGGGCCGCGCAAACGTACAAAGTGATAATATTGAAGTGTAAACAGATGGGCCGAGCATCGAGTGAGGCTCGCAGTGCGCACCCCTCACCGCGCACTCGTAGCGACAGAAATAACAACAAATATACCTACTGTTTATTATGTTTACAATTAGTCCAGTACCGTGTCACATTGTGGCATAATACTCTCCTTGCCAACTTGCACTCGCACCTGCCCATCTATTAATATTTTTACATAAAAATAACTTTGCTCAAAATTAAACCTCTGAGCAATGATTTAATTGTCATGTGTAATGATTAATGTGTATTGTTTATAGATCGTGACGTCATCCGGGGATATCTGTCGATCATTGCAGTCAGTGTGAGTCCATTGACGTATTTGGAGTTGTTTCAACATTAACATCTCAATATGAACATAAACAAAGATGATCATTTTCTAATGTTTGTGATGAATAACAATATGTGTAATGCTTTATTTTAACCCACAAATGCACATGTTTAATCGCTTTTAAAACATCCTCCACGCATCTTTACCAATCACAATGATAATGTTTCCTTAAATATTCTAAATTAATGTAACGTAACATATGTATCCTTTATTCCCTAAAAACTAGTTATACAGCTAAATTACAATTATTTTGTACTCGAAAACCATCGAAGAAGTTTACCTGTTCATATCATGCCTCGAAAGCAAAAGCAAAAAAGGAAACATCTAGTCGAGGAAATATGTTTACCTATTCATATCATGCCTAAACTGCAGTACTTCACCTGCGTTCGGGCTATTGAAGCAAAAGCAAAAAAGGAAACATCTAGTCTATTATATTGTCTACATAACAATGAAACGATTCGGTTAACGGAAACTAGGTAAATAATCTAGGATGAATACTGCAAAACAATCAATGAAAATACACTTTGTTTTTAAAAAGGGAACCGCCTTCAGTTGTTAAAGTGTGAACATTATTTTTTTATGTCGGGTAATATACCATACACTTTTTCCTAAGTCTGAAAAATACTATGCTTAAAACCGTGTCAAAATCGGTTAAGCCAAACACGAGATAATCGTGTATAAACTTACAAAACATACAGGTCCAACTGAGAACCTTATGTCGGTTAAAAAGGAATTTTAAATATTTGGCTTTCATTAATTTATTCCATTTATCCTTTTTATAAAAGTACTATAAACATTGACTAAAAGACGATTTGTTTATTTTCTTATAATCTCAATGCAGGTACTCTAAGGTGAAGCGTTCATGGTCTTGTCCTTATTTATACGGCTTGGGGGTCAGTGCATTGCTAGCGACCATATGTTGGGCCTGATGACGTAATAGACCTTCCGTGGTTGTGATAACGAGAACGAACAGAAGGTCCAATGTATACTGACATACAGCTGCTTAGTGCTCAGCTGTGAAAAGTCAAATCTGGTTACGAAGTAAATGCATACTAAGAATAGAGACCCTCTTGATTATTAAATGAATAGAGAAACATATTTTTCTCTTCACGAGAATAAAATTAGTTTTTTAAAGTGCCATCTCTTTTCTTGACGCAGGTAACGAGTTATATAATATTTCAAACGTAAGTCTGAGAACATCGCTATTTTTGCACAGAATTTTATCACGAGCGACATAAATTTTATGGCCGTGAAATGGTCTCCGAAAAATGTCTTACGTGAAAATTGTACGTTGGCACGTATTCAAACCTGTCCATATCTCGATCGCACCCCCTTTGTGACTCGTCACGGTGTATCGACTGAGTTAAACACCTGTCACACGTAATTACCTCGTAATATTTACACTGACAGATCTTAATTGTTTCGCGAATACCTGGACTGAGGTAATGGAAACGCAAGTAAGTTAAACGCAAGTGCGAATTAGTCTAAGGTAGGTATACTATCTCATAATCCAATAACTTCTTCGAAATAATCCTAAACTTTTCCTTTTGATCATAAACTGTAAAGATTTTGGCACAAACATCATTCTTGTATCACCGCGTCGATGAGTAATGTTACTGTTCAATACAATTTTATGTAATCGAAAAGTTTTATAAGTAGGAATGTAATGAATCCGGGATTGTATAACGTTCAGGTGTTTATGAGTCAATCGGCGGGGGCAGGTGTGGTGGCTCTCCATGGAGCGTGTGGGCCGACGCTAAAATAAAATGGAAGCAGCGAGCCCCTTGCGAGTGTTACTCACGCCACAGAAGTCGTCGCTGTGTGAGCATTACTCATGCTGCTGCCGTGGGCAGCCGCACTCCCACGCCATATCAAAATTTCGTAGGTACGAACAGTTTTAGACGTTACTTCTACTGAAACACAATCTTAACAATCAGTCTGGCTGTGCGCGAGAGATCGCGTTCAAACATCAGTTACCGATACGTTCTGTACTTATTTATTTTGCACATTCCTCATTAATGGGAGTATTAATTAATTCAAGAATTAAAAATAGCACAATGGCAGTACATTAGCTTAAAGTCACCTGAAAGTTCTGGTTACTATGTAAAATTGTAAACAAACAGAAACTGACAAAGTTATTTATAATGAACAAGTAAAAACAATGAAACGTCTGTAAATAAATTGAAATGTCAATAAATTGCGCAGAGAAAGTAAACAACGCATTAGTTTCAGTCAAGTAAGTGTGTTCGCATTCATTCGGTGTTTGTGTTTGTTTATTTTTCTGTTGCACACAGCATCTTATCGGTTGGTATCTTATCACATCATTGATTCGTTTTAGACCAATGTATTTGCGTTTAGGTAACTATTTTAGAAATTCGCCAACTATAACATTATTTGCTTATACATATATCGCCAGTAGTTGCCGCGTACTAATTTTAAGAGCATTCACAGACAGATTGGTAGCGTGGTTTGAAAATAGCTTCAAAGAAAGCTATTTGATCACAGCTCCGAGATAGTGCACAATTTGTGCAACATTTCTTTGGGTTACGACATCTGATAGCTGTTGATGGACGTCAGTTCATGGACCTGCGACACGTGGTAGCGTAGAGCATTTGGAAATAGGCACTTATCTTAAATAATCATCTTTAAATTCCTCGCATTGTTTCGCTGGAGACGACAAAAGATTTTGTTTATTATATAACTTTCGTGAGACATACTAAATTAATTATTATGTAACTGTTTCACGAGGAACTCAACTAGTTTCAGGCCATACTAGAGGCTCATATTCATGGGCAGCATTCCGCGACACACGACAGCACAAAAGTTACGTAAGTCGATAGTATAATAATTAAATATTTTTTGTTTAACAACATCAATACTGGTCCCATGAAAACTCCGCTTTTATCTAATAAAAATAACAATGTCTAACCTCTGAAGAATAATCTTTGTTCTTTTCTATTACTTCCTCATTTTTGTAATAGAATAGAGAAATGAGGTCAAGTATGTTGGTTGTGTTGTGATCAAACTATTCTTCATTGAAGTCGGAGAGATGCATGGCTTGATACATTAACAAAAATACGTTTTTCTTATATTGCCTCAGTTTCATTATTTATTATCATCCAGTGTGTATACAATGTACGTGTTATTTTAAATAATTTGCACTACTTTCTCTTTCAATGTTGAAACAGTAATTTATTATGCGTGGACGCATTAATTTCTTTCAGCGTACCTACTAGAATAATAACCTACTTGGCAGATGCAGTGTTACAAACGAAAAAGCATTACAGCATACACTATTTTCAAGATCAAACATTGAATTCATTAAATTTATAAAAAGTTTTTATGTTCTACCCACCCGCATCCATAGAATAAGACTATCGTATGTGTAAGTAGTTGGCACAAGAACATGTCGCGCGAGGTTTTAAATTTGTTTTTTTTTTGCAAACTCCACTTTTTATGATAAGACGTCTTATTTATTTATACGTAGTGCTATCTTTTCTAATACCTCAAGGTGAAACTGTCAATTTATTAAAAAAATAGATACACTGAGGATGAAATAGAGGTCACTTCTTAATTTAATATCACTTGTGTGGGAGAGTCATGCTTCGGTACAAACGGGGCGGCTACGGCTCGACCGGAGTGAAACCACGGCATCACAGAAAACCGACGTTAAACAACGCTTGCGTTGTGTTTTGCTGAGTGAATGAGGTTACCAGAGGCCCAATACCCACTTCCCAATCTTCCCAATCCCTGATTCCCCAACAACCCTTGAATTCCTAACCCCTAAAAGGCCAGCAACGCACTAGTATCGCCTTTGGTGTTTCGATTGTCCATGGACGGCGGCGATTGCTCATCATCAGGTGATCCGTCTGCATGATTACCGGCTTATACCATTAACAAAAATATTAAAACTAAAAAAATACGTGTTCAACTTTCCTCATCAAATTCATTACGTTATAATATGTTAATTAATTAAGGAATTTCTTTATGAAAATGCTCAATGAATGCCATTCATGCGTATCATTGTTGAGTACTGCAAACTCTTCTATGCATTATGTGTTTGTAAACACATAATTTCATACAGTAAACTAACATAAGCCCGCCTCAATATTTCCCTTTGTGTGGCGACGTTGCTACGCGCCATCGCCATCGCCAGTGAAATTTACAACTAATAAAACAGCTATTTTTGTTCACTCATCTACTGGAATAGATCGTCTAACTATATGCTTTTCCTGGCTGTTGCAACATAACATCATCGCAATAATTTATTTCAAATGTGCATTACGTATTACTTCAAATTGTTTGTTTATGCGTTTAATTAACACGGTGAGATGAAAATTACCTTAGTTTATTTAGCGGGAATCTGTAATCTAATAGGGGAACATTAACCGACTTTCGCTATCGTCGCGCGTCGTTTAGAATGTGAGTAGGAAAAGAAAATAAAAAGTATGTTTCCTGCATCGTCTGAAAAGATCGGCGTGGACGCACCGTGCTCGTGCTTGCCGACCGACTCTATTTCTGTCGACAGAATGTGCGGGCGGCGGCCCGCTACTGGAGTCCGATCGTTTCTCAGAAAATCCAGATTATAGAACACATCGCGGTAATTTGGTAAGGGCAAACGCTTGTATAATTTAACAGAAATGTATACTGAATCTTTTATTTCCAAAATAACTATCATGTATAATTTATTCCACGTCAAACTATGCCTAATTCCTTATAGGTAAGCAAGTATCTACATAAGTGTAAATTCTTTGGACTGACCCTAAAATCTAAATATTCCAGTGTTAGTACATCTGTGTTGCATGGTTGAAATGAATTCGCAGCGGCTCACTAAATCAGGATTAGGAATGTTATCCAACTTGTTATTCTCCCGTTTTGGTCGACCAGTCTATTTCAGTCGAAGTAGACCGCGCAATAAAATGAAATGGTTCTCAATCCACCCGGAATTTTCCGATGTTGTAATCATGACATAATATTAGAAATGTATAGATTTATTCCACAGAGCCGTCATGGAAATTTCTGAGGTTCATCGAAGACCAGACGGGTTCGTTGACAGCACCTGGATGACGCAGCTGGATGCCTGCCGAGTGCGTCATCTCCAAAATCTGACTTAACCATTAGACGAATAGCAAAACTATTTGCGTTGGAAACCGAGCCAACAATAAGTTACCTACTCGCACTGATGATTTCATTGTGGCCGACAGGTAGAGTGCATAAGACTTGCATTAACCACTTCTATTTCCCTATCTTACATATATTTATGAGTAATTTTAATAATAATGCACTTAACAACATGCTTACAACAGAATGCAGCAATATTTGGTTAACAACTAAGAACACGATGTATACATAGAACTAAGAAGTTTATGATCACAAAAATAAATCTGGTTGGTTAATATTATCTGTGTACCCAGATGCCATAATATGAAATAAAAAATATATGCGATATTTTTCATCGATATATTTCGGGCTTTGTTCAGTATTTTTTAACAAAATCAGCCAGTGCTCGTTTGCCTATTTAGTAAAATCAAAATTAATGGATGCCTGACTTATAAAAAATACTTCGATATTTTATCTAATTTTATTATAATGATTCCAACTAAAAAATAAATTGAATTTTTAAGATACCATAAAAAATAACGTTCTGGTTGCTTCAAATATCATTTCTGGATGTAGATGCCATAAAGAAAAAACAACGGTTTTTTTCTTTAGTAAGTTTTGGGCTTTTAATGGGATTTTTTGACATTTCCAGCCAGCGTTCTTCTATTTAATGACAACGGTAAGTCACCACGGAGTTTTCATGACATGGAAATAATAAATAAATGTAATACGTTGTTTTATTTACCTACCTATCCATAAACAAAAAATGTTTTATAATTTGTATTAATTTATTGATTTGATTGTTTAGTGTACTTCATTTTTTTATTAATTAATGCATTTTACTCCCTAAAAATTTATGTAAAGGTTGCACTTAGCCTATGTTGACATGGCAAGTGGTAGGCGCGTGTTTTATTTACGCGCTTACAATTACATGCATTTTATTTAGGCATAGATACCCATGTTAATGCGCGTCGTCGTTCAAAAAGCACCTGATTAAAATGCATGTTTAACGCCTGCGATGTGAACATATCTACATAGACTTACTTATACATAGTGGTGTTATAATAAACTATTTTTGTAATTGTAAGAAAATATAGCCTCCTAAAGTAAGTACGATTAGAATTCTGGAAAGTGGCCGTGATCTACATCATTGCTAAGTTTAATTGGAAACTATATGTGTACATACTCATAAACAAATTAGAAGGAGATTTCAAGGTGAACTGTAATTCCGAAAACAAGACGAATGGTGGTAATACTCGTATCTAGATCATTATTCCGTGTAAGTAGGTATGCGTACCGACAGCATAAACATCTTACTCAACAGTTTCCCGAAATACTCTTTAACGAACCACATAAATGTTTACTGTATCGAAGCCGAAATTAAAATAATGAAAACAAAAGGAACGCTCAAAGACGGTAACTGTTCCTAAGTTTACCAGTAACTTCTGCGTATACTGGTTTTTACCGATTACATCGTTTGCGAAGTTATTTGAAGTGCGGGTGCGGATGCGCATTTTCATATATATTTCCATAGATATTTTCTGTTTGAAAGTGTGATAGAAGTAGGTTTTAAAGATCCTTAGCAGATGGTAAAAAGGTAAATATTTTGTAGTTTGCTAACAATTTCACATCCTACGAAAATTGGGTTCATAAAGTAGTGATAATCCTTACCCTACGAAAGAGGCTACAGATATCGTATACTTATACGAATTTATCATAGTAAAATTCATGGAATTTTGGATACCTAGTTAGGTCCGGCCTATCTGGGAAACTTTAGAGAGGGCGTAAGTATAGGACTAGAAGTCTTGTGTCTGATAAGATGATGATTTTCACGCATTTCAAATGCGTGAAAATTCTGTCTGTTAAATTATATAAAATTCTGTTGTAACGAAATCTACCAACAGATGAATTTCGAGACAGGTAATTAGAAGTAATATATAGGAAAAGTAAGTACGTAAACCAGTTCATAAATCACCAGTTACAGAGGTTTTGGTATTGTAAATGTGATTTATTCATGCTGAAAACAAATGAGTAATGACTGACTACAAGGAAAATTACAGGAAAAGTTAACAATAATATTCTTCGTAGAGACTAAATATAAATATATAGAATAAGGCGTTCTAAGAAATTGAAATTACTATGCTTCTAAAATAATTCAATAAATTGTAGTAGGTAAGTATGTGTAAGTACTACAAGGAGAGTACACAGCAGTTGCTATGTTAGAAGTCCTATATATGTTAAGAATGATGAGCCTAGCTATTGCTCTATACCGGGCACAACCTCTATGTTTTTATCGTGAATTCCATGAATCAGAAAATTCAACCAGGTATATTTTGATTTGATTTTGAAGAGGGAAAATCATCCATTGATTTCTCTCGCCTTCAGTGAGGAGAGAGGGAGCGTCAGACGCTTAGTTTCTAAAAACCATCCCGATCCTACCCCTGCTCTTCAAACCAGTTTATAACTATATTCGATATCTCTAGGCTGGCTCAAAAGTGGCGCATGCAATTACTCTATCAACGAAGTATTTTTTAGATTATAATACCTATATGTATCAGATCGAATGTCTCGTAGACGTCGTAGTTATAAAAAACTTGGCATAATAAAGTGGTATGGTAGCGCAAGAACTTTTGCTTTAACATATAAATACCATTTGAGCAGTTTCCCTTTGTCTAAACGTTGTGAGGTCCTAGCATTTGTTACGTTTGATGAGAAAGAAAATATACAACGTCATTAGACAAAATAAATCACAAAGGATTCGATTTATTATACTTACTTATTGTTGCATTCATAAGTTAATAAGATATAGAAAAGACAAAATATGAAGAAGGATAAGAAAAATTACAGCCTTTCAATAATCTCATTTATTAGTAGCAATAATCCATAGAAATTTGCAAACATAGAATTATCGACTACAGTTACATATTATTCAGAAATTATTATTTGATACCGAAACGAATCAGAAATAGGTTTCCTAAACACGTAACAATCTAATTAAAACATTCTACTCACCATATACTTCTCAGTCTTTCCGTTCCTTGTGGCTCTATCTGTGTTGAATTGGTGTCAACTAGAGGAAAAGCCAGCGCCATATACGCTGACAACTCCCTCTAGCTTACGTGAACAAAACTAACAAAGCTGGACGCACATTCGCGCCATCTGTTGCCGGAGTCGCGGACAGCGGTGCGGAAGGCTCCGCTGCCGCCGCCCGACTGAGCCTTCCGTTACCGCTACGCCAACATCAGCCATAGCTATTTTCAGATTTCAATGATACGGCCTCATTATTCGTTACGCCGCTGGTTGGTCGTTATTTTCGTTAGTCGTTACGTTCGCAAGTTTTGCACACGGCCGCCAGACGCCGCCGCGGCGCCGTTATTCGTTACAAATATTAGGTGAACTATTTTTATCTTAGCGGCGTTTAACGCGCTTTTCGTTAGTGTAACGTCGTAGCATGTCTATATATGGTTATGTCGTAAATATGGAGTACTCGTATGTTCTGATTTAAAATATTATAACAAGATTTCGTATCAAATCAAAATTAATTGAATGATGTGAAAGGATGTGTGTTAGGTACCTAGGTACTTACATTTCGCTCGTCCATGATATTATTTACTCTCACAATTATACCTAACGACACTCTCCACTTCATTTTTATTTCCACTTTAAATCAAAATTAACCACGAAATAGAAAAAAAATATGTATTCCGTGAAATTAACTATCCGCAAGTGATCACAAACGTCTAATCGCCGAGAATATAACATTAAACAACGAATTTAATTTGGCCGTCACGGCATGGCCGACAATATCGAGGTCAATGACACATTGACAACTATAATTGATACCCTTCAATTAAATGCGTAACAACACAACATACCTAACTTTGTATGATTTTAAAACTATCTGATAAACTGCGAATATACTAGCAATAAATGATAAATGACCATTAACTAACTAATTATTCATTTGACATGACAAGACTTTTTGATAATAAGAATATACAATCTTAAATCGCTACATGCTGTAAAAAATGAACACAATAAAAGTTTCCCACAAAGTATCACGTATGTAGTATACGGGAGTGAAAACAGATGGCAGCACTAGGCGCAATGTAATGTAGCAATCTGAGGTTCCCAAAATGTTTGATGGTGTCTAATGACTTAAACTTTATAAAATATTTAATTGTGATTAAATATCGAGATTGTTTGATCGTAATTTTAAAGTAAGTTTATTAAATAAATATAGAATAATATTCTAATAATTTGAAGCCTTTTATTAGCTGTTGGGTTGGTAGAAGCATGTAGTAGAAGTTCGTAGCATATGTGAATACTGCGATTGGGAAGTTTCCTTCGATGACAATTAATAACAAATGCTTTTTATTTCCCACGCAGTAAGCAAGAAGAATAGAGTTCATCACGTGACTTATATTACTAAAAAGTGACTACTCATTAATGGTGATAGTCTCAATATAAATGAGCCTGGATTTTAACCCCAGTTATTAATATTATTTTATATAATAAAATAATTAAAAAGCAACACATTACGTACATAATTATTATTAACAAGAGCCGGTGAAAGTTCAGCTTTGGACTTTATTTCTCCGGTGTCGGGGATGCCTATCCTCTACATCAAAGGGTTTGATTAAATCTACAAGTTGGGCAGGTGGGTTCCAGATTGCTGTTTAGAAGGTGCAGGTTGATTAGAGAGTGTCTTCATCAAATGCGTGTTGTAGTGTCTTAAACCTCTTACCCAAATACTCGTAGTAGTGATAAATAAAACGAAGATGGTAAAGTGAAATATACAATTTACTCCATTTTACTCCTTGCAAAATAAAATTAAAAGGACATGCTTTCGATGACTAACGATCTCTTATTAAAAGCAGTCATAATAATTAATAAGCAATAAAACATTGATGACAATGTACAAACAAGGAACCATGTGAAATAATTAAAGCTAATGATACAAAGTACTGATGCAGCTGCCGACGAGTCTGGCCGAGCTCCAATGATGCATGTACCACATGTACCACAATGTGGGGATTTTCACAATAAATTACTTATGCCACAACAATACATAACATTATGCATTTTAAAGCACTCAGGTATACCTATATATACAGCCACTTTCTTAAGTGATTATATCTATGTCTACTATATGACAGGAGGTAAGTCTGGTCATACCCTTAACTCCTAGCCTTTTTTTTAAAGGGGGAAATTCATCCAATGGCTTCTCTTGCCTTGAGCGAAGTGAAAGGAATTGTCAGACTTTTACTAACTAAAAACCACCCCGTTCCTACTCCTGCTTTTAGAGCTGGAGCCCCGGTAAAGTCCGCAGCTCCCGCAATATCGACAACTAGAGCAACAGGTTGACAAAAGCAAACTTTCATGTAATTAAGTTTTCGTTAATATTTTCGATTCTACAAGAATTATTAGGGTCATAATTTTAACCATCTCAGTATCTTATAGGATCGTTCTTTATAAAATTGGAGTTGGGACAAGTAACATAACTGGCGAATCTCCAATGTACCTACAAGTGCCATCACCGCAAAATGTAACTTTTCACAATAAATTGCATGAAACACTGTTCTAACGGTTTTGATGACTTCATTCACTTGCTGTCAACAACAAACGAAAAAATTAATTGGTTTCCCTCTTGGAACCAGTTCAAAGATTCAAGAAATAAAAACGTTATATTTTGTAACTACCTTGTGGGTCAATACCCTTGATACATAGAAGATAGAAATTAATTTTCTTGCAAAATATTGTGTAGGTACTCTTAAAATTAAACTGTCGAGGATGTCCGGAGAGGGAACTGGGTATTCTATTTAGATTATTTTTCTTCTATGATACAAAGTCAAGAATTGCAAGTCATCAATTGTTTGATCAAATGATCATTCCATATTGTAGAACTCAGCCAAAGGAAATGTTAGACTAACAGTTTTCGGAAATACGGGGTTTGATGTAATTTGGGTGTGTATTGTTGTTTGATCCTAATAAGTACTTTTCAAATGATAGAAAAATCGGGAGCAATGATAAAGTTTCTTTTAGTTTTGGATTTTATTATAAAACCATATAATAAAATGGAAATAAATAATTTTATCTTAATACTAGGCACTTATGTACAAAATCATTTTGGCGCTACATGGAGTGTATAACAAGAACCATAAGTATGCAACAGATTGCAAGGTACTACATTGCTAAACAACTGCAGATCTAATTCCACATCACGCATGACTAGATATCCATAAGGCTAACAGTCTCACATTAGCGTCCATACATCTCAGTTTTGTACAAAAATATCTTATTAAATAATATCACTGGATGAAGGCGAGGTGCTCACTTGCCGAGCAAGATCTTGCGGCCAGCGCCCATGTTCTGTCCCGCCTGGGTGGCGCCCTTGTTGGAACCAGCCTGGAGACCGATCACGGTCTTGCCGGCGTTCAGGACCTCCTCGGAGAAGTCACGCTTGCATTCCTCAGCGGGCTTGGGTCCCAGGTAGGGGCCGCTCCACTCAGCGTGCCTGTAGGTCTGTGCACAACAAAAACATCATTGATCAGTGAACGTGTCAAAGTACTCGTATAAGATTCCAATCCAATATTGCCCACTCGGCCTCAACTACACGAGCGACCTTGGATATTTATGAAAACTGAGGTAATGTTGCAAGATGCTCGTAAAATTTGGTTGAACTTGGCACACCGCCAGCTCCTTAAATTCTAAACGTATCTTAAACCAAACAATCTGTGAACACATTATTTAACCCAATGCTTCGTGGATTCTGTACCCTCGATCGGACTTGTTTATAATAGGTAAATGGTATGTGTAAGATATAAGTATAACAGACGATTGATGAAATTGGGTGCGAAAATATTTTGATGTTTACAAGATTATAAAATTCATTGCGTAATACCGTGTATATTTCGAAAGTCGTAATTCTTGGTGGGATGCGTTGAAACGCTTGTTTATGAGGCCAAAGTAGTTACTCTTGTGAGTACCATGTTTGACATAATTATAGATAAGTAAAGAGTGGAGTGCTCACCTCACGGCCGAGAGCGAACAGTGTGTTGGTGACCTGGGCAATGTCCTTCTTCTCCCAGAGGTCGACGGTCTGGAACACATCGATGTCGGGGACACCGTAAGCCTTGATGGCGGCCTGGAAGCTGTAGCAAAAAAATACGCAATTAATTTATGTTCAGTTTGTCTCTTTAAAACAACAATATATTTTATTTTCATTTGGCTGACGGCGTGTGCAAAAGTTGAATAGAAAGATATTTACGGATCGCGCTGCAGTTACAGTGAAATCAAGACTTCGTTGCGATTATTTTTATAACTTTTATCAATGCTATTGATAAATCTGATGCAACTATTTTTCACAACTGATCTATATGGAAACTGATACAATGATGTGAGTATAACTTACTTGGTGATGTTCTCCATCATCTTGAACTGTCCACCAGAGGTGTTGATCTTGGGAACGGAGCCAGGCTTCAGCTTGTTGATGAGCTGGCAGAGGACGGTTCCGTCCTTGATGACATCTTCGTAAGCCTCACCAGGGGGGAACTTGGCACCAAGGATTGTTTCAATCCATTCCTGGGCCTCCTTCTCCTGCTCAGGGTTGCGCTTGGAAGCCAACTGTGGATATTAAGAATATTAAATTAAATTTGTATTTTCTCCTAAAAAAATCATGCTGGTGCTTTATGTTAAAGGACTCTGGGGTTTGTAATTTTGCGTTTTTCATTATAATGTTGTGATCAGAACAATACAAATGATTAAATAATACAAATAAATGAGCAATTATAATCCAGTTTTTAAAAGGTATCTGCCAAAACAATGTAATTAACAGTGAAATTTATTTTTATTTATTTTCAGTAAATTTTATAGTATTGGAAAAAAATATTTATCTATTGTTATTTACCAATTTTTATTTGATTAAAATCTGAATACAGGATGCAAGAAAATAGTGAATAAAATAGTAATATTGAAAATGTTCTAACCTTAGCGCGGACTTGACGTTCCAGAGACATGTTGTGTGTGTGTGTGTGGCTGCGGAGATGTGGAGTTAGTGCGCTGTACAAAGCACCGCTAGACTGAACTCCTGAAAGCTGAGTCCACGTATTTATAGTGCGCTGAAGATGCGCCCTTCTGGAAAACTCGTACGCAGCGCCTCGCCACCCGATGACCACGCGATACGAAATAGCCATCTGACTCAACAGCCTTTCTGTAAACTTATTGGAATTATGCGCTTTGTTCTCATTTATTTACACATTAATAATTATAATAAACAGAGATTTCTCTCTTCCATAACATATTAATAAATACCTTGCTTTAAAAATTAAATGTTTACGCCAAAATAAATTACGAAAGGAAGAATTTGATTTAGTTAACAGCAAAAAAATATTTGTAAAGCAAACTACTAGAATCAAAATTAATAATTTTGATAGTCGTCTTTCAAGTAGTATCATTAATCTAGGGGGCATTGCCCTTGCTGTGGTAATCTAAAATATACGTACCTATTATAAATCGCAAAACTTCACGTATCAAAATCAGAACATATTTTACTTTGATACAATACATGTATTAATTGGTGCTATTCATTTCCTATCATTCGTCTGGCAAGGAAAAATTATTCGTGATTTAAATTAATGATATTTCACTTCCACTGAGTACTTATGTACTAAAAACTATTTTATTTTGAACTAAATTACGTTGATAGCTCTTCTGAAATTTAATATTTGATTTTATATTTTACCATTTCATCACGAGCATAATAAAGCCTACTTTGTCCTCAAATGATTTTTCATTACAAGTTAGATTGATTAAAAAAAATTTATAAAAATGAATACAAAACTTTTGCCATCTTCCATCAACTTTTAGTTGTACATTCTAATGTTACGAGTACATACAAATTTTCTACTTTCTACTTATTTATTTATTAATATTGAATCTTCTTAACCGTCATCGGCGTTACTAAATGATGGTTACCGTAGTTAAAATAGTATTTGAAATTAAATTAATATCTAATGTTTATGCGATTTCAGAAACTTTATTATACAGAGCTTTATTTAGCGCAGAAAATATCTCCTCACAACAATTATATTGTATTTTTCTATGAAAAGGCGAATTTTAAATTCTAATATAATCCTATAAGGAAATACAGTTCAACAAGAAAAGCTCAGGAAAAGTTAGTGAGACGTCCATATAAGGCATTAATACGTTCGTAGGCGGGCGCTACGCTTGGCTACGCAAGCACCGCCCACTCGTGCGCACGCCAGTCGGATGAGAACCCGCTGACTTATCAGTGTCGCCATAACCCACGCGAAATACACGGATTCTTTACGTGTGAAAATGAAAAATAATATATAAATACATCTGTTTCCAATGACTCCTTGAAAAAAATTTGTCTAGGCGTTTTGTCATTAGGGAAAGAGTTCTTCACGCTTTTTTCTAAAGGTATTTTTATTAGTTGTACAAGCGAAATGATTTATCATTGTGTCTTGTGACACGTCATGTCAATGTTTTTACCTAGAAACAACATTGCACACGTTTCGTTTCTAGAAAGAACCGATCTTTCAGAACGAGTAAAGTCCACCAAGTAGGTGGTAGTGGTAGCAATCCACCACTTATAAGAAAATAAACACTTGTCTAATATCATTCTCAAGTCTTCATTATTTACACTCTTCGAACGGATGGATTATGACATCAAATATTATTCCCGTAGATTTTGATTTGAGAAACCATTCCATTCACTATTATTAAACTAATGAGTTTCTAGTTAAATCTAATAGCAAACGTTTACTGTGGTAACAAACAAAAACAAAACAATATTTTGTTATTTTTATTGTACATTTCTGTCACTATCTTCGGCAAGAAACAAGCGAGATGTTATGATACGATATCTATTTGTGTAAATTGTATTTTAAGAGCCTTGGTATTATTTATAAATCCGTAAAAATACTCATATATTACAACATTGTACGTTGCAATTTATCATCTTATTCTGAACAGGAGATGATAGCTTTATGACACCAAAGTGTAGTGAAAAATAGATATGTAATACACATGCATTCTTCAACTATTAAAATATCTTCAGATATTGAAGTCTCATGGGCATTCCATTATAACTGGCTTAAATCTTTACGATAGAACATAACATTTATAATTCAATTTTGATATTATCGATACTAGAGCATCGGCATAGAATCTGTATTTATCATCAGTTGCTGCCCACCGCCTTCTTAAGTACATATTTCTCCTTCATTTACATATACACCTTATGTATATATCTACTATCATACAATACATAGCACATAAGTAATAACCGCAAGTACAAATGTTCAAGAAAGGATTTCAAGTTCAAATTCTGGGTAGAACAAAGTAGGTATTATTCTTCAGAATGTTTGGATTTTCGAAAAATTCTCAGTTGTTATACGAAGTCTAGTTTATTCTACTTATATATTTACTTATAATATACTTATAATATGCTTGTGTATGCAATACTGCCTTCTTCGTCTTTTTGAGATATTTAGCAAATCAGGTTCATTGTACCTCGTAATAAATCATTTTACTCGTTATAACATTTTAATTAAACATAACTACTCCAAATTCGGGCTCAGCCATACTCAAAATAACATTAGATGTAGATAGTCTCCATCAAAAAACCAAACAAATATCGTAGCGTAACGTAACAGCAAGCACGACTATATCTTACCCATAAGCCCTTTCATCCATTCATCATTGGCATACATACAAAAATGTAATTTATTACCCTCTAATAGATTACACATTCTTTTTAAATCATTTTACGAGCGAACACATGTAATCCCCTTAGTTCTTAATTTATTGTAAACTTCATTATTTAAACCAAGTGTCGTAAAGATCTGGCTAGACCTGGCTGAGCCACCTGCCACTACGATCACGTGGCAGTGGTACGTGGGTGAGCAGATTCCATGCAGATAGTCACTATGCATTTTTGAAGAGACAAAACTCGCATAAATCTTCGATATAATGCACCGACGCTTTTATTAGACCGTCTCGCCGCACATTACGAAGCGGATTCGTATGCTGCATTTCTTTTAAAACTATTTGAATGAAATAAATGATGCTTGCTTTTCTTGATGATGCGTGATGTGATGAAGTAGTGTAAATAAATACTTGTTACACAGGTAGGTAGTACCTATTAAGCCAGCGAATACTCAATAATAGCTTATACACAACGAATCTTGTTACGGAACAAAGAGCTCTAAACATTACTACTCTATTAGCAAGGGATTCAATTCTCTTGTAGACTTTCTCTGGTAGTATGGTTGACTTATAATTTGTATTCACAAATTCATATACACTTACACGTGCTTATTAAAAAGCACTTAACAGACATTACAGCTGTTTTCGGTTCTCATTTCCTCATCGAAGTGGGCAAAATATCAGAACTAATGCATGCTATAAACTGATTGATCCACGGAAATGGTCAGTCATCATACACCGCAAACCGACCACGATTCCGAGCCTAACGAAATATGTAATATCTCATGTTTTAGTTTACATCATGGCGTATGTTTTACACGATGTTATTACATTTGTTGTTACTGTAGCATAGTGTAGACAGACAAGTAAACAGACTTTTCGCCACTCATTGCCAATTGGACCCAACACCATAATCTTCTCACTAATGACAAAATTGGCAAACCCACAAACCTGTGGATCGATCCCAAGAGCCCGTACAAGCGACCACTATCGAAACAGTCAGTTAAAATCCAGCGCACTCTATAAAATAGTTGATATTGGAACTGAAAAAACAAAGTTTATTTCAATTTAACATTCTTCGAATCGCAAGCAGCGTGTCAGACCACGTGAACAGCGAACTCAGTTCGTAAATAGCCCATAAAACTATAAATACCAATGTAAATCATTTCGTAATTACTCAAAATCTGCGCAGACATCCGAGGCGGCTTTTTTCTTGTTTACGTATTTGTACAGTAATAATTTAGCTAGAACCGTCTACTGAAAAAAAATCGTTTTCTTTTTAGAAGAGAGTGCGTCGGCCCTTCACCGAAGGTCGTTTCGCCTATAACCGGACTCAAGGCATATCACTCGTAGTTATGACATGACGAATAAATACTTGCTTTATATTTGCTGGATCGGTTTTTTCTTCAATCTGGAAGGTCGGTCTTGTACTCCACTGACCTTAACTGCTGTGAAACCAAGGGCATGTTGTCTCTAACTGTGTTATTTTCAGTTCTGTATGTCTGTAATGTCTGTGATTATTCTAGAAAGGAGAGTCAATTGTGTGTGAAGTACTTAATGTTTTTTTTAGAATTCAGATAATAAATAGAGGCTTTTTAATTTTCTTTGAATAACCTCTAAAGCCGGTATTACTGATATTATTCTTTAGTAAAATCTGAATAAGTTTCATAAATTAGTTGCCTAATTTAAATATTTTTGGTTTGTTTATAAAATCCATTTAGATGAATATCATCGAAGAATTAAAAACGGAAATGATCAACAAACGAAATATGTCAGGGACGGAAATCGGCTGAAACATTGTAACATGACCTAAATTTAAATAAACACCTCGTACAGTTTGTAAACAATCTTGTTTTGAGGAAAATGTTATTCAGTGCGAAGGAAATTGAGAATAATTATATTGTTAACACAATATACCTTTTTACCTTTCACGACTAAATACTTTAAACTGAAACATAGCTTAATACAGAATGTTAAATAAAATTGTTTTTAAAATCATTATTGACTTGTGTGTTATGGTTATGTAAAATTAAAAACTATTTGAAAAACCAAAAAAAAAATATTCCTAAATAGTGTTATCAGTCAGACACAAGGAAGCAATAGAAACAAAGTGACACGATTTATTGTTTGCTTTATTAAAACACCCTCCACAAATTCATCAATAATTACATACACTCGGGTACACCACTATTATATCTAGTATTTACAAATAATTTGTTACATATTTACATCGTTCACAGCCAACTCCAGGTCGTTGGCCAATATATCGAACTAATTACCTATGCTCTTAATCAATAAATAATCATTTATCTGCTTTAAAATAAACTAATTTCATTCTGACTAGAATAAATACAAAGACACAATCTCGTAACAGTTCGTGGAAATATTTCAAACTGCGATTGGATTAGGTACTAATTACATTTCATTATTTCATTTAGGTATCGCCGAATAAAATACATCGTAACTTCATAGGACAACATTTAAAGTGACATAATATTCGTTTACTTCAATAGTTCACTGAACCAGTATACCTTTATTAAACGTATACAATCGGAATGTTATTTACAATCGTATCACACAAAATCTTCATTACCGTAAACTATCTAAAACTAAACACCCGTGTACATATAACAGGCAACTCGTAGTACGTTCAACTGCTTTGTTACAATAAATACATCTAAAAATTGATTTAGACCGTTTGTCATTAATGCGACAATACATACTTTAATGGACACGAATTGGCACTTGGAATGTTTTACACACGATCAAAATCTCGTCTTTTAGATATCACTTTGTAAAGTCTTCACTTGGCACAGGGTAACGAGGAATGTTAATGAAATGCAAGTATCGTGGGTGCAGAGAGCGGGTTGGTCGCGGTGCGGGCGAAACAGCGGCTCGCTCTCCGTGGACTCGTCGACGCGCCACGGACGGTGACTCAGGGCGACGATGTTACGCCCATTAGAAAAGATGGTTGTTCGATTTGGCGAGGGTTCCCAGGTGGTCCGACAGTAGGTAATTGGGAGGCGCGACTCCGAGGAGAGGGAAGCCCGAGGGCTGACGCAGCAGCCCGCAGCCCCCGGTCCACTTGCCGCCGCCACTGCCACTCACGGGCGGCAAGCCTACGTCGCCCCCCACGCCGTTCAGCTCCTCGCACAATTTGTTTGCTGCACAACACATAAACATATCATTAGCATAGTCGTTTTACTCGTAAACAAACTATAACCCTGTATAAACAAATAATGTGCAATATCTTCAGGTCCATTAAACACAATAGTCGTTGGAAGCCTAGTATCGATAACCTATCCTACATGCAGATACCGAGGGTGGTAATCTTACGACTCAATCTAAACAAGCAAAACTTGTGCACACAAATCTGCCCGAATATGAAATCAGACTGCAGCTCGACGGGCGAACATGAAATAATCGTGGTAACACAATTAAGCGCTAATCACCTAATCCTTGCTGCGCGGCTCCGTTGTTTATTCAAGCCTGAGTGACAATCGCGCGCACAATTAGCGCAAATGAGCCGAAGTGAAAATCTGGCGCGGTGGCGGCGGCTGGCGTAATGTGATTAATACGACCACAAGTCCGCCATTAGCCGGTGAACCACTGTGCCTAGTTCAGCCTATACAACCCCGGGTGATGTTATATCACATCTGCATAAATCTTGCTTTTATGTTCATATCTGACTTAATATGGTTTAGTCATGAAAAGCTTAACAGTGTTTGTGTTAAATCTTGGCTAATGCCTGTCTTGATTCTAGTGGTTGGTTCGAATCTAGCGCTCTATATCTACGTATAGTATACATGTATAGTAGGTCACGTAGTAGGTTGACCGTGGTCACAGGAACAAGAACCTTGTCCCAAATACCAATGTTTTAGAATCCAACTTCTTGATGAGTGATCCAACATTGTGCCGACTAGCAACTGCACCAGAAAAGCTAAAGTGATTTGATAAATAAATATTTTACTGCAGTAACACGCGATTTATACAGGTTCTATTTCTGTTGAGAGACGAAGCAGACTTGTTTATCTAAACCAATACAAGTTCATGGTTAATTGGTCTTGCGCTCACTGTAAAGCTCCGTACATATGAACCGACAAATATAACTGCAAGTACATTTTTATGTTTCCGAAAAACAGTTTTATGGAGTATGAAAATTTTAATACAATAATCAACGTTACAGTGTTATTTCCAGCTAAATATAAATATACACCTATGTTTACTTTTTTGGTGCAGAAAATATATAAACGTAGTGGAAACTATTCCTACACAACTTTACATCAAGAGATTAGAAAAGCTCCTGGAATATGATAATGATAAATAGAATTTAAATTAGAACAAGTCTCTATGTTTTCAGTCGACATTCCTAAGACGTGCAGCATTGTATTAATACACCATACAATACAATCATCGTTCTATATTTAAGACCCACTAATTCGAAGTGCTGTATATATTTTGTCGAAAGCAGCCTTGTTGTATTCGCCCACGTAAACATGTGAGCTGAAATAGTGCGTTCAGTTCTCTGATTGGTCGGCCAGCATGACTCACTCGGCTATAATTTCAACGATCAATGTAACATTGGTAAGATGTGTTGCCCAAAAATATTTCGTGACATCACGATTGGAACGAAAATATCCGATAGAAAAACAAGATATTTTATAATTTTTACTCGAAAACAGTTTAAAATTTCGCAAACTACATTCTATTGTTTGTATTCTTAGCTCCAGTTTACATCGTACGTTGTAAGCAATTAATCTATCTAAAATATCTTAATAAAACGAAGCGTAAATACGGAGGTATTAAAAATTATTTGTCGTTTGTTCCCGAGAAGCTTTAATATTTTTAAACTCTTACATGTTCTCATTAATTTAAAACCTACCATCAATTAGTAACAGAAGTTGACGTCTTGTATCCTGAAGTAAATCATTATTTACTTCATTAGAATAAAAAGGTACATTTCAAAATCTATGGTTGCCAAAAAATTAACCGAAATAAACATTGTGTCACGTTGAAGACAAAACATAAAACGTAAAAATTTTCGCGCAATTGATATTATTAAATTAAGATTCACACGAATATTTCTAAACGTCGGATACTAAATGTCAAGCGGACATATTAACGAACTAATTTATTAAACTTTACGTGTGTTGCAATTTGGAAAAACTGTTGATATTATTAGTACCTAAATAACTCACGGTTCCTATGTATGAATTTGTTGTAATTAATAATGTATTATTAGAATTTTATTTAACAGAATTTGTGAAAGTGACGTGTGATAACTTTCACAAATTCTGTAAATCGTTCAAAATACGGCAGAAATAAAGAAAATTACATGGATCTTGCTACTAAATACTTTTAATATATTTGAAATTGACTTCTGTGCAGTGTGGAACTGGTTCTAAAGATAAAAAAGAAAACATTAAATTCTGCGTAGCATTTACTTTACCGGGTTATTATTATAATTTATAACTTTGAAAACATATTTGTTTGAATAACATACACCTGTAAACTAAACGGGGCTCTGTTTATTGATTATTTTAGCAAATTGTAATCTAATCTTTATTGGGCCTTATTGAATTTTCTTCTAAACGTTCAAGATAACTGTTTCGGTCATAATTAAAACGCGATTCAGAAATACGAACACAAAAAATACCTATTACTATTAATTCCATCGACATACGCCTACAAGAGTAGTCGATCAAATGTGACTTAATGTTGTAATCTGCTAAATCGGGCCGTGACGTCAGCATCTCCGGGAGTAAGGTAAACACTGCGTTCGCGTCACTACCACTGGTATGCCGGACAAAAAATGGTTTATTCTACTTTCTTCAATAATATCCTAATTTTTTATTGTAAAATTCGTCTTGTTAAAAGAATACAGTACATGTAACGACCACATCGAACAAGTTCTCACTACTTGACCGAGACTAGGAACAGCGATTTGTGATAAACCAGGATCTTTTTAAACTGCAACCTCCCAACCGCCTCTCAAGCGAGAGATTGACCAATGTATAAGAGAGTAAGTATAGCGCAGGATTATGACATGGTAAAAAAAAAGTAAAAAATTAAAATTTATTTGCAGTATCGTAAAAACTCGACATTTAAGCAACCTTGTTCCAGGTGTAATGATGTACAACACCAAATTATTATTAAATTTTATTATATAATATAGCCAAAAAAAACTGTAGATGCCTAAAAATCTTCATCATTTTAAATCCATTCTTGGCAAAAGATCAACACACAAAATCTTTGCGAAGATTAATTATTTCTGCCGCAGCTCGTGTTGAATGATGTCTAATCAAAATATTTACAAAACATTGTTTATTTGTCACAAAACCAAGTTTTCAATCACAACTTTCATTTTTTGTACTAACTACTTACCATGCAATTTCATTTTAAATTTTTTGACAAATTTGTTGGACAATTTGTCATAAGTAGACGCATTTCAAAAGAAAATTGAGACCTACCTAGTGAGATTTTTAAATGAAAGTAACATAATAAACGACTTACGATATCTACCTGCTGAGGTGATAGGCTTGAGGTCGGGTGGTGACAGATGCGGCAGTGCGTGGTGTGCGGGCTGCGGCGCGGGCGCTGCCGGCGGGTGCGGCGATGCTGCGGGCGACGTCGGCTTGTCTCTCTTGCCCTCCGCCTTCACAGGCGCCTCACCCGCCTTCTGTTGAGCTAAGCGCTCCTGCTTGCGAAACTTCGCCCGCCGGTTTTGGAACCACACCTGAAAATGCGAATTACTTTTATAACATCAACGCGCTTAAAGTCTTCTTAAAGGCGGTAATGAGTTTAGATTGAGTTTGAGAAATGTATGTTAGCCAACCTCTGGGTTCTAAGTTTATCCAAGCTTGTAAACTTGATTTTATATTCAGAGAATGGTTATGTGCAAACTTTTAACTAACTTAACAAATCTATCTTTGTTTGTTTTGGTTTGTGTACCTAATAGCACCAATAACAGGAGACAGGTATACCCATAATTAAAATCGGACCAGCAATGAAGCAAAAAGCATCGTAAACAAAACCGAATACGTACAATAAAAAATATAATGAAAACGCCAGGAACGGACGTGGGCACGAATGAGCAAACAAAGTTAGCGCTCGACCGGACTAATGGGAACGCATCCCATGCATCGAGCGCCAAATTTTAATGCAAACCGTTTTATATTCGTTCGGATGCGCGCAAATCCGAATTGATCATAATTCGATTTGGTGCGAAAGATAATTGCAACTGCCACTGGCGCTGATTGAGCACAGAGTAAAAAATATTCGGTCGACATACGCGGCCGCGCCCGCTCCCGCCCCGCCTACTCTGTGACCTGCACAATCACACGCACCATTGTTTGAACATCGCAGTTCACTGATGATGTTTGCTCACCTTTATACATATTTCTTCATTTCACTGCTATCGCTGAGATTGACTCGCACATTGCTTAATTATATGATAATGCGTGTAATTACGCTCCTAATTAGATGCTTTACTATGTATTATTGAAACAACGCTGCCGTTGATTCTCTGCATCATATTCATGTTAAGGTTTGTTTAATTAGTAAAATTATAAATATCTTATTTGTAAGTAATAACTACCTAGTAGCTATGTTGTTCATGTGACTTTCGAGATATCACAAGTCAACATAAACTTGGTTCTTACTAATTGGTTTATTATGATGAACACAAACAAATATTAATAATTACTCGCCGCCTACACATTTCTACGTAAATTCTCCTTGGCAGTGATCATGACAAACGTTAATGACCTGCTTGTGTTCTAGAAACATTTGGAATACTTTATTACTGTTTCACTAGAACAGTACAGGAAGATTCCCAAAGCTGCACTGCTGCTCTATTAATATTGTGACACTTTTCCAATGTGTATGGAATTCAGTAGTGGCAAACATGTGGTGTGACTAACTGCAAAGCATGTACCATTGACATTGGAGCAAGATGTATGGATGCTACTTTTGTCTCGTGTAGGCAGTTGGTCGTATGTCAGTGTGTGCACAGGTGGTGGCTGGAGAGCGCAGCACATCCGCGTGTCGCCGCGCTGCAGCGAGGGCCGCGTCACGTCATACATGACATATTGACGCCGCTTGATCTCGTTATAGAACTAATGTAATGATGCGTCCCACTCGCCGACCAAAGCGCGTTACCTTTCATACACATCATTATGATTTACAAGATGTTCGCGCCAACAAGGCGACCGCACACTCGACAAGGTTCGCTGCAGTCCCTAAAGTTAACTAATAGTAATAAGAACGTAGGTGCAGAATAATTTATAACGACTCATTATTTCTACTGTTAAAAAGGATCATAACGCAATTTGTTTATCTATTACTGTATTTACAGCAGACGGTTTTGGATATAGGTCATTGTTAAGCTTTGTGGTAACATCGACTATTGTAATAACCATTTGAACAATCATCACCAGTATGAGCCAAAATAGATAGAACATACATTATGTATTTTCTTAATAAATCTCAAAATAGAAGTTTCTAATAACAGTCGAAACACTTCCGCATTTAAGATTTGCTTATTGGTGAACAACTGACCACTAAAATTTTGAAGCTTTTGAATAGATTTTCAGATGTACTTCTTGATTTAGTGAAATAACCAATCAAAAAAGGAGATACAATCAAACTTGAAAACAGCGAAATCAAGTGCACGTGAGGTATTTCGCGGTAGATTTGTTCAACAAATGAAGTTGAAGATTGCTGAAGTTCATCATTTCGTCGGATCTAAGAGAAAATCAGTGCTGCGGAGTGGAAAGGTCCCACGTAGATACGTGCCCGGCCTAACCAAGCGGCAAGGCTCGCCGGCGCCGACGACTAACGAACACACGGCTCGGCTGATTGGAGCCAGTCACGGCGAGCCCGATCGCCCCCAGCACCACGCCTTCCGCATTATTTCCGAATTGGAAAAAATCAAAGCTCCCACAACGTATGCGGCATCCGCAAACAAACAAATAATACAAAAGCCGCCGCCAATACAAATGAGTACCGATACGACGGCGAGCAGAATGCGAAGTCGAAGTGAAGCCGAGCGTATGCCCGAGGCAAATAAACGTCCGCCGATGTGTTTGTAGGAATTCGTTGCGATGTTTATCGAATGTGATGCGTGCCCCTAATGTCAATATTTCGCTCAACTTTTCTACCGATATGGGCCATAAAATGATTGTGTGCAGGTGATCCCTCGAACCGAATTAACGAGTGGAATTTTGTACTCGTAAATCAAATGGCTCTCATGTACAGTGAGCACGTAAATGTACAAACAAACGGCAATAATAAATATCGGCCGGGCAATTAAGGGTAGTTGGGACAATCGAGCACAGCATCGAAATGCACTTTGCAAATGAACCGAATTGAGCGGTGAGAGGGCGGCGCGTGAGGCGCTGCCTGCAAATGTAATTAAACACAAGTGCTCCCGCGCTGCAGATGCACAGCCCATAAGATACGTGACCATACAATGAATTGTAATTATCGTGAAATCAATACAATATTCATTAACGTGAATTGATAGATAATGTCACCATGTGACTGGAAATATCAATGGGAAGAAAGGGACTTTCAAAATACATTTGTATATTTTTTATAATTTCTATCAATATGATCTCTCACTGAAATAGAATCTCCTTACTCTGTTAGACTTGATGTCTATACATCTTTCATGAAATTTAAAGCCCTGCCGAATTACATGAGAAAGACATATTATCCATTTTCACTTAGTTTTGATGTCAGTGAAAAATGTTATTTTTTTTAGTACAAACCAAAATAATGTTCATAAATCATGATGTTAGTTTACTGCCAGTATATCAAAGTTTAGTGGCAGTGATTATAGACATACATTAAACTTTTTAGTAAAATCTACTCAGTTGGTCCAGAGTATCTGTCAAGCGATGTGTTGATGAGACTGATAAATTAGACGTTTACTGCCCTGAGTGATGCCAAAGTAATTTGCTTTATTACCGTTAATTTTGCACATAATTATTTACAAGAAAACATTAAAATAAATCATCGAACAGTAAATACTTATGACCTTCTCGGGCCCAGTAACAAGTCAAAAGCTTTTGGCAATAACCGCACAGTATTTTAAGTCAGCAGCTAATTAAAATGGAATTACTGTTTTACGTCAGTAATAGTAAAACAAACTACTTTTAGAATCAATGTAGTCTCAGTCTTACTAACTCTGAGCAGGAATTAGTGTTTATAATAAATCAGTTCAGTGGAAAGCTATTACGTATGAAGCGGTTGGTTTTAATTTAATAGCGGAAAATCAAAGGTATTTGTTTAAGCATATCTATGGTATTTCAAGATAAGTATTAATTTTTATTAGGAACTTTATGTTATTAATTTAGTAACAAATATGTTAACAGGACACAAAAATTCTGGAGATGTTCACATTTACCAGGCACAACAAATTCTGGTTTGTATATACTTCTACAAGATTTTTTACAATTAAAAACCTAGTAATTTATTGTTCTTCGCTATTCATTAACGAAACGAAGACAAGTCTTTCAAACAAATGTGTACCTAATTGTAATGGATTACATTCTATTTTCTGCTAGTTTCAATAACATTACGTTTAATGCTTACATTTGTATATAAGTCTTTGCTATACAGCAAATCTTTAAGTTTGTGATTTGAACAAGATTGAAATTATTTTGAATTAGGTATAATATGCTTTTATAATTTAGGTATACTATGTATAATATCCCCATAATCTGTAACATGGCCCAAAAACTTTAATAAATATGCTTTCGAATCAACTGATCTTTTTATTTCTAAAAAACGTTAGCTGCAAAGCTTGCAAGTTAATTCTCGTAGCAGGTCTCCTCACTCAAATCCGTAAGGGGTAGTTTAATACAGTTCCCTCGGCAAACAGTGGCAAGCAACAATGGTTGAGTATTAAAATAAACAGAGCAGCGCGTCGCCATGTGGCTCGGTCGTGGCGAGCAAACACAACACAGACTAATGTATTCAGAGGCTGCACATACAACGCCCGCACCCGGCGCCGCCTCCTCGCCTACAACTTCACTTTGATTTACTAATTAACCTATGACTTGCACAACTACACTTGCAACGTCCCAATCAAACGCTTGTTCTTCCATTACATGCAGATCATTTTTCATCAAGTTAGCTAGGGGGAGCCGAGAGTCATCTGTTCAGCCCATTATTTGACGCCTCAATGTAAAAAATATGAGCGTGCTAAACGTAGCGTAAACTGAAACGATTAAGTGCTGCAGTATTAAACCTGACAAGTGTTTTATAATAAAATCATATTATGTTGGACTCTATCACGTTTTTTCCTTCATTAATCATAAAAATTTAGCTTGAGTTACTCCGACTGCAATTAATGTTAAACATAAAAAATTTGTATAAAATCTTAGCATTTTCCATGAGAAATATTCACAAATATGTTTATTGCGTTTTAGTCAGTCATGGACTTTTTTATCAGTTTAGGTATTAAGCCAATTATTATAAAAGTAAATAATTAAATCCTGGCTATTATTCGATGGGTTTTGGGGCATTACTGAGCTTTAAAGCTCAAGATGAAATAAATCTGCATCACTAGTCCAGTTCGTAAGTCAAATTAAAAGAATAGACAGTCAAACAACTTGTCACTTGTTTAAAGAAGCCTGTACAAACAAATAAAACAAAGAGATATTTACCGAAACGGTATAAAACTATAAATCGTATAGAAGCGTCAGTAATTGGCAAGTTAAAGCTATGAGTAATAAATAAAGGCTCGCTCGCCATGTGTCGGTGTTTGCGCATTCAACTAGCGTTATGTGCAAAGGTTCGAGTCGACACGACCGTCTTTATTTGACACGTTGTCAGAGGGCGGGCACGGGCCCTCGAGGCGTATGAAAAACGTGAGGCCGCGCGGAATGATCTAATTGTATTCATTAGCCGGGCCAGGCCGCGCAAATATTGACACAAGCGGGACGCGCCGCTCGGCCCGGCCTCGGCTCGAGCTCGCTTTGATCATAACCGATAGTTACGTTATCAGGTGACATGTAGCTCGGAACTAACTTGTTACATGCCCACCTCCGAGCTTCTATATGTTTGTCTACTTGAATACATACTGCTATTTTATGTTTTAATTAAAATGTGGTTAAGTTTCACATTCATTTATTTTACATGTTTAGTATGATGGACTGAATTGCCGACTTAATTTTTTGGCTAAATGTGTATGTATATTTTCATATTGCATAAACTGTTTTCTGTCATAAGCATAATAATTTATTGTATTTGCATACATATAGTTAAAGGTTATTTTAGGTACTTAAGTTTCATGCAAGAACCCTGGTAGGGCACGGCAAGTCTAGATTTAATCCCAAAAAAAGATTTTCCTACATCTATTGAAAAACCAGTAAGGCCAATGCAAACACCATGGACAAAAATTAATTAGGTAGCAATCTCTCTGAATACAAAGTGGGTCTGCGTAAAGTAAAGCTAATACAAAATAAATCAATCGTCAAGCCGGCGCGGTCGAGCGCGACCAAACATCGCGAACACACCCCACTGTTTATACTTAGCGGATGAAAAGGCAACACCGAACGCCCCGGAATAATATTAGCTACCCTCAATAAGCCATTGAAATCTATCGACTGAAAATACCTCGCTGCGAAATTCGACCTTACTTTTTCTGCATTACAGCTCAATTTGTTTTGCTCGAACGATAGTCCGCCGACCTTTTGGATTGGTATAATTTTTTTACTAACTGGTAACATGTGTTAACATTTGATGATAATCCAGGATTAACACATCATAATAAAGAGATGAATGCATCGTTTATTCAGGCCGTATGTCGGCGCCATTCGACAGCGTTTAGTGAATGGCAGGTGTGCTGACGCAACTCATCTTATTTGATTGGATTGAATTAGGCTAAAGATTTTACATAAATTATAATGGTGTACGTGTTAACAGGCTCTGCTATTGTGTTTTAATCGGTAATTTGTTTGTATTATCGCGCTTGGTGGTTGTTGTATTAAATAGAAAGTAAAGACGTCAAAATCGTAGATACGTAATTGATCGACTCTTTGGAAATTTAGGTTGAAAACTTAGTTACCAATTCATTTAAACCTAAAGCGACATTTCTCATGTCTTCTGCGCTTTTTATAGCATGTCCCATTGTACGTAACATAAACTAAATAGCATATTGATAATTAAAAACCTAAATAAAGCAAAATAACTTATCAGTTACCAGTAAAACGTTTTCTATTGCCGTTAAAAATAGCATGTTTACAGTAAAACGATAATTTCCCAATATAATGCACGAAGTTTATTAAAACTCAATAAAGTCTAACACGTTCATAAATTCGATATAATGGCAATATATGAATGATAATGACGTCACAGTTCGCGACACGACAGATGTGAGCAAAGCGCACGGTCCATTACTTGTCACCCCTATTATCCACTGCTTTGTAAATAAACATCGGATCAACTATTAACTGTAAATATACGACTATTTGATACACTTCCATCAACAGCTATATATGAATATCACTTTATAAAATATAATGATTACCTATTCACTAAATAGCTATTGTGAACAATATTTTTGGAATGCCGTTTAAAACTAAAATTATGCTCGATAATTTCTAAGGTAAAAAGCTCCCTAGTGGTGATTAAAATAGAGATAGTAAAGTTTAATTAAAATAATTAATTTAATTTGTATGATAAACTTACCGCTTTAAAGTCTCGTATGCCGATTTTGTTTAATTTTAACACTACCTTTATACAAATATTTTAATTTATTCTAAATAGGTCACTTTTGTCTACGATAAACGATTAAAACAACAACAGATAACAAAATCAGTTTTAAAAAATATAAATCAAAATAGGTTTAATACCATTTAAATTGATTCATAAAGAATTGCTGGTTGATTTCGTCGAAAAAAATGCGGTAAAGCCATTTATGTCATAAAAAATAAAATAATAAAAAATATTTTTTAATGGCATCTGACAATTAGTTTTCATTAAAACTTGCCAGTAATAATTGCGGAACAATGAGGTTGTATAGTTTAACGTATCGTAACAATTAAAAAATATGCACAATAGATTTAAGCAAAAAAAAGGTTTTATTTTTACATCGTATAAATGGCGCATATAATTGAAAAAATGCCAATATTTTATACAAAAAAAAAATAAGAAAAAATTATTATATGACATCCTACAAAATTTTCACTAAAAACGGCCAGTAACCGTAGAAATTTTTGACAATAAACCAAAGAAGATTTATTCAATGAAATATCTAAAATCACGTAACAAAATGACTTTAAAACAATTAATCATTCGTAATCGATATCTGACTTCCCTAAACCATTCAATGGCTACCCTGCTGGGATTTTCAATTAAAAATGTAACAGATTTGAATCGATTTTGACGAATCACCGTGATTTGTCCGAGTAGCCGCTTCCGCGAGACAATGCCTGTAATCAGTTTGATCGTGGCACGCGACACGACAAATAGCCGATACGGATCGGCAGATGTTTAGTTAAACTGTCTCTGATCATTTGCTTTATTGATTGGACTTTGAAGTTGTTAGGTACGTACAACAAATTGCAGTTAACATCCTTTTTAAACTTTTGTCGCATTTTTGAAGACAGAATAAAAATGGTGATCAGAAAAATCAATACGACCACCACGGTAACTAAAATATTTGAGGAACCAAGTTATTAACATATTATGCCACAAAAAAAATCTATATATGTACATCAGACTTTATTTTATTAATAACACTAGGCAACACTCAAAATTTCCCGGGGAAAATTCATACCGTATTTTATTGATAATCATACACCTAATACCAGAAAAATAATAATTTATTTCAGTCACGTATAGGAATGGAGATTTTAACATTTTTGTAAAAAATCACTTTTTTTATTAGTTTTGGAGGGTAGCTCTAAATTCTTCTTAGTAACGATCACAATAATATTTTGTAGTGTCAGTATACATTGATTTCTTTCGCCATGTCTCGCTTTTGTGTTAATTCTCCGGATTTATTTTGTTTTATTTTCACCGAAGAGTAAAAAAACCCATAACACCGTTAAGTAATTACGAAGTGTTATTGTGCATATTTTGGTTTAGACGTTCGCAACCAAGATAAATATTGGGTGCCACACATGTGTTGCTTCTCATGCCACAAGAATTTGACAAACTGGTTTAATGGAAAACCAACTAAGATGCCTTTTGGTCAACGTATGATTTGGCGAGAACCTAAGGATCATATAAGTGACTGTTATTTTTGTCTCACAGATGTCAAAGGATTTTCTAAGAAATCTAAGCACACAGTAAAGTACGCAGAGGTGTCTTCCGTAACAAAACCAATACCACATTCAGAAGATCTTTCAGTACCTAACCCACCAAGTCACGTTGAATCCTCAAGTAACACTTCTAGTTCTGATGATGAATGTGAAGACTTTCAAGTGGCAATTACATCTAAAGCACCACATTTGATCAGCCAATCTGAGCTTGACGATCTCTTTAGAGACTTAGACTTACCTAAGGAAAAATGCAATGGATTTGTTCAAGTCACGGAATTTTTTTTGGGAAATAAACGATCGCCTCAATATGAAAGCCTTATAAACCAATTGTTACATGCTTATAAACAACTGGGGTGCAATATGTCATTAAAAATACACTTTCTGCATTCGCACCTTAATTTTTTTAAAGAAAATCTAGGCGCAGTGAGTGATGAGCACGGTGAGTGCTTTCACCAAGAAATTGCCTCAATGGAAAAGCGTTATCAGGGAAAATGGACAACTGCAATGCTTGCAGACTACTGCTGGTTTTTAATTAGAGAGACACCAACCTCTTCTTATAACAGGCAGGCCAAAAGAACAAAAACTAGTTTATTTTTCAAGTCTAAATAATATTTTACTTTAAAATAATAACAAAAAATTGTTAAAACTAAAAATAAATTTCTCTTAAAAGCTATACGTGACTGAGATGTTTTATTTACTGTTCTAAGTTCTCTATACCATGGCCTTTCCGAATCACACAATCAGATCTCTGGGAATTTTTTTTTTATTTTTTTTGTTGCCTAGTGATAAGATTTACTTTGTAATCTAGCGTTTTACACGAAATAAACATTTTATTATTTATTTTTATTTAGGTATTATAAAATGAGTATGTAATTTGGTTTGATCAAAGTGTTGGATTATTGATTGTCACCACTTTTGAACAAAGTAATACATATTAAGTAATTTACTTATAGATTTTTATTGTTGATTGGTGTTAAAATGACATCCGATATTCCATAATCATAACATTAAACTACAAGTTTAAATAAAAATTAGAGTGACTGTCAAAATGAGTTGCGAGTTTTTCAATGATCAATGATATTTGTAAGCGAGATGAAAAAGTGAATAAAGTGCAGTTTTAAGCGATCTGAATTTAGCCTATCATAAACAGTTTTCCCTTTTTTAATTGCAACTTTTACGTCACATTTATTTAAATCTTAGTTTTTCTTCTAACATGACTCTAAAACACATTCAAAACACATAACTCGCCGAAATATATCCCAACAATGCTCGTTAGAACCGTCAATACATACAATTGGCTAAAACTAAAACGCCCGATATTAGGATTCCCCCAAGTGACTCAGCATATTGGAGCAATACGTACAACGGCGTATCGGTTATGACGGCCATATATTCAGTGACATTGGATAGTTTGTGACACCCGCCTCTGTTCCCCTGCCGAACTTGGACGACGGAATGGAGTAACAATGAACTTGCTGTTTAGAATCACAATGCTTCAACTTTTTGTAAACCTGCTGCCATAAAAACCTGGGTACAAAGTTGTTAGAATGAACTGATTATAGTTTAAAAAAGAGTTTTACATTGAAGAGTTTAAACACTGTTAAATAAATATACAATAAGCATGTTTTATTATGTAATCAATAGCTAAATATTCCCATAAGATAGTTAGGTATTACAAAAATTATCAAACTCTAACATGCAAAAATTCTCAGATCACCCGAATCGTGGGAAATAACTACATAGAAATTATTCCCTATGGACCACGGTAACGTGTCACCTACTCCAAACGGTGGGAATCACCAAATTACAAGCTAAAAACATTTTTATACATCCCTTAATGTCACATAGCAATTTTCTCGTATTCGAATTGTATTACTATACTCCAGAGAGATAGTTGCACTTGATCCCACGATTCCCGGAGGACATCACAACAAGTCGCGAGCTAAATGAAAAATAATTGCGAGAACGAGCAAAGGGGTGACATGATTACAACAGAGACAGCAATACTCAATTCACATACATATGTTAGACAAGGACGACTGTATTCACACTCTTTAGGCTAGCTCAAAGTTGAATTAGGTATAAACGCTTTTGTAATTGCTGGTGGGCAAACTTCGATACCTTCGGGACCTTTAATGTGAGAACCATGGAAAGTATTACTTTCACACGTTTTCATATTTATTTGATGTCCTGTAATAAACTGGTGTGGTCGTTTTATGCTTATCCACATGAGACCGAATGAATGGGAATAAAATGCCGATAATAAACTTGTCGTCACTGGGAAAATATTCAATATCTAGATTGTAAAGGTTGGCGACGTAGTTCAATGATCGAAAATGTAACTTAGTTGAAATTTATCTAACATACAAAACAATTACTCTTGTTTCTACAAACAAATCATTGTAATATCTTGTGACGTATTTCGTAGCTCGTAGTTCGTAGCCCGTAGCACCCTCCGTAGCTGCTCTACGTACCTATGATTACGACCTCGAGCCAGTTTTTAATCGCTTTAAGTGCTTGCTTGGATTTCCAACACTTATTTATCGTGAATAGCTAAAGAAGAAGAATGGTGTTTTATGTGAGAATAATACTGTCGTGCGATAGAAGGTGGCAATTTAATCAAGGCTCATATTTTATGGGTGTAGTCATAAAATTATGGTATGTATTTGAGATGGAAATTGAAATATTTACATAAATATATTTCTGAAGTAGTAAGACCTTTAATATTCACTGAGATAAACAACAAACGTTAATATTTTTCGCAATCAGAAAGTGACTACGAAAAGTGTGAATAACACTTATTATTTGGCAGATCGTGAGAACATACATGAGATGTTAATCAATTAGGCGAGGCAGATTATCGACGACAGATCACAGCTATGGGAGTAGTGCGCCACGGTGCGCGGGCGCAATCAGCCGAGCTCCTCCGAGCTTCCCACGGAGAGTGACGAGCTTGTCTCACCGTATCAAATGTCACGCCCCATGTCCAGTTTAACACAGATAATACCTTTGATGATCACAATCTGATACGCTTGTTTATTTGTATAGCACTGCATATTATTATTAATTAAGTGATGTGTGAAGTGGGACTAGTAATGTACGGAACTAAAAGTTCTACTCGTCTGCCTTTCTCATCATAGGTGATGTTTTTATAATCAGTATTTTTCAATTATTTTTTATGATGGCGTCAATATCTTTTCTAGAATAAACCTAATCAAATATAATACTAACATCCAAAAATCATAAAACGTATTTACCATGAATTAATCATTTAAAATCACCGTCCCCTACAATAAAATTACCGTTCTTGACATTTGAAAATCACACAACACTTAAGAGAAGTATTATATCGTGATATGGGATCAAAACCCATAAGTTTATGTGGTACCCTCCCGACAAAAGCACGAATCACTAGACAAGAGCGTCCCGCCACTAAGTGATTACTTAATCCGCTTTTATCGTTAGCCGAACCGACGGCAATCAACGCGATTAACTAAGGGTTAACACTAAACCGTCCCATTACTTAACGTTGTTGTTTCATTTCGATACTAACCACTTAATATGTGATATTGAGAAGTTAATTTCGGATAAAATAGGTTCATAATCGTTTTTTTTTTTTACTTTAAATACAATTAACTCCAAGCATTTTATAATCGCATATTCTACGATAATTTCAGTAATATGAAATGTTTATACATTTTATCAAACCACACCCACGAAAACGCACCAATACTTGTTACAAATGCTACAATAGCGTAAATTACATACTAAAATATAATTTTCCTTCCGTACCCAATAACAATATTATTATGGTTCTGTCGCGCCATAAAACTCAATTGAAGCAGACAATGGCAGTTTTATTCCCCATTTGAAGTGCAGCGAGCGACAAACATTTGTGGCAAGTGTATCTGATCGGGCACACGGTGGGAGAGAGAGCGCACGCGCCGGTCACGTGACCTGCGCGTGCGACACCTGCGCGCTCGCAGGGTCACAAAGCACTCGAAAGTGATCATCATGCGAATCTGTGTTAAAATAACAACTACTGATTATAGACGCCCTCGCTCCAAATAAATCGGTCCAAAAGGAATATAGGAAGGTCGGTATTGTGAAACTTGATATGTTACGAGATAATTACATTGTCATATAGTTTTATTATTGTTTACGTTTAGTTTAAAAGAGTTGCATGTCGAAATATCTCTCAAATATTGAAGTAACAGTGACTTAAGACCAATAAATAAGATTTCGTTACAAGCGACTGACTTATGAAATAAATGCCTTGCCTTCCTTTCTTAACAGCATAAACATAAAATGAAATCGTACCAAATACTGAACATTGTTAATTCATAGCAGTCTATCTAACGATCATGAAATCTTAAATTGAACGATTCTCGGAGAAAAGACGTAAAACCAATTACAAGTGAGAGCAATGGCAGACAGTGCATCAGTCCGCTCAGCCGCCCAGCCGGTCCCAGCGGACTGCAGGCGCAAGATCTTAGATCGAGAGCTGGATTGACATTTTGTTGGCGTATCCCGGCGGGGTCCATGTCAATCTTTATTGCTGCCTCTCGGGTCACAGCGAGCCCCTGTCACGTGTCAGGTGACCACCACTCTTGGTAATAACAATCAGCTTACTATTCCATTCTAACTCACGATTCTTGTTAGACGTTTCTCAAATATTACAGACTGAAGGCTACGATGACGAACTGTCTGTCGACTTTATTTGATCACGTCTAAACTTCTACTGTATTTCTTCTATGCTTCGAAAAACGTCAAATATTTGACGCTTTTCATTATGAAAATTAGCAGATATTCAAAGTTATGTTCAGCTACTGCCGTAATGTCAAAGTTCTTAAGTACGCTTACGTACGCTGCCTATGAGTACAAAAACAAATGCACTGCTGATCTAATGTTTGACTTTCTTTATTTAACTAATGGTGAAGATTGTTTCATGAAACAAAGGCACGGTGTACATCGACTTATCTCGACTCGAACTAATCTCTCGCGGCGCACGGGGATAACAATAAAACCAAAATCGTCTGTGATAATATAGAATTTATTGACTCGGACGCCACCGTGCAACACCGCTTGATGGATTAAATTGCCCTATCCCTATGACAACGTTGGCACAGAAAAAATACGCTGTGTATTAAAAAGCAGCTGGTCATTTTTCAAGTGATTCCTTTTGCTCTAACAGAACAGTTGGCCGACTTTTTATTTCACACCGGACGGGTGGCTTATGGCAAATTGTGCGTTTGCTTAACGCTTACGCCGGCGAGCAGTGTTTGCGCACAGCCTCTGATGAATTTGGGTAGCAGCCGCGTGTTGAATTAGGACACGTCGCACCGTTTATTCATTTATATTTTTATGTAGATTTGTCGCTGACCACAATTTTTATGTTGGTAGATATTTGTATATGTAAATATTCAAGGTGGCCAAAATTTACCCATCTTGTATTGTCTTATATTGTAATACTAAAAACTTAGAATAAAGAGACATAAAACAGTGTTTTTGTTACATAAATAAATATAGATAGCAGGACCAAATGTTTGGTAAACCTAGAACACACACTGCTGCACACATACCAATCGATAATTACTTAATTTAAAATTAGCAAAACACGCGGCTGTTTAATGGCAGGTATAAAATACAATGCAGCATTAAATTGATATTTGTTTATTTACCGAAAAACAAGCCGCTCGTTGCAGTTATCCGGTTTTAATTGTAATATGTGAATTCGTATTTTCCAGGCGAGTTTTAATTATCAGGAGTCGCGCGCGCTTGAGTTACGCGACCGCCCGCAATATTTATGGCGGCACCCCACCATTCCAATACACTTTTTAACGTAATGAGCGCTCGTTGCCGCGGGAGGGTGCCTCCCGCTTATGTATACAACAACGCGATTGTTTATCCATTATACAATGCCTATGTACTGAAATAACCTACGGCGCGGTGTCGTCAGTATAACGGGAACTGAATCGAAAATATGAAAACCCGTTTCATAAAAATAAATGAAACAAAATGTAGGTTGGTGTCGTTGGAACAATAAGAGTGTCGGTTGCGCCGAGGGCGTCATATCCCGGAATACGTGAGCAGGTCGCGGAGTCGCCGCGCGTTATACGTGATCAGATAACTATAAGACAGCGCAGCACTCGCCCGATTCTGAATTGCATTAAACATTCAGGAGGAGCTCACGTCGCAGATCTGACTCACATAAAAATGAGCGCTTATTATGAAATTAACTAGAGCTAACCGCACGATGTCTGCTCGCTTTTTTTTCGTAGGCACCGCCCGTCAGCCGCACTCGAATTACTGGACGCTAATTGGACTGCGGAAATGTGACGGACGGCGCGGGAAACCATTTATTTTTTTCAAGCCTACTGTGCCTTGTGAGAATAATCTTCCTAAATCCGTATTTTTTTTTTACTCTTCATTTTGGTTTCACCGATGCTCAATCAAAGAATAATTTAATCTGTACATGAAGTTTTTTGGCAATAGAGAGGTCCATTTATACAATTTAATCTGCTTGAAATCAAAGAATAATATACTACCTTTTAGGTTTGGCTAGTTAACATTTTACCAGTAATATCTTTCCTGTACCTATATATGTCACAAATTTTGATTTCATACAAATTGATCTTAAAAAACTGTTCCTGTATAAAGTTATATTAAACTACGTGAACTGACCTGTACCCTCGCTTCTGTGAGGTCTATTTTCATGGCGATCTCCTCCCTGGTGTAGATGTCAGGGTAGTGTGTCTCCTGGAAGGCTCGCTCCAGCTCCTTCAGCTGAGCTGATGTGAACGTCGTCCTGATTCTTCTCTGTTTTCTCTTTTCCGTCAACGAGCCTTCGTGTCCGCCGTACACTTTGTATGGAAGCCCGGCTGAAAAGAAAATTCCACTTAAAAACTGAAATACTTTCATAATTATAGCTTGTTTAATTTAAAAAAAGATGACCTTGTTATCTTTGTCTGAATACGTTACTTCGAATCCTATAATAATTACCTATTTTTCTGGATTATAACCAGATTAATTTAATAACAGATTTACTCGTAGTTCGAATGGACTCATCACAAATATGTAGTTTGGATAGAAAATCTTTTTGTAATCACATAATTAAAGTACCTTTATAGTTTGTTACGGGCACACCTTTAAACGGATTACCAAGTTTTTTACCCAATCATAGAATAAATTAGCAGTCACCTTTGCGGCGTTGAACAAAACTTTTTAATAAGACAAAATAAATCATTTTACAATTGTTTTAGACAAATCAGTTCCTATGAATTTATTTAATGAGTGATATAAGTAGGTAAGAGTACGGTGCACGTTTGGGGCGGCCATTTTTGTCTCCCCCCCCCCCACGGTGGCTCGGAGACGCTCCCTGCCCTCTCAATACCTACGTTACGTTCACAATACATTTATAGCTTCCACTAACTCTTCCCAAACACTGCTCTGCACATTTTCACTGCTTTAGCTTTATTAAAACGAGAGAGTACAATGACAATGACTTTCTATGATTTTAATTGTTTATTTTACTTTAAACACTTGATTGCGAACTATAGAGTTACTGTTTATTGAGCCATTAATGATTGTTTATGTAGTGAATGTTAAAAAAATATGGTTAAATAATTCCTGGCTATGTGAAAATAGTCTGAAAGTAAATGCGTTGAAGTATAAAGCAGTACAATGTTGTGGCAATAATATTTGTGCATTTGTTGTTGTAGTAGGTAATAAGATATTTTACATAGGTTTTATTTATTTACTTTTACTTAAAAATCACAATCGTTAGTAAATTATTATGCTTTATATAAAATAAATTACTTATAATTTATTTACAATACTTCCACGCAAAAAGTACTCAAAACTCATGTTAAAAGTGGAATTGAAGTCATAATTTCGTATATAGCATATATTACAAATGGTCTAAATTATCAGATGAAATCATTCTGTGGCTACTAGAGATAACTATATAGATAACGAAGAAAAACTCGTAGCTTTAGGTTGTCGCGTGGTATAAGTATCGATCGTAGTAGCGCTACGCCGTAGCTCGTAGCCCGTAGCCCGTGCTACGTGAGGCAATGGACTCCTTTTTATTTGGCGTCTCGTGCAACCTTGTGCAACTTAAAGAAAATTGAATTGTCTTTACTTCATCATTAATAAAAATAGTGATGATAAAATCTTATCAAAACATGTAATGCTGCGATTACTTAAACTTTAATAGCAAGCCAACTGCAATTTTCTAGGAAAACATCCAGAAAAGATACTAATATTTGTGATGAATTTTATGTAAGTATATTCATGGATCTTAAATAATAAACAAAGTCATGACCATTTTATAGTAGTTCCGACTTAAATCTTTCTGCTTGCGTAAGTGTAACTATAAGTAAGATACCGCTGTAGTGGTGAAAGATGATGCTATGAAAACATAACCCTAACTGACATTAGACATTAGATGTGGCACCGCGGTGCGGGCTCAGCAGACCGCAGACCGCACGCGCGCAGCGACAATTACCTCAAATGAACCGGAATTAATCGAGACTCGCTTCTTGGCCGAGCTGCGGTCTCATTTGCATTATTAATAGAGGCTGCGGAGAGGGGCGCGGCGAGGGGGGGCTCGTGTCACTGCCCCCGCGACCCGCACCCCGCGCAATTTGCGGGACCTAATGAAGAGGATCTTTGCAAGATGTTTCTGTTCATAAGATGTTTAATTTGAGTTTGCAGTTCGTGGGTCAGGCACGAGGCAGGGCCGCTCATTGTTATTGCGAACGTTATGTTTTATTGGGAGGCAGCCGGCGGGCGGAGCGCGGCCTACCCATTGTGTGTTCAAGTATTTCAGTACCTTTTCACTTTTTAAGGCTCTCGTTGACTCGTACTGGCGTTTCCTTTATTGTTCGTGTGCTGTAAAAAATCCTGTCTACATTATCACTGCACAGAACACCAGTAGCCACACTATCACTAAAATATTCTGCTCTCATTACATAAATTCCATAAGCGATTCAAGGTTAATAAACACAATTAGCAGGCGAGTCACGTGGTGTTACGAGGCTTAGGTGCGTGCGAGCACGTGGCTCTAATTAATCGTCACGGAGCGATTAATTCACAGGTGATATGATCCGTGGCGCCGCGCCCCCACCTTACCACCTGTTCCCCCCTCCCGCCCCTCGAGACTCCACTTGTTAATTACAGAACTGTGAGACTGCTTGAAGGGCGCTAAGGACTTTATCAGAGGCATGTTTTGCTTTGCACTTGGGAATCTTGTGATTCCCAAGAAAATTCTTATATGTTTCGTGTTGCCATTTTTCTCATTGATTGTGAAGTGCAATGATAAAATTACTACTGAGTACAAGATCTTTATTTATCACTTCATGTTTAGTTTGCAGTTGTATATATGTAGGTATTTAGTTATATATATATATTATATATAAATCACGTTTGGTTTAAGGTATTAAGAAAGATTTATGTTGAGTATAAATTATAAGTTCCGCAACAACAACATGTTAAACTGCAATCCCGTGGCAACTAGCAATCCTGCGAGCTGGGATTCAGTAGTATATTATATCACGATCCATCTCTAAGTGAGCCGTGGTTCATTTTTCTCGCGTCACGCGAAAAGTTCGCCAACATCCATAATGCAGGCGATGTCGGCGCGTCATCGCGGCATATTGCGCCACCGCCCCCCGCGCGCCGCGCGCCGCTCCCACCCGCGTGGCAAGGGTTACAGCTTAGATTAATGAATACTGCCCCGCGACCGTGTTACACGGCTTCCTGACGCTTTCACGCCTCCATATATCAGCCACTTGAGACTTGAAACTTTCATTTTGTTACATGAATCTAAAAATCTTGAAGCCCGCCTCGAGAATATAATAAAATGGAATAAGAGTAATATAGGTACATATATGTGAGTTTACTGTGTAATATGCAACAGCCATATATTTTATATTACAAATAAACATGTGGGTAAATTTGCGTAATGGCGGCAGTAAAACGAAAACACTTTTACGTAAAGCTAAATAAAATTGTGCGGGAAGGCATTACGTGCGCCTCAAGCCTTTAACCCTTATCTGTGTGTAATATGGCTGATATTCCGAAACCAATTATTCAGTTAAAATATTTGAGATGGTTGACAGCTTACAACATCAGTTTTCTATACACATTGACCATTCTCATTTGCTTCGTAGCGAAATTACATTACAAGAGTAGAAGAAAGGAGTTATATACGTGAGTAAATCTAATTTCGTATTTGTACATAAAACCATTTCCATACAAAGAAAGTTCGTTGACTTGACACGAGTCAGTGATGTGCCTACAAATTCGCATACTTTAACATATTCACATTTACCAGAAAACAATAATTTCTTTTCTAAAAATAAAAGTCAGCTCCCTCGCCGAGTGTGGCGCAGTAACATTGTAGAAGTTACGATCGCGGCTCCGGCTCAGCTCAACTGTGAGATATTGCCTTTTTTATGGCCCACTCTACTATACTATACTATACTGGGACAGAATAGATCACATGATACGATAAAATATTGCCCTCGGTTCTCGTACCAAATCGAATTAACCCGTCCACTTGCATACAAAGGCGACATGAGAATAGGAATGGTGATATCGAGTTAGGATACCGACCTGTTTTCCCTCCGCAATGTTCAGTTTTGTGGACGTGGGACGAACACATAAAATGTTTGCTCTGCGCGAAAATATTCTGAATCGAGATTTCAAATAAAAGACATCGCTTAGTGCGTTCACATCGAGTAACTTGCTTTAAAATCTATCGATTGTGTAGAAAATTCAAACAAGTTGAAATGATTTTATTACAAAGATCCACATAGCTATCGTATGGTTTTATATCTATCTAACCTACAGAAATGTATATTTTCGAATAGTCAAGGGTTTGTGAACCTTTCTTTCTTCTGTATGAGTGACGAGAAAAATTAGATACATTCAGATCCTTAATATCTGCTTAGTTTTAATGAAAGTCATGCAATCTTTCATTAAAACTAAGCATGAATGTATAACGACTTAAACTTAAATCATCAACATATAATTATAGACCCGAACAAATTTTGGTAAAACTAGATAGTGAATTGAGTTCTCATTGTACTCGTATATTAACTTTCCCAATGTAAATAGAATCAGTGTAATCTTAACCCCGTAATTCTTGTAATTGTACTACAATTAATACACAAACTTGTAATTAATTTCCGAGTGATTAACGGGTATAATCCGGAGTTACTCGAGATTACGTGAGAGTTGGCGCCCGAGGTAAGTTATTGTGTTGCGTGGGCGACGGCGGGGCGGGGTGTGGCGCGAGGGGGTGGCAGTCCACGCAGGCTGTGAGCCACAAGATGCAGAGAGAAGACTGGCTCGGGCTCCGCTGTCCTCCCCTTAAGATTCTCGCGGACGCCGTTGCCAATTAGGGACGCAATCGCTCACGCGGCGAGGACTCCCCCGCCGGGCCCGCCCCACCCCGTGCACTACTCTTTGTTTCGTGACCGACGTCGGCGTCGTCGCAGCCTCCCGTCCCGCCACTTGTTCACCAAATGAAAACGGTTTCACTTTGGTATTACTAAGAGTAAAAGCAATAAAGATAAAGTTTAAGAAAGGTTTTCCACCTTTTTCCGCTTTGGTTTCCAAAGTTAAGTTTGTTTTGTCTTTTACTGAGACATTTTATAAATGATAGTTATATAAACTTGCCACGTTATCTTTGCAGACATACAGGACTCTTTGAGCCGATTTACAAGTTTACGAATCGTGTTAAGCGTTTTCCTAACTTGGTGTTTATGTACAATTGTGAAACCTAAGTCTCACTAAAAACATTAGATTTTTTATGAAATTCTATTGTATCTCATGTAGATACTAGTTGTCTGAGTTCTATAGTTTAAATAATTACAATTAAAGGTTAAAGTCAAAATCTTATATCGATTTGCTCCACTTTAAATTAGATAGTACAAATCAAATAACGATTTCATATAAGTATAGCAATTCATATAAGTAGGTACTATTAAATAGGGTCCCATTATATTTTAATTATATAATACATTTAAATAAATTAATTCACTAAGTCTTTCTTTAGTATATGCGAAATGGCTAATGGAAATAACAACAGCATAAAGAGCGCATGTTACTTCTCTGACTGCGTGATACCGTAAAGCGCAACAACCTACAATTAATTATGAATTTAATTGTATTTCGCAAAGCATCCTTACGTATTACGAAATGCAAGTTCTCTCCGTCAGTCTGTCCGTTGTTTCGCTTACAACACAGAACCACTGATTCAGTTTACATGCATTTTTTATTTGTAATTCATCTGCTCATACTCTGAATGTCTAGAGCTGCTTTTATTAAACTGTGCTAAGTTTCATTGAAATAATTAGATTTGTATGAAGGTACTTTTTGGTAATTCGAAAAGTTATCGTTTTATAAATATCCTTTTGAGGTAAAAGTTAGTTTAAACTTTCCGTGGGAATTTGATATCGTTAAATTGATATAACCTACAACATACATATTATTGCTTCGTTTTTCAATGAGTTGGTTCTGTAGTCTGCCCTAAAAATGTGGTGTATAGAAAAATATTGATTAAATTCCTAAAACATAGATGCTGAGTTTAAAAATAGAGTTTGGAGCGTTGATTTGTAAAGTTGAGTTTAGAACAATTGATACCATAATAATATAACTACTACTTTGGGATAATGGTAAACGATTTCAAAAAATTAAATTAAATCGTTGTTATGATAATTTCTCGGTAATGAGTCTTAATTTTTCCGAAACCTGAATCGAATTCTCTCTTTACTGAAATCATTCAATATATACAATTCTTATTGTAGATCTGGATTTTGAAAGATGTCCGTAATATCACGACAAAATAACGAATCAAATTGATAATTGAATATCGAAATTAAAAATCAGTAGTTGTGATTATTTTCATTCCGTAGAGCAGACGATTACAAAGATGAAAACTTTTCAGGTTTTTCTTTAAGACAAGATAATACATTCCGGTCGGATTTCAAGGAAATATTAAAAAACTTCGTGTTTCTTTACTAGAGAAGGCGCGTAAGTGGGAGATTCATGAACTTCACACAAAAGGAAACAAAACTTTTCGTGTAATGGAAGAGCTTTCAACATTACAAGTACCTACGTAAGAATACACTAGATCGAAAATGTAACAGAAGCATATAATTAAATCATCAGTCGTAATAAGTCCATTGCTGAAGCTGCCCATTTAAGTTGTATCATAATCATTGTTATCATTTAGTTTTGGGAAAAAAATCTGTCTCAAACTGACTCATTATCTCTCGTACTTTTTGTAATTATGCAAAACAACAAAGAAAGAATCAAAGTTAATATTTGATTATCTGGCCTAAAGAGTAAGACTAATCATATTTAGTTCTAGTTTAAATTAAAATACATAAATATAATGGAACACCAAATAAATTAAATAAATAAATTTAAAGTAGCAAAACCACAAATACTTACTAATAGTCAGATATTTAGATTTTATATTACATTCATTTAACCACGATCATCTTATTGCAGGGCAACGGACGCTCTACCATATTTTTGATAGCCTCTATTATTTCTTTTTTTTTATGAAACAAGCCGGTAATCGAGCGAACGTATTACTTGATGGTAAGCAATCGCCGCCGCCCATGGACACTTGAAACACCAGAGGTGTTACAATTGCGTTGCCGGCTTTTTGGGAGTTAGGAATTTAAGGGTTGTTGTTCGGGAATCGGGGATGGGGAAGATTGGGAAGGAGGGAATTGGGCCACTTCACAACAGGTTAGCTTCACTGACTGACAGACTATTATTTATTTATTTCCTTATTGACGTTTCAAAATTACCTAAGTATATGGTTTAATTGGAATAAATGATTTTGACTTTGACTTTGATGCTTGCATTGCATGTTCCAAAAAACACTAATTTTCCTAACTGAAAATTACAGCAAGTGTTTGGGATTTTTAATGATTATAATAAAAAAAATCACAAAAATATTAGGTACCTATGCCATTTTTTTATTTCTTGTAGTTTTACGTGTTTCAAATTCGTATAAATCAGTGAATTGACTTTAAGAAATATGTATCATTTGTCAGTTTACTATACTTAATAGAACTAAAGTCCAAAATATTTTCTTAATCTCTGCTAACACCCATCGGCGGTTAAACCGACAAACGACGCACTAACAACACTAAAACCGCTTCCTATTTGAATTGAGTCTCTCACCACAGATAAAATATGATAGGTGCATGTAAATATGTATAAAATATGACATTACAAACACTACGTATGTATGTAGTCATACTCAGAAGTATGAACACAAAACAATACAGAAGCCCTATCATTGTCTACTTGTGATATTCTTTCCATAAAATAAAAGAACGGTACCTACATACAATTATTCACGTTGATTTATTAAGTAACGACCAGCTTTGTTTGAAATTTAATGACTAACTGCCGTACAGAGAATCATTTAATGATTACTTAAACTATTCCTTAGTAACAAATTAGACTCTCTAAATAATAAAAAAACCAAATAAAAATAACCATTAAATGACTGAGTACGGTGGTATGTTAAATACAATCATAACTGATTAGGTTTTTATTAATCCAACTAATACATAATCTTAAGTGCGAATATTCTTCATATAAAATGCCTCAAAACACATGTGTCCGTACTGTCCGTTAAGCAGTAACTTAACCAGACTTTATGCAACAAACCCTCAAAACGTGGACCTCAATTTATGCCTTCGCTTCTATCTTTCATCTTATCTTACTGCCATCTAAAATCTTATAATACCTTACATAAGTAATTATTTCTCTTTTTAATATCAAAAAAGAGATACATCAGTTAACATAATAATTTAAGGAGTATTTGCTTCATGGATTAACCCTCAGTCTATAACTAACCATCTGTGGTTAGTGTAATGATACTATTATCGTGTTAGACCTTTGTCTAACTACCCCTCTTAACCCTTAAAACGTTGCGATAAACTAAATCTGTATTTTCTTATCTCAGGCATATAATTAACCATTACTATACATTATCCTAATGAATATTATAAATGTGAATGTTATATTGTTTATTACTTCTTTAAGTTTCTTGAAAATTTGCTTACATGAGTTCCTTGCCTTTCAAGGAAAAATGCAATAGGGTCTTAAATCTTGTTATTTATAAATACAATTTAGTCCTATACGGTTTTTATTTAACCAAAATTTTATGAAAAGCTCTGAAAGTAATAAAGCCATGTGAAATATTCTTTAACCATTGAAAAAAAAAATTTTCTGAAAGAAACAAAGGCCGGTTTTAATTCCAGCAATATCAGTATTTATCCGCTCGACAGAAGTCTTCGTTTGAAACAGGCAAAGCCGCAGGCAGATAACTAGTTAGCAATAAAATTACAACCTTTCATTTACAGCTAAACAGGTTTCATTTATGAATGTAAATTGGCACGTCAATAACTTTAAACCGTATCATTAAATATTAATTAATTGTTAACAGTTCTGTCATTCAATTCAATTATTATTATAAATGTTTTACACTAGATAGATAGTAAGCTGCGTATATAATCATTGAATAGTTGAAGTTCCTTTAGTGGTCATCATTATCTTTAAACTAAAGATAGAAGATATAGTCTCATAATTTCTTTTTATGGTTCTCTGAAAATAAATCAGAACAAGATTGTGGTTTAAAAATCAGTTCAAATCAAAAAAAGATGAAAAATTAGTTCTATCATTTTACCTATATTTAGCAAAACCTAAAATGCAAAAGTATTGCCTTCCTGTTTAGTGCTTTTTAACGCTTTAGAATGTTTTTGTCGACTATAATAAATACATAGACAAAACATTTACAGTACAAATAAATAAAGTTATAAATAAACGTAACAAATGTTCGTGAAGGAATTTTAGAAACACAGCCTCTGCGGTTACGCAAACTGCTACGTTGTTTCGTAGCCGTAACCGCTACGCAAGTTCTACGTAGTCGTAGCCGCGGCAGTGTAGCGGTAAGAATAAGATTCTGTAGAGCTTTTTAATTTATTACTATTATTATAACAATGTTTCTTCTCAATTTATTACTTAAGGTACATACTAATTACTGGATTAAAAATGTATCTGCTATGAATGAATCTAAAAAAAAGTTTGATAAGTAATGCGTTTTACATGAGTGCCGTCGGGTAAAGTTTTACTTACGTTGTAAATTCATGGATGGTGGAAATATGTGGTGGTTCCTCATGGCAGCATCTTGTGGTCGTGCGCACTGTGGTGGTGGAGGCTGGTAGCGCATGCCCTGGTACCGGTATGCTGCCTGCGACATCTGGCCGCACGAGGCGAGCTCGCCCCAGGATAGCTCGCCGCCGCCGGAGCCCAGACATCCTCCGTCGAACCCGCCGCCCGCGCCGCTCAGGTACCCGTACTCCATGGCGTTCAGTCAACACCAGCTATCTACCCAAACACCCGGACATGTGCTCCAACGAGGCTCGTAATTAATGTTTCGCGTAAAACAACAATAGTGCCGCGAAAGCGCCGCGCCGCGCGGGGCGCGTGCGTCTTGTGTCGGGACGAACCGCGCGAAGGCTCACAGCCGCATAATTGGATGAGCAGCGACTATATCGAATTATGCCGATTACAGATGGTATCGGATCTCAGCGATAGTTTTTGCCAGCGCGGAGGACCGCGCGCTCGCCCCACTTGAAATCGAATGATAAGCCTAATTCAATAAGGACGATCCTCGAGGACGGGGCGGGGCGCGCACCCCCGGCCGCCGCCCAATGGCCGGCGCCGGCAACACAGCGCCGCGCTGCCATTGGTCGCCGCGCACCCCCTCTCCGCGCGTCACTCGGGGGTGCGTGTCACGACACTTGTCTACTTTTCTTTTCGCCGACAGTTCCTTTGTCATTGAGGAAAATAAAAAAGTTGTAATTAACGATCCAGGTAGGTACCTACTTAACGAATGACTGTAGGTATTTAGGTTCAACTTCGTTTAATAAAGCGATACCTAATTAATTAAATAAAAATTGTTTTCATTATTATTATTTTTAAAGTTAGTAAAATTAAATGAGCAAACTTTTTCTTAAATTGATTAAGTTGCTTAGAATTTCTTATGTTTTCTAACACTAAGCTCAAATAGTATAGAAAAGTTTTCAGGAACTGCCCAATGTATATTACTTATCTACAAATGAATATACTATACACTACAGCCTACTTACCTAACTCTTACCAAAGAATTTATACAACAAATCATTTCACATTAGCAAACCAAAAGGTGTGATTATAAAGGTAACTTATAAATCAGTTGTAACTGCTCCTATAATAGGACGGAATCATTTCATTTAGTTTCGGTTCCTGGGGGATAACTCGATAACTGATAAAACTTGTGTAAGACTCCCCGCGCGGGATGTAAGACGGGAGCGGCGCGACGCCACTGAATAAGTAAACACACAAATACAAAGTATAGTCACAATGTTTTATACTCTCGTTTTATAATTAGCTAAATGAGGCTTTCCTTAATTGTTACTTTTCAAATAGGATGTGCAAAAGCGAAAAAAAAGTTCGTCTCTTTCGGTCGAATTGTTTTTTTTTGGACCATAATCGTTTCTAAATACTGTAGAAATTGTTGTAGATAGTAATACTGGAATCTAGAACTGACAAAAATTATAAATTATGAGTTATTACTGTTTTTCAAAATAGGTAAAAGAAATTATTAAACTATACTTATAAGTATGTAATGTGGTTTGATATCGTCTAAAATACTGCATGGCATTTTTTTGTTTCGATTAGTGAGAAGTCTTCTTCAAGTTACAGGTAGAGAATATTGTATTTATTGCATTTATGTACGCAATCGTTTTGAAGGCACCAAACGAGACACCTTCTTAGTTTCTACCCCTATTTTGAAAAGTATTTACAAGTAACTTGGTTTTACTAATTGAAATCTGAGTCTAAAAGTACTAAAAGACAATTCGGTGAGACAGTACAAAGTTTCGAAAGAACCTCGTAAAACAATGGAATCTAGTACAGTATCGTGAAAAAGTGCCTTTACTCTTCAGATAGACAAACACATCTAAGCTCAGCGGGATACAAACAAGTGCAGGGGATCGTGTGAGAACATGACGCGTATAATATTCACAATATTGAAATTACGTCTCCGGTCCTCGGGGACATCGCACGCGACCGCGCCCGCTCCGCGACTCGCAGCCCGCTACCTTATTTATTATTTATATTAATTACACCGTTGCTAGTCACTTTTTTGTTGTTCGTTTTTTATTGCTTTCCCTAGCTGGTTGTGTACATGACGATTAGTGTTGTATCTATGATTTATGTATAGCTGGGTAGTAGGTAGCTATTGGAATTTTAATGACATTTGTGATCAGGTACAGTCAGGTAGGTAGGTATTGTTTGTATAAAAATATGTACTAGAAATATTTTGAAATCAATGACTGATTAGGTGTGTACCTAATACTATAAAAGTTCAAGCTTGAAAACAACATAATTTATTTGCAACTTCGAAAAGTAGTTTAACAGAATCAACAAGCTACCAAGAATCAAAGTGGATTCTAAGGATTTTTTTTTATTTGTTGCCACTATTTCGCCTGCTGATAAGCATTGATACGTCCTACGATGGAGCGACGTCTGTCCTAAGCAACCTATTCACTCGTGCCTTGAGGACACTCAGGTTATACTCACCAGGAAACACAGACTCCAGCAAAGAATTTTACTCCTTAGCTCTAGGAAGGTTGAAGCGAACCGCATCGTGCGATTTTGTGCTATATCTACTATGAAGCAGTGGCGCAGCGCTGATTGTCTTGTGGTTCGATGATGGAAAAAACTAGGGGGAATCAAGTTGTGCAACTCCCACACACACTCACCGAAATATATCAGCTAAACAACGGAAAGGCTTGCAACTTTGCGGTTGTGTTCGAGACTTTGAAACTGGGCCTCCACAAGTGCATCGTCGTTGATGTGCTTCTTGGCACGCGATGTGTTCTTGTGCATTTAGCTGGTATTCAGCCGAGCCGTCTCAAAGGTGAGAACAATGCTCCTTACAGGACCGAACCTGTGCTTGTTACAGGCTCAACAATTGATTCGGCGTGAAGTTCCATCTCGCCTTCCATAGGATGCCCAAGTTCCTACCAGTCAAATGCGCCTTCGACTCTATATAAGAGCCAAAGTTGAGTATAGACTTTAGAGCTACACCTAAAAGTTCAAGATGATCCGATATCGGAACGGATACATTTCTTAAAGTCGCTTCTACATGAATCAACTAAGGGAAATTCTGTAAAAACATAAATTTTCAAGAAAGACATTATGAAAAGCTTTCTTATATTTATATTTTTATCTGATAACCAGAAAGAGATCAATCGAACCAGATCTACTTATAAACTGTCAATTTAATAACAGAGTCAGTGATAAAATCACCGAAACCATTTCAAAATTGAGGTGTAATGCTTGTAACGATAACAAATACCCACATTACAATACATGTGTAAGTATAATTTGAGATAACAAAGTGAGTTGTTTTAGCCATTAGCAGTTGAAAGAAAGACACGAGCACCACTTTATCATTACAGAAACCAAAGTGCGTAGACAGGGGTAACGTAAGTACCGGGTATTCTGAGCTTGTCGCGTCTCGCGGGATGAAAAACACCAAGTCTCCGCGGTAAAATATGTGATCACTTAGCAACCTGCAATCAAACAACAACTGCCGCTTAGTTTTTCTCATTCTCTGTCGACGAATCTGCCTTTTTCTTTGTTTTTATCTTTTTGTGTTATGTTGAGGTGTATTTTTGTATTCAAATATTATACTGGATGTTATTTTGAAGCGACTTTTCTACTGTCTTTGTTTCTTTTTAAAAAGTACATTTACTATGAATCTTCTGAATGAATATAAACAATTAGTCCAAAAACAATCAAAGAGTCCCCTATCTCAAAATTAAACCAAAAATCATAACAACAAGACTGGCGTAGAAGTACACACAATTTCGACCTTGACACACCAAATCAGGATAAGACAAACCGGCTAAGCAAAACATTGCATGTATTTGTGGGCTGGCGACGTCAGCTCGCAGTCTCAAGCCGCGGCATCTAATCTGATAATGCGTTGGTTATGGGCGGCGTGCGGCGTGCGTGCGCCATTCTCCACTTACCCTCGACTAATTCAATTTGCGCCCTCCCGGCCACATGCCGCGCTGCATCGCGACTGTCCCCATACTCGACTTGTGACTCGTACATATTTTTAATTAACGTTTTTGCTGCTGAAATAATTATACTTAACTGCTTTAGGTACTTTTACTACCTTAGGGTGCTTTAAAGTTCTGAAAACACTAAATACTTAAACAGTCCAGATTTTCAAGCCGGTACTCAACTTGAGTTGTTAAGCAGATAAATTAGCATCCCGCAAAAAATATGTTCATGTAAAATATTGCCAGGACGAGAGCACAGTAAAAAATAATCAAGTTTCTAATAAATTCAGTAAATTCGTCGAAATCTATAATCCTTGATTTTACGGTGAGGCGAAATACTAGAGCCATAGCTCGTAGCTTGTAGTTTGTTGCGCATAGCACGTAGTTCGTTGCACGTAGCACTATTTTGCCGTTGTCTTATCCCATAACATATAAACCGTGTCAAACACAAAGAATTTTCCTCTTTCTTAGCAGCTGACTCACAAACTTGCATGCCTACGACATTAATAACCGTAAAACGGTGCTACGCACAGCTAAGTACGCTCTACGAGCTACGCACTACGAGCTACAGATATAGTATAGTGCTACAACTAAAGTATATATAAAATTAGGATTAGCTTGAATAATATAAAACAAATGTTATATGTCAAGTAAAATCAAAGTTTTAGTAATAATTATTTTAATTCCAATCTACTATTTTATACAGTGTTTTTAAACTAAAGAGCGCTAATTTTGACACGGGTGATCTAACCCATTATCAGAACCAAACTGTTGGAACAATTTTAACTAATATTAATGACCGAAAGTAGCAAGTTTTAAGATAACAAGTAAATTACATGTACCACAAGTTGTAAGTAATTTGTTCATATTTTCTAATCTTTCATTTATTTCAATGAGGAAATTATTGAATCATATAGTTAAGGTATTCATTCGTTTGAAATTCAAGATTGACACGGATATAAACAGCAGATCCTTAAATATACATGATTGTATTGATTGTATTATTATTATGTAAACAAAAAAGAAATATGACATTTCATTTATTTTGTTTGCTTAATAATACATTTAAATAAATAAATAAATAAATAAAAAATCTTTATTTTCTCAAGCTTTTACAATTTAACATTTGTAAAGTTCTACAGCTATGAGACTGGTGTCTGTTAAAGGTTGAACCTGTGTTACAGATCACCAGGCCCCGGTGACCCCCGGAGACGTTGAACTGCGTTTATCACATTATAGTATTAAATACTAAATTACAAAAACAATACAAAAAACCATAATCTGGAAAACTTACAACAAATTAAGCTTAAGTTAAATCTAAACACATAAAGTAAAATTAAGCTTAAGTTAAAGTTAAACAAATAAAATAAACTAAAAATAAAAACAAAAACAAAAACATGGACAAACATGTTGGGTGAGTGAGTGAATGAGTGAGTGAGTGATAAAAAAAAATAAAATAAAATTAGATTTGTGTACGCTGTATGTTTGTAATATTGTAGTGTGTGCGAGTGTGTGTGTATATATGTGAGTTAGTGATTATGTATCTATGTGAGTTAAATATCATTAATTTATTAATTTATATCTTATGAAAGAGGTTTCAGAATGCGCTCAGTCGTCTCGTAGTCCAGCTTATTTAGCCATGCGCTGACTTCTTTTTTCAGTTTAGTTTTGGTGAGTGAATGAATAATTAGTTCCTTATTTATTTTATTATATAGGTGTGGACCTAAAAAGTTAAAGAAATTTTGGGTGAAGCTAAACTGTTTTCTTTCTATTGGACAGATGGTGGTAAATCTTCTTTTGTTAATGGAAACTGCAACATTTAATGATAGTTGGGAGTGCATTTTTAGAACGGTGTACAGTATGAAAAGCTGGCGAACTGTCAGAACATCGAATCGCTGGTAGAGATCATAAGATGGGTGACGGAAGGGTAGAAATAAACTTACTTTGAAAATAGCCCTCTGGGCACGTTCTAACTTAAGTAAGTGAGATTTGGCTGCACCGCCCCATGACGTTATGCAGTAGGTAAAAACAGATTGACATAAGGCATAATATACGGTTTTAATTAGTTTGATATCTGCTACATGTCGAAGGTTCCTAAAGATAAATATTAATTTGCGCGTTCTATTTGTTAGTGCTTCAATGTGTAGCTGAAAATCGAGTTTGTCATCGATAACAACTCCCAAGTATTTAATGCTGCTTGTTCTTTTTAGTGCAGTGCAGTGGCATGTACCTGTAGTAGATGTATTGCAAGTGTGTGCTGTTAAATGTAGGTTATTGTGGTCAAATGATCTTTTGCTATAGGTCATGTACATAGTTTTATTAACACTTAGCGTGAGCAGGTTTTTACCGAGCCACCGGGTTACCTCATCTAGCCCCTTTTGAGCCCATCTAAACGCTTCTTCCCAGGTGTCACTCTGAAATAGTAGGGCCGTGTCATCGGCAAAAGATATGATTTTCCCATTTACTAATTCAGTTTGACATAGGTCATTTATATAGACAAGAAACAGTGACGGACCAAGGATACTACCCTGTGGGACGCCACACTCAATGGGTAATTCATCACTTACCCAGTTTTCGACTTTAACCACCTGAGTTCTCTCATGCAAGTAGTCCTCGAATAACTTCAGTGGTAATCCTCTTACACCAAGGTGATCAAGTTTTTTTATCAGGATGGGAATAGATACTGTGTCAAATGCCTTTGCTAAGTCTAGATACACTGCTATTGTCTTATTCTTTTTATCTAAATTTGACACAATATAATCTGTTACCTGATGTACTGCATCAGATGTAGACCTTTTGGCACGAAAACCAAACTGAAACTGGGATAATAGATTATTTGATTCCAGAAATGTTACAAGTCTATTATTCATCAGCCTTTCAATAATTTTGGACATGGTTGGTAGAATCGATATAGGTCTATAGTTGTTGACACAGCATCTATCCCCGTTCTTGAATACTGGAGTAACTCTAGCCTTTTTAAAGGCTCTAGGAAAGACACCCGTCTCGAAGGACTTATTGCAAATGAAAGTTAGTGGTTCAGCGAGAATGTTTACATATCTCTTCAATAGACTACCTGATATGTTATCGAGTCCTACTGCACAGTCATTTTTTAGATTTAGTATCAGTGATTTAATTTCGTCTTCGTCTGTGGGTAATAGCACCAATGATTGGGGCAAGGAATTTGTATCACTGAGGTCAGCCTGGAAACTAGGATTATTTTGTTTACACTTTTCTACTAGAGTTTTACCTATGGTAACAAAAAATGAGTTTACTTCGTTAACAGATTTGATAGGGTCTTGAGATGAGATTAACTGAGTGGGTTGTTCATTATTTTTTTTAGTATATGTTATGTCTTTGATAACTTCCCATAGTTTTTTATTATTTTTACCTGCTTTATTTATTCTATCTTTTTCATATGTGTTTTTTACTTTCTTTAGAATATTATTACAGAAGGTTCTATATCTTTTATATGTTAGCTGTATGGTGTCATCGTTAGGGTTTCTCTTCGCTTTTTTGTACAGGTTGTCGCGGTTTCTCATACACCTTAGAAGACCAGGAGTAATCCATGGCTTCAAGATATGTTTACGCCTAGTGGTGGTAACTGACCTAGTATTTTGATCAACTGCGTGGTTGAGAGTGGATATCAAGTAGTCTGTGGCTTGGTTGACATCAGACATCTCATACATTGGGGAGAGGTCGATACTTTTGATAGTGTTATCCAGACCATCTATATTTATTCGCTTATGTTGGTGTTTCCGTTGCCTATTGTTTATTCTAGTTTTTATGAAAAAGTATTACACACTCATGATCTGTTATAGATGAATGAGGAATATAGCAATGAGCGGTTTGTTTGGTTTTTAGAAGTATATGGTCTAAACAAGCACGGCCATGTGTAGGAATATTATGCCCTGGCAATAACCCATGGGAACTAATGAGGTTGAGATAGATAAGTGACCTATGATCTCTATTGTCTGCAGCAATGTCGATATTGATATCACCAATTATGACTATATTTTTAAATGCTGAATACTGACGTAAGCAATCGTCAAGCGAATTTAGGAAGTTGTCTATATTATTGTAGCTCGGTGGTCGGTAGATGCCGAAAATAATAGTATCTGCATTTATTTTAAAAATTAGGCAGTTAGCATCTAGGAATTCTGGTTCAGTACACGTTGCGCCAATCCCATGCCTATAGTAAATAACTACTCCTTCGTTCTGCGTCTTATGCTTGCTGGTACTAAAATAATTATATCCATCCATATGCGGGATGTTAGGACTACGTGATAGCCAGCATTCAGTCAAAACAATGACATCCCAGTGTGTTCTTGATCTAGCCAATAATGTTTCAAAGTTAGTAATATTACAATTTAAACTGCGGATGTTCTGCGATATAATTTTAAGGCTGTTTGCAGTATTTAACTCCATCTCGTAGCAATTATCAATATCGCAAGACCCTGATTGGGCTACCGATATAGAGTCGAGGTCGTTATTTATGTTAGCAACTATTTCAGTCATAATTGAAGGAAATTGGTAATATAGTGCACTTAAGTAAAAACTTACAATCCTTTTGGATATGAAATATATATGTATATGTTTGCAAACAACCCCAGAGCAGATAATCTTCGATGTTAAGAGTTAGCGTGTTGATATGAGTAAGCAAGATATAACTTAGGTATATGCAACTATAAATTTGTGAAATGAGTGTGAAGTGTTTGTCCATTAAACTTAAAAATAGATTAAAGAAAAATAAAATAAAAATAAAAATCAACATCAAAATTAACGTTACAATCAACATCGGAGTTAATGATGTGATCGGATACAAATTTTGAATCAATCTTAAAATTAGCTTAATAATCAGAATTAAAGATACAATAGGAACACATATCAGTATTATTACAAATACAATAATTGAAGAGGCATTTACTAGTAGTCACAATTTTAGTTCGTTTCTTAGTACTTTTATATCCTCTTCACCATTCAAGCGCAGCGTTGGTTCTCCTTCCTTCTTACGAATATATACCTTCCCACCAGCAGTCCAACAGTATTTGTAGTCATTGGTTTTTGCGAAGTCTCGGGCTAGGAAATATAACCTGCGAGTTTTATATGTTAGGTTTTCAGATATGAAGATAGGTTTCGAGGGACCCTTAATATGTAGGTGAGATGTAGTTAATTTGTTCGTCCTGTTAAACTTTTTGCAATGCTCAATAAGTTTTTCCTTCGTTAAAACGGAGGTGAAGTCAACTATTATTGGTTTATTTTCTGTTTTTTTTGTATTTATCCGTTGTATATTGCGTATGTCACTAGTCTGAACCGGTACATCTAATGTTTCAGCAATGCTTTGCATCACTTTGATAAGATCAGTCTTAGATTCACCATTTACAGGCGGAATATTTTTTATTTCTAGGCTTGATACCATCAGCATCCTGTCCTGAGATTCGATTTTATTCTCTAATGTCGCAATATATTCCAAATTGTTCTTTTTGTCCCTTTCCATCTTATCAAGCCTATCTTTTATAACGTTATATTCACCAGATAGGAACTCAACTGATTTAATAATCTCTTCATTCTGTTTCCTAACATCATTTATTGCAGTTTGCAGGATATCAAACTTCTTATTTTGCTCTTGCTGGAAGGTCGTGATTATCTCTCTAATTTCTATCATAAATCGTTGTAATTCATCTTCATGAGATGGTTTTTGAGATCGAGAGCGGGTGCCAATATTGTGAACACCCATGGTGTCAGCTTTTTTTGTTTCTGATTTTGTAGCCATTGTTTGTAGATGTAGCTTTTGAGAGCAGAAGTATGTTTAAGCTATATTTTTGTTATAAGCAGGTAATTAGCCAAGCCGAATAACTAGGAGATGCAGGTGTTGCAATATTCTTTAAACTTGTTTTTGTTAGTGTCTTTAGATGTTAGCCTTCGACCCAAATATAACAAGACAGCAGAATGTTATATTATGTATCAAGCACAAAATAAGCAGTACAAGATCGCAAAACATGTAGGTATATAGTATATAAATATATGTCTCGGTTATTACAAGGATTGATACTTAGGAAGAAAGGTCTGGTTCAATTCCGGAATAGATAAAAAATCTACTTTTTTTAACTAAGTCAATAGCATGTCGGCCTACGTAACAATTATGTACTTATTATAATTTTCTTGTCAAATATTCGATACCGATAGATCACGCATTATGTTTGGTTTCGTGTATAAGGTGGCACCATCAAATGATTTGAGAAATTTTCAGTTTATGCTGATGTCTTGATGTTACGAAACCTCCAAAACCTTTTATACGAGTAAAAGATGGAGTTTCTTGCTTGTTCTTCCTCCATTCGAAAATACACTTCGGAACAAGCAGCTAGCTTCACTAACTAGATTAGACAGATTATTATTGGACAATTCAAATTTGACGTTTCAAAAGTGCCTAATTAAGCATTAATTGAAATAAATGCTTTGACTTTGATTCAATGAATGGCGAGAACTTTCAGGAGAAAATAAGACAGGTTTTCACGTATGTAATCTATGTATATCTAGTATGAAAAACTTTCCTTCCATATAGGAGGATCATGTAGTGATCATACTACGACAGTTATAATTGAAGACTGTGAGCGAGGCCCTTTGACTGTGCAGTGCAGACGAGGGCAGGGTCCGCGGGGGTAGTCGTGCGGGGGGGAGGGCCTCCGGTGCACCTGAGCCCGTGATTGATGAGCCTCACCCATCGCCATGATTGCTAGCTGAAGCCGCCATTAACAAAGATCACGAAACGTATGTACTGCTTCAAGGTATGGCTGCATAGTTAACTACTGGTAATTGGATGTGTAAGTACATAAGTAGGTAAAACAATGACATTTATGTCCCAATTTAAGAGAGATTTATCTTATTTTATTTTATTTAAGTGTTGAGTAGGGACTCGTAAAGAATTTTAATCTATACTAATACGGTACATTAATGAGGAAACATTTGTATTTTTGTATGTATATTTGTGTAACGTTTTTACATAAAAGCTAATCGACCTATTTCAAAAAATGTTTCACCTTTAGAAAGCTGTATCCTTACTGAGCAGCATAGCTTGTTCACAATTCCACTTGAACAAAATCGCGGACATAAGCTAGTAACTTATAATAATACTATATCTGGTCTTTGCTGTCGTGTACTTTTAAAAAGGGATATCCTTTGGTCTCACCAGTAATTATAATATATATTTGTTTTATTTTATTGGCGGCCTGAGGTTATATTGTAATTAGGTATAGTGATATTTATTAGTGCCTTGCCTAGAATAGGGATTAAATCTAAAAAAATCAGAAGCTATGCTAGCGATCAGTAAACCAACAAGGTAATAAATATATATGATAAGTAATGGTAGATAAGAAATACCTTCGACCCATCTCAACGTCGAACAGTTTGTTAATTCTGCCAGATTTACGTAAACGCCTATGCAAAGATACCGTCGTTTGTCTAATAAAACAAACCGCGTATTTACTATCTGCACTCCCGATAGCTCTTTATAGTTAGCGTTAGATCAGTGAAGGGGAAGATCGGCCGTAGCCGGGACGGAGCAGGTCCTGGCACACTGCTTGTCAAAGTGGCCGCCGGCGTGTTTGAACAACTAATGAGCGGCTCCCGGGAGACGGCGTGTTTGCCCCGAAACGCCCCAAGCGCTCGCCTGGGTTTTTCCTACAAACGCCTGGGTTTGCCGAGGTCTCTCGCCCCCCTACTGCCCTCGCGCACTCCTTGTTTGCTCGCCACTCGGTGTCGTATCGGACTTTCGAGTGTAAATTGGAAATTTGTAGATAAACCAACGTACATAAATGAGATCAAATATCAACTCGACCCTTACACCTATGTGGGCCACATGAAGAATATTATGTAGACTTCTTATTTGTTTACGCGTTTTCAACATATGTGTGTAGATGGTCAAATAGAATGTAATTAATAATTTAGGAATTGCGAACATTCTAATAATAATCTGTATCTGTTAGTTATGCAGTTTTATGATACGGCAATGAAAATGAAATTCATCTCACTATATCTGCTTTTGTTGAAACATGTTACATATGCGTAGGCACTTCTATAAGTAATACATATTATTATTGTTCGAATGTATATTCAAGTCAAATCAAAATAATCAGAAATAAAAATCATTTAGCAGATATTTATATTTAAAGCGCCAATTGTTTACCATCAGGTGATCCATCTGTTCACTTACCGGCTTTTCTTACAAACATATATAAAATGTAGAAAATAAGATAACGAGACGAGAAAGTAAAACAACATAACGAGTTTTCAGTTACAGCCTTGTGTGGGTACACAACTCAGATATTTTTAGACACAATCATTTTCAATTGTATCGTGATTATTTTTACAGTTGCTGCGTAATATGCTAAGAATGTTATAAAAATACGTTATGTACAATAAAAGACGTTTGGTTACAAAAATAAACTGGATCTGTTATTTATATCTGATCCTGTCACGGGTTAAAAATATACAAATACGTCACTGCTGCTATCTATGTTCACGACGCTGAACTAAAATGTATAAAACAAGCTCGTTCCCGCTGGCTATCCCTCGGGAGATATCCGAAAACTCCCGACCTTTAGTAGTTCCTGCGTTGCAAACCAGAGAGCGCCACTTTAGCAGTTTCACTGAATACCAAAGCCATAAATACCAAAATTAAATATTATTAATTAAAATTTTATATTACTATTTTATAATTTATAAATATGCACCTTTAATTTTGATAATAATATAATTAGATACAACTTTACTTCTGTTCTACTTGCTTTGCTCCAATATTATTTAATAGGTAATCGTATATCTATTAATCATTGTCTACTTGTACTGCAAATGCAATAAAAATTACAGGATGAACGAATATTGCAGGTTTTATAGGAGAGTAATAAATGATAACTTAGATATAAATTAGACACATGCTTAAGCTTTGTAGGTATGTGCCTAAATATTAGCTAAAACTTGCATTTTGTTTATAAATGATGTATAAATTAATTTAAAAACAATTTTTGCCTATCATAGGTGGATGGTACCATACCATACCATTGGCAAAAACGTCCCTACCTATTGTAAAAGTTATCCTACCTATCTTTTAATATTTCATAGATTCAAATAAAGGCATCATACTCATTGGGACCTTTCTACAATAGTGTAATGTCAATTGTTAACTATATAGGGACGATATTTTGGAGCCAGGTAGGAGCCAGCTGAGAAAACACGTGGTTTTTGTAAAGGTTGAATGCGGACCATTCATGCTTGACACACAGTAGCTCCATCTAGCGCTTTCATTTCTTTATCTATTATGAAAAAGTTTGTTATAGTTGATCGAAGCGTTAAGAGTATAAATTAGAGAGGTTAAACTGTTATTTCTATATTGTTTCTGATTAAATATCGAATAAAAAGCTACAGTGTAAAACGTGAAGTTTGATTTTATAAAGGCAATAAAAATACTTACAGGTCCCTAAGAAAATTTTCGAAATAACACGTAGTCTAAGATTGTGAACGGTATATATATAATAAAGCGGAGTCATAGATATTACATATAATAAAAGTGTAATATTATATTTTGTTTAGGTATGGAAATGGTCAAATATACAGTAGTTTGATAGTTTCCATAGATAAGGATACCGTAACCCCTCATCAAACAATTAATGTTAAAGTGGAAAGGGACACTGAAAAGCAAATATGTACTCATGGATTTCAGTATAAACTCACCGCGCTTGGGCAATGAGTTACACGTGCTTGCTTTTTAGGAACTACATAGATCTAAGCAGCTAAATGTATCTACTCACATAAGAATTGTGACTTTTATTTATTAAACTAAATATTTATGATACACCCTCACACAGCATTTCTGTAATAAATTATATTCGTCATTACTGACACTTCCCGTGGGCTCTCTGCCAGATGATTTCAACCTCAGAAAGTACCATTAATTTGGCGTACTATCAAAAGTTCGTGATGTTAGAATTTTACTTGTAGTACCAGTTATAATATTATATGTGCATATTTTTGTTAATTATTTTACTAATTATATTTAATATTTGATGCACAAAAATTTTGATTACTGAATATTCTTGACCCTTTGGGTAATGATATTAGTTAAAATGGTTTCAACTGTCGACTTGTCAATAGAAAACTACTTGGGTAAATACAACATGAGTATGTATTTAGTTACGCACTATCTCGGTATTAGAAAATACTGATATCTACATCTATCAAAAATACTACTCAGTTATGCGGAAATTCAAATGCATTTTACACAGGGATAAAAATCACAAATTGTTATTCTAAATCTACCTGTAGATACACAAATAGCTAAATTATTTTTGCAGTTTTAGGGACTTTACAATCTTCAACGTTCCCATTACTGACTACTAGTTACTACTTCTTGTGGTAGGACGTGTAATTTACTATTGTATCGCGTTATCAGTGTACGTATCGGGGGCCATAAAGGTTCCGTTATGGGTATGAATGCCAGGCCATTATTACTGGTAACTCTAAGTTCATCGCCATGTTTTACCTGGCCCTTGATCCTACTACCTGAGCAACAAACAATCAGTAAAGACAATGAATTAAAGAATTACGGCATCCTTTTTTAATAACGTCGGCTTTGCTAATTCAAAGTAATTTGGTGCAAAATCCTTTTTTTTTAACTTCAGTCAATACATTCTTAAAACCTCTTTCTCTTTGCGGAATAAAATACTTTTTTGTTTACCTTTTAGGATATTTAGTTCACACAGTATTTTTAACTCTTGAGTTATAAATAAAAAAAAAGGTACAATACTTTTGTTTCAGATTTTTTTTCGAGATAGTTTGTATTATTCTATTATGATATGTAAGTACGGTCAAAGTTATGAATTTACAAGGTTATGTTTTGTAAATAAAATGTTCCAAAAAGTAGTTTTGTTTTCTTTTTTATTATAAATCTATACATTAAATTATAAGTAGCCAACCTATGGCTGTGCCATACACTATACAATACTTATTAATTATACGTACCTAAACACAATCGATCTTTAAAACAAAGCCTTAATTACAAATTAGTGAACAACAATTATTCCAGTGATTTTACATCAATGCTTTCCTCACAATGAAAACTTTTTAAAAGAAATAAAAATATCATAGAATTGATTAACCTTTTGTGAATGTTCATGATGGAAAGATAAACATGTCAAGGTGTCGTGTATCCACATTGAGTAGATAACCACTTCAATTAAAATATAAATTTCATAATTAAGAATACTTATAAGACAAAGTTCTTCTTGTGAATTGTAGGTACATGTTCATTTGAACATTGATTCTATTATAACCAAGTTAAAGAAACAATCAACAAATTAATTCAAACAACAAAGATAGAAAATAGAAATACCAAAAGTAAATGAGGGATACAAACACCACAATAATTAAAAGCTAGCGTATCATTCAAACATTCGTAAGCTGTCTAATTTCAATTGGAGGTAATTTTAAAAATTACGTAGTTGCACGGACTTCCATTTTTTTTAAACTTTGTGAAAGTTTACATCAGGCCAAGACGGAATAAAGAGAGAAACTTGAAAGCTCACCCATTAATTTATTACAATTAGTATAATTAACATTGCGTAACGTAACGCTCCGCTCGTCGAGTCCGCGCCGCAGCCCGCCGCCGCCGCCCGCCGCCGCCTTATCACTTACTCTATGGTGTTTATACAAGTCTCTCCCTTACTCCCACCGCCTCCCGATAAATACAGTTACATACTAATTACGAGCGAGGAAATTTAATTGTCTATACATTAACTAACAGTAGAACTTCCACCGCCTCCCTGATGAGTATTCTATCGGCTTTTGTAACAATTGCCAAACAAACTAAAACATACTAATTACTTAAACAATAATTCTTACTTATACAAGTTCATTCTATACATCTAAACATTATGTTTGGTCGAAAACAGGAATGTGTAAAACGTTTGACTAGAATTTACTAAAACTTAACGCCGACCTAAATAAATATTACAATATTTAACATATTCATTTAATATCAGAGAATACTAAACACACCTCCCTTCACGAAAAGGGACAAACTTCAATTTACTACAAAATGAGATCTTACAAGTTAGTACACAGACACACAACACTATCAATACAAAATATACATCATGTCTATCCGCTTGTTGGAGTTTACGTGGGTAATTTTGTCCTGATACACATTTTGGAAATTGTCTTTTTGCTAATAAATGTAAAAATGCCTTCAGTCTTTCTAAACATTTGGAATTATCGGAGATCAAACAATACAATATTTAGTTTACAATGTCAAACAAAAATATCCTTGTTGCAACCCTAAGAAACTCATATAAATGAATCTATTTTACAATAAATAACATTAATCTATTCTAATGTTAATATTTCACATAAATAATTTGAGATCAATGAGCAATAAATTCTCCTACATAACTTTTCATACTTATATTGTACAAGATTTGACATAACCTTTTCCATTAAAAGACGCATTTTTTGCGTTAAGATGGGTCTCCGCCTGTGGATCCAGGTGCACGAAATAAAAAATGTTTATACGTAACAATGCAATCCGTACTTTCATAAATATTGAGATCGTTTGATTTTGGTAGTTGGTTTTGTACGATATCTAAACAGACTGTAATCGTTTGACACTAAATAAACTATGTGCAAGGACTTGAGCTTTTTAGAAATGTACGTCTTGCACGTCTGTAGGAGTATCTGGCAGTTGTGTCTGTTCCGATGTGTTCTGTTTGTAAGGCTGAGTGTGCCTGGTCCTGGGTTCCTGGGGCTGCGTCTCCCGGGCCAGCACTCGCTCCACGTGGCGCGCCACCAGCTCAGCGGCCGCGGACGGTGTGCGCGTCAGGGCACACAACTCACTCACCGACATACGCACACGCAATCCACGAGCTGCCGCCGTGATACACGCAGCAGCAATTAAAGAAGCAGGTACGAGGAGAAACTCGGTCTCTGTTGACAAAGAAAAACAAAAATTCAATAAAATTAAGGTGATCGTGATCGCTGTTTAATATTGTTTAATGCTTTGTTTGATTATGAACTTAAACCAAGTTTGCACGTTGTTGAAGGTTACTTTTAAAACGGGTTTCTTGTTTACATGTTTTTATATCGAAATTCTGTACATTCGGAGAACGAAGACGCAGGTAGTGGCAGAGCGTGCACATCTGTTGCGGGATAATTATCGAGGCGAGCGGACAGGTGGCACAGACACCTTGCATCTTAGCGTCCTGTCATCCGCGCCGTGCTCCGTCCGAACATTATTAACATCTTATAACCTACTCACTGGCCAAGATCAAAAACACAGTCTAAAAATAAAACCAAACAAGTCAAGTAAGATAACATTCTCGTATCCAATAGTTCACGAAAAAAATGTTTCCATCTTCGATGCCTGGTGAAAAAAACTCGCGTTACATTTTGCACAATACAAGAACTCTTTTGTTATATTTGAGAATGAGGAAGGCGAACCGAACAGCTGCCAGATTTGTGCATTGCGTCCCCGTCTGCATCTTTGTGTACCTACTCCGGGACAATAGGCTGGGAATAATGGTAATTTACATCTTAAGTCGTCTAGCTAAGGGCGCAGCTGCAGTTCCCTACCAAGGAGAGTAGGGCTTTTGTACTGATTTAAATTGTAACTTCGATCACAATTCGCCCAATCAATATTATTTGTCGTCGATCCACGCCTTTAAATTTTGCACAATTGACCCACAACACAGAATCAAGATTGATTTCTGAATGTACCTACAAATTCCAGTGCAATCATACATAGCAGAATCATAATGGTATCGCGATGTTTATCATATTACTAACGGTATAGGCATTGGAGCGTCACAAGTCAATACAATATAACTTCAAGTCGCTTTGGGTGTACTACGACGTCAGCCAAGACGGCAGATGTGAGGACACCTGGCGCGACCCTTCCGCTCGCACCTCCGCCAACCATGCCACTAGCGTAGGGTCACTGCCCACCTTCAACATGCACCCTTCTTTACTCCAGCGTGCCCTTATACACGATACATCATAGTTATTCCTTAAGAAAAACAATATCGCTACACGCGAGCGCGTCATAATGTTAATCAACGTTATTTATGTTACTCAACCTCACTAGCTCGTGTCTGGCAGGTCAATGAATTCAGGCTACAACTTTAGGTCCGTTGCAGGCGTTACACTTCCTAAGCACCATAGTATTTAGTGCCTTACGTGTCACCTAGTACTTGTTAATTGACCATACGTAATGCAACGGAGCATTGAAATGGCATGTTAAACAAAAAGGTCGTTGTTAAATGTACATTTCTATGGACCAGTAACTTATTAAAAATCAAATATGTTCGCGAGTTACGTATCAGTTCTGATCTGGTCAGCATGAGCAGCGGTGCGTCACGATCCGTTGCGCGACAGGTTGACTGTCAGTTGGTGTGCCGACATCTGCTGAGCCAGCCCACGCGCCTGCTAGTGACCCGAAGACTTTACACCCCCGCGTCTTACCCTTCTAATTACCACAACTGCATTCACATAGACCGTACACTCAACAGACATTAAGGACCGTTAAGTTCCGTTTGAGAAACCTGTCAGCTCCACCCCAATAGTGAATCCCAACTAGCAATAACTGCAAAAACGCAGGGGTTGCAAATAGTTCATCTAATTGTGCGTTAAACGAGTTATGATTATTTTATTGCGAATAAGTATTATCACAGATTTAATGTCTTATTCAAACGTTGGGTTCGATCAATGGTTTACGTTCCACGTCGTACATTAATTTGAGTAGGTACCTACAGTTTACATTTTTATTATATCCGTTTTATTAACAATAGAATCGAATTACAAAGAAAGAAGGCTTTAAAAGTAGAGGTACCCGATTATTAGCCTTTGGATCGGATGTTGAAAACGGAAGTTTGAATCTCGCGAGGTAAAACGTTAAGATTTTGTTCGGTGGAGATGTGCGGCTTATCGGGTGAGATAGGGTGGTGTGCGACCAGGTGCGCGCTGAGACGGGTCTTTGTCGCACAGCTTTTGTCAAGACTTTGGGACAGGGTTCGGGCGCAGAACAATAGCCGCGGGACGTCTTCGTGTATTGTCCCCGAGTCAGCTGGCGCGGTCGCCGAGCGCTCCCTTGCGTACGCGCCGACTAGTCTCATAAGTCACCGTAACCGTGACACTACATCAAGAAATTAGTCCGGTCAAACTGCACATGTTGTACTCAATATAAATCTTGTTTGCAGCTACACGAATATTACACAAAAGTAGTCTTAAAAATTTTACGGTTGGCAAGACACGTTTGAATTGGATCTGAGCTCTAATATTGCGTCTACTTTCTTGGTAGCCCTCTATTCGCATTATTATGATCATAGTAATTATAAAAGCTTTAAAAAGATGAAGGAGTTTAGGGTCAAGTAATGTTATTAACCCTTTCACACCTCTGGTAATGCACGATCAGTTACCGGCAATTATGCTACTTCCGGCGACACCGACAAAACTTGACGCCCCGCTACACGAAACGTTTCTGTTTACAATCATTCAAGCTAAATAGATGCAACTGATAGTTGACCGGCTCTTATATTGTGAGTACATACAAAACAGCACTTTGTCATTTAAACCCCTTTCAATGCATTCACTTCCCATTGTAAGGCGTGCAGTTTTACTAGTAAGTTCACTTCGCAACTTTTGCGCTATAAATTCGCATAACGGTATTCTAATTAAGTAACTGTAAAAGCTATAACGAGCTTTTTCTGCATTATATCAAGTCGTTCTAGAACTATCTTGGGGTAGCATTGATAAATTGTACAAACAATATGAAATATATTAGGCAACCTATATGATTTAATCTAAATCATCCGTGATTTCAGGAACAACAGATGCTGCACGAAAAAACAATATCATTGGACCAATGGAGGGTGACAGACGGTAAGCAAGTGGTGGCTATAAATATCTTTTATCAGGATCCGATGGACCATAGGGGCGGACAGGGTTAACTATCACGATAATATCCCATTTTGTCACTGATCTGTTTATAGTAACTCCATTATTCACTTACAACTGTCATTTACGTATTTCACAAAGATATGGCGGTAAGATTGATGAAAACGTATCGAGAATAACAACTGATTTGGTATTTGATTATTCCTATATTGTTACTTATACATATAAATTCGCTCGTTTGCTATAAATATCAATGTTAGATATATGTAAATATGAACGTTGCATGCTTTAAAGTAACCGGAAATATTTAGTAGCTATATTACAGTTTTTATACTAAAGCAACGAAGGTGCTAAATAAAGGTCAGGTGTTTAACCAAGCAACGAACTTAATATGAATTAGTAATTTCCACTAGTTTTTATTGTGTTCAGTGATCGGAAAAGCGCAACCCTCCCTGGGGAGGTAATGCCAAGGGGTCATTGGTGGTTAACGTCTATAGAGGGCAGGATGACTTAGTACATAGGTCAGTTAATTATTTTGAGGAATATAAGTACTCTAAACGTATCTATGTAATAGCACGTTACTCAACAAAGCCACCGCTTTACTGCTTCAAATTGGACATGGTCTTGTATCTTCTAAGCGAAACGATCCTAATCTATTCTTATTTTACGACTTTACGCACAATAAATGAAGTACCTAACTACACATGTAAATTTTAAGTACATAAATCGCTCGCCACGTGTCCTCTTTATAGATTTTTTACTGCTCGTAAGGTTTAATACGAAAACAGGTTTAACATTTGAAATCGTAGTACCTCCATACTCCATACCTTTTGTAATTGTAATGGCATAATTTGAAAAAGTGAGGTCATTCGTGTATTTATAATGGGAGTGCGAGAGGGTCAGTGGCTGAGGGGTGCGCAGGCGCAAGGTGTGCGCGTTATCACGGCGCAAACGGCATGTGCGCGTTCCGATACACGCGTCCACTCCCTGCACCCCATGCTACATCGTTACACCCCGTATACCATTCGACAATCACATACTAAAACAAAGGGAGCCTCCCACATAATCATTAAACTAAAACCTGAACAATTTGTAAAAAAAACTAACACCAAATGGCATTTATCGATTTGACTTAATTACTGCTATTGCAGGAAGTTACGACCGACTTCGACCCGCATAGCGGCTGATTTCGCTAGAGATTTATTGTTGCTGAAATAAATACTTACTTGCTATCTCATAAATAGCTAAACAATAAAAGTTGCGTAACTGTGTACTTACCAGTATAGCATACTGAGGTGAGCGTGAGCGCGTGTGTCCTGACCAGCGGGTTGGTGCGGCCCCACGGCACTCGCGCAAGGAACGGCTCCACGAAGTCGAAGGCCGTTGCAATCGACAACTGCCAGTTCAATCGTTGAAGGAGCATCACTTCCCATTCCTACAACAACAAAAAAATGCGATATAAACGACGGTCGTTTCGCTTTTGAATTTAATTATTCCCAAAGGGCACGACCCCGTGTGAATAACTGTATGCTTTCTTGCCTATAAACAAATTCCCTGTCCATTTGAAGGTAGGGATGTTCTGCCTATTCTTAACAGTTGATACGTAACCGTCATACTTGATGGGTTAGGCGGAAACCGCAAAAAGTAGCGAATCACATTACAATTACTTTAGAAATGTCATAAGAAAACACAAGGGACAATGAAACCCTCCGTTGCTGATATTTTTCACATGGCCACTGACATAATAAGGGCAGTAAAGCGATTCCTTGTTTATATTCAAAACAACAAATGTACTAATTTAGATAAAGTCGGGGTGAACGCCATCTATACTTCGACCGTCTTTGGTGAGTTTTCGAGTTCAATAAACCGAAAAGCCCGGGACAGATAACTATGATTTATGTGGCCATGCATATTTAAAATGCTTTAACAATAACGCCTTTAGGAAACCAAATGAGTATGGTGCTCTTAGAACAGTAGAAATATTAAAGACAATAGATAAAGTATGTACTAAAAGGCATCTATTAAGTATGTAAGTTTCCTACTCAGTTTAAATTATTTTAATTAATGTGTGATAAGTTTTAGTGATGGCATTCGTGAATATTTAAGTAATGATCCCTAAGTATGGGAAAGTGGATCGGCCCGCACCATATGACAGCATTAAGTATGCGTGGTGTAGGCATATCGCGATCATCGCACGAATTAATAGCAAGGAAATACAGAGCATTCCACGGTGTCATACGCACTGAAGGAATGACGAAACTTGTTCTCACGGTAAATTAATTATATTTTACTTAAGCATCTGGCGTTTATTTTTTAATTTAACAGAAGGTCAGGTATGTCCTGTATAGTGAAATTATGAATGTTTTTGATCCAAAGATTTTAAACATGCTTTATACATATGTAGTTTTCTCAGACTGCAGTTGTTGATAGATGTTCAATGAACTACAGGTTCATAGAACCTATATTACAGAGAAGCGTGTGAACAAGGTGACAAAGTCAAAATTGATTACAAAGGGCAACCTCATGGGTGACAACGAATCGCACCTGTCTGTGCGGGTGTGAACGATTATGACAATTTTGTCATTACGGTTAGTTGTGGGAATGTTTAACACAAAACCTCCAATGGGTTTTATAATAATGTGTCGGTGTTGGGAGTAGCCCTCGGTTGCCTTTAATCTCACCAACCAAAAATACCGAGTGCAATAACCTCACCTCATTAAAGAAGTAAAAATGACGGCTACTTAAATTAGTTCTAATTTAACTGGCCATGTATCGTATCTTGTAGCCCACATTTCCGTCGGAAGCAAGTCGGCGACCAGCTCGGTGCTTTACTTCGTCACAGGCTGTGGCTACACGACAAGGGTGACAGTCTTAAAAGCCCTCATGACTTTCTCGAGGAAGGAGTAATTGCCGGAAACTGGTATGGTGTAAGGAAATGTGCCTTTGGGGTGGAGAAATGACATTTGACTCGACTAATCGAAGTTCATTCACAGCAGAATCAAAACAACAATTAAGTTTTGTGACAGGATGTCTGGTGCCGGACGTCGAAGATAGTAGCTACTTGAATTTTTATTTAGGTAAGTAAGGTAACGACGAAGGAAACAATCTGTATTTCAATGGTACGATAAAATCAAAGACGTACGTGATGTCTACGATGATTTCGTTAAGTGGTTGAGGTAGGTCGGTAACCGCTTGCCCGTGATCTTATGACTATTTTGAAGAGTCCTAGAAAAAAATATATTTTCACTCACCCTGACTTCTTGTGGAAACACTGTGTTGTCGGTATATGCGCAAAGCAAGTCGACAGAAAGTGGGTGACATTGGCGAAACTTGGAGGCGACCAGCATAGCGGTGACAGCGAGGAGCTGCAGTTGTTGTCGTGAGATGGCTCGCTGCGCCAGGAACCGGTCCATATAGCTCACTGCCAGAGGAAACACCTGCTCCTCACATTGCTGCTCCTCACACACCTGGACAAAATGTTACCCGGTTAGATGAATGGAAATAAACAAGTATCATCACTCCAGTAACTACGCTTAATGACCTTAAATTAGAATTTTCTTACAATAATTATATATTTCTTGATGTTATACGATAGATTAGGGCCGGTTACGTCACAGTGCAGTGGAGTGACGGGATGGGGTCATTGTCATCGGTGCGTAAATTGGAAGACGACCAAGGAACTCCAGAGACCATCTCGTATTAAAATCAAATCATGGTGAGCCTTTCTCAGCACGATTTCGTTGTGTTTTTTAGACAAAGCTTTTCTTATACAGATATTTACGTACAAAATACTGGTTCCATAACATTATATTAATTATCTTACGTTGACGTCCTTTAAATGTGAAAGTACAATGACCTCTGAAAGGTACACATTAAATACAAAACATTTGTTTTACTCATTTAATACAATATCGATATAATTTTTTTCTTGGTGCAAAGTAAGATGATTGTCTACCCACAGCGCAGAATTGTTAATTGATAAGGCTAAAATCTTGTAATTAGAAACTATGAAGCAATTTCAGCCGCTTATTAAGTATCACCAATACTTTATCATGATATAAATTGGACCAACTACGCACATACCATAGTGATATATTCAGGTCATTCACTCTAATCAGCTGTTAACTGTGACCCGGTAGCTAGTCAGCCAATCTAAATTATTGTACTCTTAGAATGCTTTAAACAATTATACACGACTACTCAGACATGGAAGGGTTATTTCAATGTAGATATTTCAAATCAAATGAAAATAATTCTAGGTCTAGGTCTACAATTATAATAAAATAATATGTCCCAGCTATGTCCCAAATATATTATGTGCTAACTATTTACTGTAGCCTTACCTCCAACATCCAGGTAGTGACTACTTTCCGCATGAAGGGCTGGATATCAATCTGAACATTCTGGAAGTAGTCCGTGTGAAGAGCGTGTGCCCTCTCCAACGCCAGCAAGTTGAGGAGCAGCCGAGGGTCCCGGTCTAAGGCCCTGTCCGGCCCAGCGACGCACATGTCCACCGTCCTTCCACTTGCACTGTTGTTACCAGAATTCTGCATGTTTTCTCCACAAGATAAATCCATAGCGTGCACAAGTCTACCAACACTGAGTCTCCACAGTTTTTAAACAGTTCGGATAAGGATAGCAAAGAGTTTTGGAAGTTCACGCGAGATGTTGACCACTTTGTTTACAAGTTGGGCTCGTAACTCGAGGGGCAAGCGCGCGCGCACCGTACACAGCCGCTCTTGGAGCGGCCTACAGACAAAGTAAATAGGGCTGTGTCGGCACGCGGCTCCACACCGCACCCCACCCCCCGCTGGATCTCCCTATTGTGGCCCTTGGTCCTTGACGAGTCTCGGTCTTATTCATAGTATGATCCAGTTTCGACTTTAAGTAAAAAAGCTCTGTCACTAACAGAGCTTTTACCCGTGGCTTTGCCCTGTTGAATACTTTGTAAGTACTTGATAATGTACTTATTCGACTGTGATTATTATAGTCTCATAGTTAAAAATATATGCTATAGGTCGACATAATGATACCTACACGGATATATACTAATTTACTGACCTATTATTATACTTTTTACTAATAATTTTATATTACTATAAAATAAAAAAAATATATAAACAAATTCATTAGTTAATTGCCCCATTACCAATATTCGTAGCCTCGCCATAACCGCGACTGCTAAGCAATATATTTCGGGTTTGATTCTCGGGTCAGATAAAATGTATAATTACTTATTAGCACAGTTTCTGGAATTTTGTACGTGTGTACAGTAACAGATCAACTCCTTATTACATGAGTCGCATAATATAACTGGTACAAAGTAACTAAGTGTTACCCAGGACTATGGGAATCGACACGCGACATGTTGCGCAGCAGCCAGTTATCCAACCACTGCGCCAACCGTACAGTCATACCTCTGCCTACCGCTTCGGTAATCAAAGGCGTAACGTAATGTATGCTTCATATTACTTTATATTACTCATTTAATTTCACGTATTTCAGGCGTTATCACTACATAGTATAAAACAAAGTCGCTTTTTCTGTTCTTAAAGGGACATCCTTTGTATGCTTAAATGTTTAAAACTACGCAACGGATTTTGATGCGATTTTTTTAATAGATGGTGATTTTTATAATACATGCATTATATATCACCATTGCACCCATGCGAAGCTGGGGCGGATCGCTAGTAGATTCATAAAGAATGTAACATCATTATCACAATGTGCAACTCGAGACAATTCCTACATATGAATTATTATGCATTTAACAAACTTAACAACGTCGGCGTCGTCAGTTATAGTGTAACAATGTAATGTAATTTAAGATCTACTTAAGTGAGTACCTAAGATTTAACTTTATTAATACTTTTATAGCTACTTAATTCATACTGCAACGACACGTTCACATGTAAAACCACTTAGTTGTAAACAAACAAGGTATTTACCTTAAAAGCTCTATTTTTAATAAATTGCCAATAAATGTCGAACCAGTTTCATGAAAGTTATGATTATTCTTATTTAGTCATTTATTATATTGTTCTTATTAGGTTATTTGCACAGAAAAATGTATTGTGTGCACCTATTTAAGATTATGGAATCCTGTTGATGCATCGGAATTCAAAAAGCTCGTACAGAACTAATACACAGTTAGCAAAAGAGTAATTCTTCGTGAATATTACACTTATTTACCACCATAGAAATTGAAACTTATTAGTTACATGATGTTCCGAACATCATCATAAACACCCCGTATAATATCGTATAGTTGTCGCCACCAGTTCGCACTAATCTTCATTACGTTCTACTTCGAAGAACCTTATTCGTATGTAATACTGAAACTGATATTAATGATTATCTACCTACCCCTATTGCCAGCTATTGCTACTTACTCTGCTACCTAAGCAGGGGCCCATTAAATAATATACAACAAAATATTGTAAGTAATCTTTTTTATTTGATCGTTCCATAAAAATGGTTAAATAGGTACCAAAAAAAAAGTATTACAATACAATAGAAAAGTAGTGTTTATTCAGAGGGCACACCTCAGTGGAGGCCCGGAGGAGGGCCGACAGCTGCGCGTGCGCCACCGCCGGCTGCGCACGATCCGGTTGACATTTTATTACAAATCCGAGCACACCTGATGCCAACACCAGTCATTATTATAATTCCATTCTTTTCCAGATTACTTTACATTATTGGACTCGTGCTCCTTGCCTGCCCTCTCTCTATTTGAATTACAACTAGCTTTCCATAATAAACGTTGTATAAATCCGTGTCATGAACTATTGTTTTGACTTTGGCCTGCATCTTTACTTTGGTTTTGGTTTAGGTGGAGGTAAAGGGTCCTGAAACTTTTCTGCTCCATTGAAAAAAGGAATGTATTTGCAAACCGCTTTCCATTCGGTGATATATAATAGAGTGACCAACGAACCAGCTCCATACGCTGCAGCCGACATGGAAAATTGCGACAGCTGCTCTATTTGTTTTTTCCCTAAAACCATTTTGGAATCGTATTCTGTAAAGAAAGTAAACACAATAAAAAATTAAAGATGGGCCCACTTAAATTTAAATCCCTGACGCATTTGTATTCGTATCATTTGTATATTTCAATTATTAAAATATTAAAATTCTATCATTATGTATAGATACGTCAAAACCGCAATCATAGTGATTATCGTGATTAGAAAAATAGTTTTAAAAAGTTTCTTTTTTAATTATTTGATAGGCTCACTCAGAGACAACATCGCCTATTGCAAAAAGTTATCTATCCTACAGGTAGGTATACTTGTATCTGTAAGTATTATAAAACTATAGACGTGTAAATTCTGTACATTGAAAACATTAAAAAGTACACCGAAGCCCAAAATGCAATTAAAAAATTTCTGTCTGTCTGTCTGAGTGTTCAAACATCAGGCAAATATACCTACCTCAAATATTCAAATAAACTCGCAGAAACTAATAATAATTGCAGTGCTGGGAGCACTAGGTATGTAGGTAGGTACTTTACTAAATATTAATAAAAAATTAGTTAGGTACCCAGTACCTTAGACACGTAGGTATCTGATGTCATGCATAGAAATTTAATTGCGATATAAATATTATACCAATACGTAGGTAAGAAATATATTTAAAGTTATACTGCATATAGGTAAGTTATTACACACACAAATGTTAGTGTTACTGTTATGTTTTGATAATGAAATGCTTAATGTCCGTGTGCATGGGCGGAACTGTATTAACATTTGGTGTCCGTCTGGGATTCTCCGAGTGGACAATTCCCGCGGTGTTACGGACTCATCGCACCACATGCCATACTCAAATTAGACCGCACCGCACTAACCACTAGAATAATTATAAACTTATCAATTTGTTAACTCGTTCCCATCTCTAATTTACTGTGCGATATTTTTTTTTATAAGTTGTAAATAATGTACAAAAGAGAAGTACCTAGCTACATACATAATGTAAGGTAAAGTACCTACAACATTAACCTATGTGTAAATGTACCTACCTAATTACCTATAAGAACAACGTTTTCTATGGCAAATACGCCTATTCTGCCTCAATTTAGTGGTGACTATCATGGCAAGCTTTTTATACTGGGTATATTCCTGCTGTCTGCAAAGCCGATCTTGTTAGGTTTCGTAGAAAATGAAACCACTTTAAAATCTATATTTTCTTATTGCTCACCTTTAATACCTAAGGTTGTGGAATTTAAAATCACATTCTTCCAAATTCCAAGCAATTTCGACTATTATAATCATAATATTGTAGCTACGTCTCAGTTTATCTTACTACTTTTGGTGCAAATATGCACCCATGCCTTCTCACCTACCTAATAATTTGCATAAATCTTTTTAAATTAGGGGGCCGATTATAAGCTATTTTAGTTAACTGGAATCAAAACTTGGGCATGGGACTATACAAACAGGAATAACCTCTTTACGAATTGTAATACAACTTTCTAACTTGGTCACTTGACCACTTGGTACAAACTTTTCATAAGGTATTTAGATAGTGAAAATATAAGTACTTATGTATTCATATCAGCAGATTTTTTTAATAACTATTGTTTGTTTGTCGCAGTAGTAGTCGTAGGTACTTACCTACCGTGTTGTTACTTATTAGCTCATGTAATAGTAGTACCTATACCTAGTAGGTAGCATCTTCAGGCTGAGGTGAGGGAATTGGTCTGCCATGATAATAAATACCTAATTTATAAGTATCATTACACTTTTAACATAATTATAATTAATAACAACAACATTTGTGACAATTATGTAGGTACATTAGCTGAGTGCTTGCATTCCAACCGGCTAACAGGGCAAGTAGGAGACAGAAGTTTGTATCTTCTTATTTCCTGAAATTGTAAATCCAGGTTTCTTCATAATATTTTCTCTCGCCATATTCCTCTGACATTGTACAAGAACATTGCATTTTGTATACCACGCACGTGTATAAAACTTAACAATACCAAGGCCCGAATAAAAAGGTTGCTAATAGGCAGGCTTGCTCCAAGGCTCCATTGAACCATATCATCGCTTAAAATGCAATATAGTGACCAAACGCCGGCCCAATAATTATTTAACAAAAAACATTTGAAGCAGGCTATTTCAGAACTTCAGAAGTTAGATTTCTAAACGTTGCTGCCAGACATTTCTAAACATGTCAAATTCAAAGTGTCATCTGTCATAAACAATGTTGATGTCGTTCAAGTTCAACACAATAAACTAAACTATAAAAATACGCTGTAACGGTTTATATTCTCTTTTATTTTATCAAGAAAACCGATATTAACATCAAGGAATTTGAATATCAACATCAACGAGACAATGGCTTCAGAAAAAGATCCATTAGTTAGCGAAAGATCGGGAACCGTTCGAGAAGTTGGAAATCACGCAATTTGGAGTTTGTCGTCTTGTAAACCAGGTAAGAAATATTGCTTAGTTTTGTTTCTGTAAATTAATGTATAGCTAGAAGTATTGTTCTAAAGCTATCGAATTTTAGAGGACATTTGACTTCAAAATAACATGGAAATTAACACATCATGGCTGTTGTAAATTGTTGTTATTGTTACTACATATTTATTATGTTGTTGTTATCAGGGTTTGGTATAGATCAGTTGAGAGATGACTGCATGGACACATACTGGCAATCTGACGGACAGCTTCCTCATTTGGTAAACATCCAGTTCCAAAGGAAAACCATGGTCTCCCACATCTACATATACACAGATTACAAGCTTGATGAAAGTTACACCCCTAGCCGCATATCGATACGAGCAGGAACACATTTCAATGATTTGCAAGAAATTGAAGTGATTGAGCTAATTGAACCTAGTGGTATGTACCTTACTTCTTAAGTGTTAATACTTTGAACATAACAAACTATGACCAATCACACAACCAAATGAGAGCAAAAGTGAAGTTATATGCAAATTTTTACAATCAGTGCCGGCTTAAGGGCCACTGATACCCCAGGCGAAAATATTGTTTTGCCCACTTGAGGGAAGCAATATCAAGTGTTAGTTTTTTGCTGAAAGTAGAGCATAGTTCTGAGGGTTTGCAACAGGAAAGGCAAGAGACTCAACTTCAGACCTTGGCACCCCCCAGAATTTGTCGCCCTGGGCCATCGCCCCATCACACACCCCCCTAAAGCCGGCACTGTTTACATTTTACAAAATGGCATAGTAGCAGCCGAGATAATATTCCAAAGTTACCAACATTATTTGCCATCATTTCTATTATATTTTTCTTATTTTCAGGTTGGGAAATGATACCCATAAAGGATATTCATGACAGACCAATCAGAACCTACATGATACAAATAGCAGTACTGAGCAATCATCAAAATGGAAGAGACACACATATGCGCCAAATCAAAATTCATTCACCTTGTGAACCAACATCATTTGATATTAACAAGTTCAGAAACTTCTCTACAGTACAGTTCCAGCAATATGCTACTATCCGTTAGGAGTTTCTATACTCTCTTGAAACAAGAATATTGAATTTATAAAGACATTTGATTAAGGTTTATTGTTAATGTATCAGCAGGCCCAAGTAATTTAATGCCAAATAAAAAATATTTGTAGAAATAAACTATATTTTATTTACATTTTCATAAATCAGTCAGATTCATCACTTTCTTCACTTGCTTCTTCAATCCATTCGAAAAATTTGACAAGTGATGGCTGATTTGCAATAGGACTCTCATTTTCTTCCAAGTCTTGGCGCCACTCCAGCAAAGAGTCTTCATCAACAACATCCGCTTCATAAAGCAAATGTAATACTTGCCCACATTTCCCCTCCAACCACTGACATTTTATACAACTATCCTGGAATACAATAAAACAATGTTACTCTACACCAAAATAGTAATTTTAACACAAAAACACCAAACAAGGTTGCAATATCCATTCTCCAAATAGGTATATTAAAAACTTTATTAATTTATGCTTTTAATATTGTCATTCATGCTAGTTCTAAAAGATAAGAACAAAATAAAGTGAAACTTACTTCTACAGCCCTCAAGCAATCCATGATAGAAGATTTAGTTTTAATATAATTAGACAGAACTGGTCTAAAGTATTTCAAAATATCCTTGACAGTGCTGAGAACATTCTTGGTTTCAGCAAGAACAGGAATACTCAGCAGAGCTCTCACAACAAAGAAGTTAACTTCATGTAACTGAATATTGTATGCATATCTGGATGAGTTTATCTCCAAAATAAGATAATCATTCTTCAGTTTTTCTTCATATCCTCTTGCCAAACTGTCAATTACTTCTTGCAAGAATACTGGAATAATAACAATTAAGTATTTTAGGCACAAATTAAATCCAACTGCAATTGAAAAGCTCATTATAATACCTAAACAGAAACTTACTGTTAGTGTCCTCAGGGATAGGAGAATCAGGTAAGGAAGACTCGTCACTGCCATCTGATGAGTAACATGACTCACTGTCACTCCAAGTTTTTTCAAAGCCAATGAAGTCATCACCACCACTGCCTGACGATTCATTTTCCCATTCTGTACTTTCTGATGTTGATTTCATTAAATTTTTTTCTGTGTAGAAAGTAAAATAATATTAGATAAACAACATAATTTAAATAATTTTGATAAAAATATAGAGAATATTATTGAAATATTAACCTCTCTCAGCTTCTGTGCTTTCCAGAATATTTCCCTTCAGTTGGCTGCCTGCTTGGACTACAACATTTGATGCTATAATGGTGCCATTTTCCACAACTGAGTTCTCTTCTATTATGCAATTATCATCAATAAAACTATTCACAATGTTACAGTTGTCTTTTATAACAACATTGTTCATAATGTGGCTTCCTTTGATTGTTACATTATTCCCAATAACACATTGCTTCCCAATCATAGATTTTGTTACAACTGTGTTGTCATTTATGTTGGTCTTTGAACCTATTAAAACATTCTCAACAATGGAACTTGATCTGAAAATATAAATAAATATATTAATATTCATGAAATTAATTAAATAATAAATAAAGTTAAGTTAAAATATTTCTTAAGTTTACCTGCTCAATGTTGAGTTTCTGTTGCGGTAATTATGATTACCCATGTCGAAAAATGTGTTCTGGTATGATAAACCAGTCTCAATGGACAATGGATATGTCCAGTTGTGTAACACATCACGGCTGAAATAATAACATTGTTTTGTAGACTTTCTGAACAAGTATACATAACTAAGGTTTACATAAAGTTATTTCAAAGTATTGAAACTTACCACACTGTTTGGTAAGTTTTCCAGTTAGTAACAGCCGCAGCATATTGATTTCCCTTCAAAAGTGTATAGTACAGGGAGCTGGCAAGAATTTCTTCATTGATCAAAATACCATGTATAAAATCATCTCTTGTTTGAAAATCAAAGTTATCAGAAAACAGTGGAGGCACAGAGGGTGAGCACAGGGCGATACTTGCATCAACTAGATTATGATGCAATTTCACCTCTGAGTGATTTAATACAATTTCCTGAAACAACCATACATGACTCTTTAGATATTGAATAATCCTTGCAATTGTACCAAAAGGGATTATTAATATGAATTAAATGATATTAGACTAAACTAAATAAATATCTTACCAAAGGTAAATTGATAGATTTCTCAGTTGATTTTGGTTTATACTTCTGATGCATTAGCACTTTCTTAGTATTTGCATCTGCTGCTAAAAATGTAGGTTTATCAGAAGTGATCAAAGGATGTTCCCATGCCACCTTTTTGTAGACAAGTGTCATTGCTGCACCTTTATCCTTTTTACATGTCTGTCTGAAATACAATGATAATTTTATTGATGTATGTTTGACAAAACCACTTGTCTAATGTTTACAGTATTTAGTTTACTTACTTATGTTGCTCCAACAATGATCCAAAATGTATGTTAGTTATACTGTTAACACCAACTAGTACGAAATACCCTCTAATGAGTCCTGCAGCATCAATTTCTCGCATCACGTCTCCCATTGTCTGGCAAGTATCTGACATCATCACTTGGACTTCCATAGTAACACTCCATATTGCCTTCTTTTCAATGCAACTCCTGTAAACCATTTTATTTAAATAAAATTTGATAACTGAAATTATAATACAATTACCAGAGCGATTCGTAATACATACTTAACATAATCCTTAATTTTTTGTCCACCTTTACAGCAAAACAAAATCACTTCTCCTACTCCCCCATGAGACAGAGATTCCAATGTAAAATCAATTAAAGGCACTCCAGCAACTTGCAGTAAACCCTGAAATATTATAATCAGAGCTTAAGACACATTATTGATTCAGATTTGGTTTTGTAATAAGTTTAAAAATTAACTCACCATGGGTTTGTTGTCACAAATGGGACTGAAGTGATTGTTAAATGTGTCCATTATAACCACAGCTTGAACAACATTCTCTTTATCTATCTCCATTATGATATATTAATATTTAAATTGCTATTTTTCTACAAAATGTTTATCCTACGAACATAACCTGGATACGAAATACGAATGACAGTCGACCGACAGCGACACGAACTCGACTTTTATTTTGACATTGACATTATTGACAACTGTTGGTTTTTTTTATATTATGTTGAATACAAAGGTATAATTGGCTTCACCTTTTCCTAACATTTTATTTAATTATTTTTTGTTAAAAGAAGTACTGAAAAATATCTTTTATTTGATTATCAGCTTATATTTTAAAATATAGTTTGTGATTACATCTGATCATCCGTGGATCATCCAAACTATTGTACGACATGACTCGGCGGTGGTGTTGCCTCCTCGTCCGCCCCACCGTCGTACCGCAAATAGTATTCTGTGCCGAAAGGCGCAAAACTTTGAAATAATTAACTGTATAATACCAAAGTATTTGAGTTGCAAACACAGACGTATAAGTGTTGCAAATATTTTGTATCACAATTATTATTTTTATACTTAATGATTTGTTGATGTAAATACGACGTTTGTGGTAAATACCGAAGTTTCTCTATCCTCAGTCCCTACTGTTGAGCCTTTCGTTACCTAGGTGTTATCGATTGATTTTATTTTATACACAAATTGTGCACTGTGTTGCATCAAATACAGAATTGTCGCTGTAATTAGGTTCACAATATGGATTACGATTTATCTAGAATAGATTATGGAATATGCGGTATTACTTATCCAGACACATTAAAAATATTACCACCGTCAGGGCAAAAGATGGAACAAAAGGTAGGTCACTTTAATTTCGTATTGTATTAAGTAAGTACTTGGGTAGGTACTATATACCTATTCGAATTTAATGAAACCCTATTTCAGTTTGCTATTGGCGATAAAAATGGAGTCTTGCAATGCCTCAGCATAAAAGATGAAGAACCTGTGGTGCAATTTAAAACATTACCTGGGAAACCAATAACTTCTGTTCAATTAGCCTCTTCAGTAGGTAAGTTGAAAAAAATCGTTAAGGCCCTGCATAGATGAATAATTTGGATGAATTTATTTTTTATTAGTAGAAAAAGAATCACCAAAATCACCGACACCTTGGCAACATCATGATACTGACAAGGTAACTCGACTCCTATATCTAATTCGATGTAGGTAGGTACCTAATTTATACATGGATATGGGATCTATCTTAATCTATATATATGTATGTATGAACCTATCGACAAAAAAGTACTTGGGTACTCATACCTATCTACCTCGTGGACAGCCCGCCATCTGCGCACGCCTATATCGTTACCTCAATAATTAAGCACGATACAGCACTTGTAGGTAAATAGATAGATACTACCTAATAATGTACCTACCTACTTTTAATTTCAATTTTAGGAACGCAAGCAGATAAAATATTCACGGCATCGGGTAATGAAGTCAAAGGATATACAAGAAAAGGAAAGGTGTTCCTAAGCATTGAAACTTCTTTAACAGAAACGATCACATCAATGTAAGTTTATAGGTAGATTGGGCACCCAACTGGCCAACTACCTACACGCGTAACATCGATTTCTCTTGTAATATATTTAATAATTTATTAATATCTAAATCTACCAATTCAGGTACCGTTTATATCTTTTCAAAGGTATTTACATTTCAGGTGTATAATAGGAAGTGATCTTATACTTTGTAGCGGACGAATAGTGACGTACTATCGAGATTTACGGGAATATAACTCTTACATTTGTGATGACAGAGTTCTCGACATAGCAGCATTTGCGGTACCTAATGTCAGAATTATTTATTTGTTTACTTATTCAAACAAAAGTTAAACTTTCTCAAAATATTTTAATGTTGACTTCAGAGCACAAGAGTTCGACTGCTGGTTTTAATCGCAAATAAAGGAGCCATTCTGCTAGAAAATGGAAAACTTATATCCCGCACAACTATACCGTCGGGGCCGTCGCGTTTAGCTGTTCCGCCTTCAACACATGTGACAGATATTATAGCCTTCTACGGAGCTGGCGATGGATCCATAGGCATCATTACTTATGAAGAGCAAGTGTTTTCTTTTTTTTTCAATTTTTTAATGTTACTTAGTTATAGATACAATTTTACCAGAGACCGTGTAAGTACATACATATGTAGAGGAAGTAACAAGTTTTCGACCAAAACGATAACATGTCTGTTTGCAACTTTCCAGATTAACGCTATCAAGTAAATGCCTGGTTGACGGTAGAGGCTTGGGATCCGTCGTATGTCTCGGTTGGTATTTTAACAACGGCAATTACCACCTCAGCGTTGGTCGACACGATGGATCCATTCAACTTTACCTTGTCGATATGGAGAATTTTGGTGAAAAACCTCGACTTAAATACACTTATGTAAGTTTCAGTAGGTACTTGTGATAATGTTATCTAAATAAGTGTAACGGCTACTTACTTCCATAGTTATGTTTTAGTTTTGCGGAGAACCTGTGACTTCTGTAGTGGGTGGATGCGTAGGTACCGAGGAATCTGAACTACTCGTAGCTACATTTTCGGGAAGAATTTTCGGTCTCAGATCTAGTCACTTGGTTACTGGAGCTAAAGTTCCACAAGACATCTTGGCAACGAGGCGAGGAAAACTGGAGTATGTCCATTACTGTTTAACTCAAGTTTGATTACTATTTTTTATGGCTACCAAGCTACCATACCTCTAATAGTGCAAGTGTTTCAACTGCAGGTTCGATGGCCTTTTTTGATGTCGTACCTTTGAATGCGACGAATAATTAATAATATAAAAAAAATATATAATAAAATGTATAATATTTTCGTATAAATTAGGGATTTTATTGTTATCAGGGTGGAAGTAGCGCGGTTGGAGAAACAAACTGCAAATGAAAGAGAAAAATATCAACGTAATACTCGATCTTTACACGCTGGGTTATCAACTCCACCACTACTGGATATACAATACGAGGTATGACTGGAAATGGAAATATGCCATTTAAAATCTAGGTATAATTAGATAAAAAAATACTTTAACCGAATTTTACAGCTGTTGGGGGCAACTAATGATGGATGGCAGGAAGTGAGAATAACCTCAGCAGTGCCTCTTGACATGCTTTTTATTAATTCTAATAAGAAATTGGCAATGCAAACTGACACTGCTGCAGTCCTCAGCATATGTTCATCTAAGGTAACAAAATTAAAATTCTGTCATTCATTATTATTAGAACTTATGATATTTACCATATCATTTATTATCGTAAAACGTCAATCATTATCTTAAAGAAGATTGAATGAAATACAGCAAATTAAGAAATTGCTAAAAGGAGCGAAACGAAAATAAAACAAACAAGTCATCTCACATGGTGAGAAATAATCCACAAAATGCCTCAAGAATGGGACTATTTAAGTATGTACTTAAAAAATAAAACGTTTTAGGAGGCTGGACCTGATTTGCTGGCATCAGTTAGATGTCAAGCAGGAACGAGAAGAGTTTGGGTAAAGATGCGTGAAATTTCAAATTCATCTACGGAGTCAAAATTCGAGGGAAGTCGAGTACTGATATACGCTTTACCAGCAGGTGCTCCTAGAGTAGCTCGGCTTGTAACTTTAAAACTACCAGCGTTGCCATACTATTCCAGCCATGAAGCATTAGAGAAGGATTTTGAAAAAAGAGAAAGGTATTTTCTTTCTGGTGGCTTTCTTTAGGAACGTGTCGATTTCAGCCTTTTTGAAAATTATTTTTTTATAGGGTTTGGTGCCAACTGGAGATTTCGGGTAACTTTTCCGTGGCTGAAATTACTTCTTGGCTCACAGAAGCACTACCGGGTGAACTGCCAAGACCAGCTTCAAATGTATCATTCACCCGATCACATACTCTTCTGGACACCATCCTTGTTTGTCAATATGAGTGAGTTGCTTAGATTTCAAATAATATTTATTTTTCTTCAATATCTCTGCACCAATATCAATATGACTGCACGGTTGGTACGGTGGCTGGGCAACTGGCTAACGGGTAGCGGGTTCGATTACTGCACGGAGCAACTCTTTGTGTGATCCACAAATTGTTGTTTCGGATCTGGTTGTCATGTGTATGTGAACTTGTATGTTTGTAAACGCACCCACGACACAGGAGAAAATCCTAGTGTGGGGCTACGTTAAAGGAAAAAAAAATCTACAACTTAATCTATGTTGCAGACGGGGGCACGCAACATTCAAATCTGATAACGTCTCAACAATAGCGACCATTCGAAACATAGTGTCGAATTGCTCCGTCGAAAAGAGCATTCGCGTAGAAATGTCTTGTGGTAAGTTATTATAAACAAAGTATATTAATTGTATATTGTCAAATATTTAACTGGTTTGTTGGTACAGTGGCTGGTCTAGCAGTTGCTGCACAAGTGCACAATACGTCACGAGTTCGATTTTCATACGGATTGTTTTAGTAGTGTAACCAGTTTCAGATGACTGGAAGGAGCCACACAGAGCCTTATTATCCTTAGGGAAAAATAGGAATATAGGGTACATAGGGTGCCTAGGGCGCCAGGTTACAGAAAAGCGCCACGACACCGCGATAACGCGGTAACCGTGGTGTCAAAAATATAAGGGATGTCTAAGAGGTGCTTGCCTCTCTACGTAAAATTGCCTGTGGGGCCACATTTAAAGATATATTTTTATTTGCAGATATTCCAGACAATTGTTGTTTAGCATCTTTTAAGCAGTTGGAAGATAAATTTAAACGAGAATATAAGAAAAATAAAGATATAATTTTGAAAAATGCTATCAGGTAAATTATTATGAAAATCCTTTCATATTGTTGAATTAGTTATTGAGTAAGTAAAGTTTACTAACTTACCTTGTCATTAAATAAATATGGTTTCCCAAACATTTCAGCATGTTGGATTTGGATAGTTCAATGAATGAGGAAGGTCCCATATTGTGCCAAGACTATGCTACAGTTTGGGATTCAAGAGACAGTATCAATGAAACTCAATTTGAGGAGCTTGTAGGTAAGTTCAAATAAAATAAACAGTTCAGTAACATTCTGAGGAGTGCTATATTTGATGTGTGATTGCTTTGTTTTCTTTTTATAATACATTTATAAATTGACAAATAATTTATGTTTTCAGACATAATATTACAATGGTATCTGGACTGGAGAACACTATCCTTACTTGAAAATTTTAATAATGAAAGTACTAAGCTTAAAGTGGCTTTGAAAGAATGTAAAGTGGATGATATTATTAAAATACTTTCCAAAAATGTGCCTTAAAAGACTAATAAGTAATGTACAGTGAGATTAAAAAAATATTTAGCTTTTTAAATTATTTTTAAGTCCATGTATGTAATATTTTTAATAAACTCATAGTTGTTGTATTTCTTTTTATTAGTTATTTAACCACTTTCTTAATACTATCTGATAGTGGATAGTTTTTTTGTAGCTCCAAGTCATAGAGATGCAAGAAAACATCATTGTTTTTTAATGTGGTTAACTTGGTAACATGTTGATCAAACTCATATATTGATTGGATTTGTTCAGTTAAAAAGACAGATGTCATGAAATCTGCAAAATGATAATCTTTGACTTCTTCTGCATATTTTATTCCTTTTTCTATAAGCTGGTGAAATGAACAAAAAATGGACCGATTAATTACAAAGCCAAGTGAAATAAATTATCATATTATTTAGGGTTGAGAAATTAAAATATTAATTTGCTTACCACAGTTATATCTCTTTCCATACACAGGCCTTGTTTAAATGCATCAAGCATAGTAAGATTTTTATGTTGGGCTGGTAGTTCAAGGCTAGATATCAAGGGTGCTCCCCCTCGTAATAACTGATAATTTATAAGTTTGTGCATGTGCTCAAGTTCTTCATAATACATTTTCATAAAAAATCCTCCAGCACCTAATAGGGATTTAGACGGATGAAGCATAGTGACAGCTATATTTAAATAATTCTGGCTTGCTTGTTGCTCAGCTTTAATTTGTATGTTTATTGCCTCTTCTATTCTTGAGTTACAATTATTTTGTGAGCAATATCTCCTATGATGTGCAGGTAATCTATGCATTTGTTCTTTAAAACTTAATTTGATCAGCATGTAATATCTCCACTTTAAAAACATTATAATTTATTTTTAGGATAAAATAAATTCCTAATAGTATGTCAATAAAATAAATAACACCAGTGACACTTTTCATTCCAGTAGGCAATGAAGCAACCATTTGGTGGAAAGAATAAAAATAATTTAAAACACTTATAAATATTTATTGGTAAATTATTACTAAAAGTCTACAAGGTACTATTAACAATTAAAGACTACTATCTGTCCATTAAATGTACTCACTTCTGGAATGGGTAATAGTCCAGACCAGAATTGTATTTAAATTTGTAAGTGAAACGATTTACTTGTGTTTTTCCAACTTCGATCATTTTCTTAACCTCGTCTCTGTAAGCAGGAGGCAGGAGTTCCTCTTCCAGGGTACAATTGTTGCTGCTACTTTCTTCACATTTAAAAACACGTTGTCTTATAACATCGACATCTCTACTATATTCTTCTTTTAGATCGGAAACTGCTTTTGTTGCTGTATCAATTTTAAATACAAAATAATTCGCCTCTCTGTGGACTAGTCCATGAGCAGATGTTTTGTAAGGCATAGGTCTATGTCCCAAGTTTTCAATGTTTCTGATTATACCACCTCGGTCAAATATTGCATGGGAAATTCGCTTAAGAGTAGTTTTAAGTTCTGGTTTAGGCATAGAACGCAACATTAGAGCTACTTCGTAAGTCGGCATTTTATTTCAATTTAATTAAAAAATATCCAAGACGGACAATTATAGGTTAAGTTGACACTTGTCACCACTGTCAGATTTAACTGACAGTTACAGTGACAGTGGCGTCAGTCAGCCTTAGAACAAGACCATAGAGATTCTTGTTTTGGGTATAGGCGGAAACATACTACCGTGGTGTGGAGAATCGTTGGTCAAGGTTAGAGGTTGGGGATTTTACAGATCTATAATACTCAAAATGAGTAAATATGTACTGAGTACTTATCCACTTTTTGGATTATAATCGTGGTGCGCCAGAAGCATAAAGCTCCTACACGATGCGACGTACATACGTTACACTAATGGTAGTATACACTTAGATTAGTAAGACTTCAAGGATGACGCTGATATTTGTAGTACACAAAATGGTATACAAATTTTAGCGAGAGGAAATACATATTTAACCCTTAACGCTTCTGGTGTTTCTGATATTCGTGGGTGGCGATTGCTTACTATCAGGTGACCCACTTAATTGTCTTTTTTCTCCTAAATACACGAGGAATTTCAAGCGTGACTTTGTTTTGCTTTTCAACTTTTCATAACGCACGCCGTATGAGACAGAGAATGTCATGTGCAGAGTATGTTTGTCTCAAATACTTTACAAATACTCTTAGAGCCCTATACGATTATTATAACTACTTTATATACTGTGTGTAAATGAAATGATTCGTTTGTGTTAATGCAAGTAGTGTCGCAGCTCGACACGCTGCGGTACGCTAATATACTTCTACCATTGCCTGAATAAAAAAAAGTTTGACCAAAGACACCAATCAAAAATCAAATCAATCATGGCGACAGCGTGCGCTTTGCTTTGCTGAAATATTATAATTTAACTGGGAATTATAATATTCTTGTTTGATCTCAATCATGGGATCATATGCGAAATTTGTTTCGGATTACTGTAAAACTTGGGAGAAATCCGGAAAGGAGCAATTGTGAGTTTCAGATTCTAAATTGTTTAACAATAGTGATGATTTGAGTCTGTTGTCCAGTAATTTTACAAAAACATTATTAGTGTCAATACAAATGAATATACAAAGAGTACATTCACAACATGCCCTGCCTTGAAAGTGCTACTGAAAGTCCATATATAAATGTACATTAGTGAACATTGCTATTTTATTTTGCACATGTTGTACTGATGGAAGATTCAAATTACTAGTTTACTAACTTTTTTGATTAACACGTTTATTATAACTATTTTGGGCACATAATACCTCTTAAAGGTCAATAGATTGCAAAATCAATATAAAAATGGACTTACAGGATTTGATATGTAGATAAAAATTCATCAGTATCATAATAACAAAATACCAGTACATACTAGTTATTCAATTTACTAATATTAGGGTAAAATTAGCAATAAGCGCGGAAACATGTTCTGTATTGCATTTTATAATAAAACAAATAATAAGAATATCAATATGGCTTTGCCACAAGTAAATTATTTTTGGTTAGTTTTCATAATGTCCAACTTGTTATTTAAAATTAATTATCATATCCTATTTAAATCTTCATCTTAAATAATGTTCTACACTGAGTACTGCACTTGTTTATAACCCTTTTATTCATTAGTCAGGTACCACTTTGTACATTATAGAAGGACGGCACACTGTGTATAAATGGGGTGGTTGGGGTCATTGTTGATAATAATCATTATTTACTTTCAGTGTAAAACATGTGACGCAATTCATTAAGGATGAAGACAAAAGTCCACTTTTTACTAAGTCCGGCAAACTTTCTGGTTTGTCTCAGACCATGTATGACTTATTACTCTGTGGTCTTCGTGGGAATCTTAAAAAAGAAGCTGTCCTTACTGTTCTCCGTGATATAACAGTAAGTTAAATAATGAAATAAATTTTGTATTCTGTAATTTATGATTTATGCATGTTAAATAATATGAATTTGTACTAATGAGTGATAATTGTTTGCAGGTATTGCATGCTGACATACCATCAGTGATTTTAGATGTAGTGAGTGTGCTTGATGCTGAGACTTGTTCTGATGTCCAAAGTGAAGAGCGCACAAACTTTTGCTACATTGTTAGGGAATTGGAGCCTTTTTTATCTGATAAACTTTTAAAAGAAAGATTAGAAATTGATACATTGCAAGATGCTGGTACTTTAAAGAATAAACTATTTTATACCAAATTTATTAAAATCAAGACTAAGTTGTAGTAAGTATTTAGTTTTGTTTTCCTGTTTCATCATGAAAAACAGGTATAACATTTCATTGTAATGAAATAACATCTATAATTAGTATTAAATTTTCAATTTCTATTTCAGTTACAAACAACGTAAGTTTAATTTGTTTAGAGAAGAAAGTGAAGGTTATTCCAAGTTAATTGTTGAATTAAATCATGAAGGTGTTGATAAGGCAGATTGGAAAAGTTTACTGGAAATAATTCAGTCTCTAATAGGTAAGTAATAACTAATAATATAATGAGTTATTGATATATTTACTACAGTGGTTGGAATTAATAATAATTTTCTTTTAATTTCTTTTAGGTTGTTTTAACTTAGACCCTAACAGAGCATTAGATATAATACTAGAATCATTTGAATCCCGTACACACTCTGATCAATTATTTATACCTCTTATTAAAAATTATATGGGTGATCCTCAAGTGATTTCTGAAGTTTTGGGCTTTAAGTTAGGGAATATGGAAGTACTAGAAAATTATAAGGAACCTCCACCATTGATGACAGTTATAGCTTTACTCTTACAACACCAAGTCATTTCTCTTGATGATATCTATCCCTGGGTAAGTACTTTTTATTTAAGAACTAGTCATTTTAGTTTTAAATGACATGATTATAAATAATATCACATTACACCTTTGATTCTCAAAGGTGTTGGCAGAGAAATACAAGTTTAATGTGTTACCTTTATGAGATCCACATAAGGAGAATGAGCTTACCTTTCACCAGGTGCCGACTCCATACTATGTCTGAGATTTTTCGAAAATTGAAATAGAATCTACAATATCCTAAAAACAGAAAATGAGACCTGTCCTTGGCACTCTTGGCAGTCAAGTTTGCAGCCATATGATGATGATTAAAGCAGTCAAGTACTAGCATCTATTTCAATAACTGCGTTTTAAACTGCCTAATTGAGTGAAAATATATATTTTAGCTCAGACCTGACGATTCTATAATGGCAAAAGAGGCAGATAAGGAGTTAAAAACAGTCCAGGACTACATTCGTAAACTAAGCATTGTGTCCACTAAGGGGCCACAAGTCAATGGAGCTGCTGAATATGTTGAAGAAAAGTCTGATCCTCAGGTATACATTCTATTTTTCTTTTTTATTTATTTTGTACTTATCAAAATATACTTTGACTAGTAAAATTGAGATACCACCTGTGTGTTATTAATATTTTTGAATGGACTTAAATTTTTCATCCTTCACATTAGGAATATTGGAGCAACCAAAAGTTGGTGTTATGTGAAGCCTTACTGAAGGTGAATGCATGGCGTGAGTTCGCAGCGCTGTCAGCCCGACTGCCCACTAACATCATGCCACAGCGCCCCGCTGTCGCACTCTGTAACATGCTACATGCTCTCGTCGAGCCACTGTACAGAAAGTATGTATTAAACACGAAGCATTTGTGTAAACATGACGTTTTTATATTTTAATGCTCCTTTTGAAAGAAATAGTTGTAATAAGTATCTACATAATTTTACTTTTATTTACAGTAACTGTCGCGTTGCTCCTAAAATAATAGGAAAACCCATTCCACCGTTAAAGTCGACTTTAGCACCTCAAGCATGCAAGACATTTGAGGACATGAAGGAAACAGTGATTCCTGCCCTGGTATTATTAGGACCATCGCTTCACTATGATCCTATTTTAATGTACAAAGTAAGCACTTAATGATTAATAATTGTCTAAAACCTTGTAAAATATGATATCTACAATAAACATATATTTTTCAGATTATTCGTATATTAAGGACTGCGCGTTCGCAAAAAGAAGACCCTTTGCATCATGAAGCGCTTACAGTTTTGGACGCTGCCATATTACCAGCTCTTACTTTAATGGATGGTAACTGTTGTATGGCTGAGGAAGTTTACACTTTGTTGAAATTATACCCATATCAATGCAGGTAACTACATTTTAATTAAATGTCTTAATTAAATGTCTTTTAATTAAATGATGAATGAAATATAACAAAAATTAAAGACATGAGATATTCTACTTTCTAATTTTTTTCAATAGGTATTGTCTATATTCTCGCTGGAAAAACGAAGCTGCTGAGAGAATACCGTCTTTGATGCGCGTACGCGGCAATTCCCTACAAAGAATCAAGCACATCATGAAACGTGTTTCTAAAGAAAATATAAAGCCACAAGGTCGTCTCATCGGGAAACTGTCGCATGCTGCGCCGACTTTAATTTTTGACTACATGCTACTTCAGGTATGTGCTCCTATAATTTATTTCGTATGATTCAATGCGGCGCGCGGCGAATTTTTTCGATTATGAAAATATATCTGATCAAATTAAAGTTCACGTGTGTTGGTGCAGATCCAAACATACGACAATCTGATCGGTCCCGTGGTGGAGTCGCTGAAGTACCTGACGTCGCTGTCGCTGGACGTGCTGGGCTACTGCCTGCTGGAGGCGCTGTGCGCGGGGCGCGCGGGGGGCGGCGCGGCACACCCCGCCTGGCTGCAGGCACTCGCGGCCTTCGCGGGCGCCGCCTTCAAGAAGCACAACATCGAGCTCACCGCGCTGCTGCAGTTCGTCGCCAACCGGCTTAAGGCTCAGCAAAGGTAAATTTTTCCGAAACTTACCTTCTATTCTAAATTCAAAGAATAATTTGGTCATTCAATGTATCACGCTATTTATTGTTATTTTTTTAGCCAAGATCTACTGATATTGAAGGAGATTGTTCAGAAGATGGCTGGAATTGAAGCTGCTGAAGAAATGACACCTGAACAATTGGAAGCTATGGCTGGTGGTGAACTTCTGAAAGGAGAGGTAAACAATCACTACCAGGAATTATATTCTATTTCTTCTAGCTTACAGGAGTATTGAGTTTAATTATTATTTTTTTCTGTAACAGGCTGGTTATTTTTCTCAAGTACGAAATACAAAGCGATCATCAGCGAGACTAAAGGAAGCTATTGTCGGAAATAACCTGGACATCTCATTGTGCATACTGGCTGCACAACAACGCCATTGTTGTGTGTGGAAAGGTAAATTAAGTATTATTTTAACTCAATACTAATATCGAAAATTCAAAAGAACTGGATTGTAGTGTAAAATCTGTCTTGCTTGTTGTAATAGAGTACGATGGAGACTCTGTATCGAGCAGTGAGCCTCCTGGGTCCCAACTGAAGGTAGTTGGTCGTTTAGCTGACCAGTGTCAAGATGCTCTAGTACAACTTGGAACGTTTTTGGCGTCATCCCACGCTCCTGATGAATATGCTGCAAGATTGCCACCTTTACAGGTAACCTATAATAGTTATTACTCTAAACTATAACAATAATTATAAGTACACACACATACACTGACATATTTATTTATTTATTTATTTATTTATTATAATTTGTATTACATTTTCAGGAACTGCTTCGAGATTACCATGTAGATGCTGATGTAGCATTCTTCCTTCATCGTCCTGTGTTAGCTCAAAAAATTAATGCAAAAGTGGAGTCTTTACGAAAACTTTCCGACAGCAAATCTGACTCAATCGAGAAGAGTATCGAGAGATACACACAGGCATCACAAGAGGCTTTGGAACCTATTGTGCAGTCTGTAACACCTATATTGCCAAATAAAGTTTGGGAAGACATTTCTCCCGAATTTTATGTCACATTCTGGTAAGTAAACTTTTTATCGGGACTAATAGTATAAAGTATGTGATTTAATCAACTGTATTTTGTTAATGCTAATATAAACGAAGAGTGTATGGTGATTTGGATTTCTCAATCAAGTAAATATATTTCTAATAAGGCAATATGTAAAAACCTGACTTTAAAAGATAAGTGTCTAATTGCAATTTACATTTAAAATAACTTCACAACTCTTTGTTTTCTTGCCATACTGGATCTTTGTTTACATTTTATTTACAGGTCCTTGTCTATGTATGATCTGCGAGTTCCAGAGGAAAGTTACGATAGAGAAATCGAACGTTTGAAAACTGCCGCCGCTAACGCGGCCAAGGATACGTCGCAGGGAACGAAGGGCAAAAAGGAGCAGGATCGTTTCAATGCACTCATTGATAAACTTCAGGTAAGTGAACAAAGAGTAGTGGGGTAGTCAGTGAATGTGAGCTAACGATGTAGCGTGTATATAGTTGTTTTGTGATCTCTTGACTTTTGGTATGATGCAATGGGATTTGAATTGAAGTTTCACTAGATAAATAACGATTGATCTAACTGATAAAAGCTACATACAAGAATAGGCAAAAATGAACAATTTATTATTTTTGAAATTGATATACATATACAGATATTTTGGTGCCTACTAACCATCTTGCTCATAATGCACAGACACATCTAGCACATAATTTAGTATGTACTACTTTATTATACATATATTACAATACATTATATTATAATTTAAAAATAAACATGTTTTATAATTATAGGTGTAGATTTTTAACAAATAATGTTTAGCCAGTAGAGTCTTAATTCAGTATTAATCTAAAATTATTTATAATGATTTATTTAAAAACGCCTTTATTATACCCCATCGACGTGACACAATTCGGTCAGGATTGGTAGAATCGATAGTGACGTAAGCTGTCTGTTTCCTGTGGTAATGTGAGTGGTATGTCGTGCGTGCAGGAGGAGCGGCGGCGGCAGGCGGAGCACGTGCGGCGCGTGGTGGCGCGGCTGGCGGCGGAGTGCGGCGCCTGGTTCCCGGCGCGCGCCGCCAAGTCCGCCAAGAACGAGACCGTCACGCGCCTCATGCAGCTCTGCCTGTTCCCGCGCTGCGTCTTCACGCCCGCCGACGCGCTCTACTGCGCCGAGTTCGTGCACACCGTGCACTCGCTGCGCACGCCCAACTTCTCCACCCTGCTGTGCTACGATAGGGTCAGTGCGCTTATTATGTATTTGCAATATACCACTGTTACTATATTTATGAATAAAACTAACGATCGGTCGGTGTGTTGCAGTTGTTCTGCGACATCACATACTCGGTGATGTCGTGCACGGAGGGCGAGGCGGCGCGCTACGGCACGTTCCTGTGCAAGGTGCTGGGCACGGCCATGCGGTGGCACGCGGACAAACAAGCCTTCCACCGCGAGTGTGCGCACTACCCGGGCTTCGTAACCAAATACCGCGTCTCGAACCAATTTACTGAGGCTAACGATCATGTCGGCTATGAAAACTACAGGTAATATAATTCATAAAATTGTAATAATTAATATATATATTTTTTTTCATTATATTTTCATTAACAAGAGTTAATCTATTTTCAGGCATGTTTGCCACAAATGGCATTACAAGATAACTAAAGCCATGGTCGTGTGCTTGGACTCGGGTGATTACGTACAGATACGCAACGCGCTTATTGTACTTATAAGAGTGTTGCCACACTTCCCAGTTTTAGCTAAACTGGCTCAAATAATTGAACGGAAAATAGATAAAGTAAGTATTAACAAATAATTTATAACAATTTACAACAAGATTCATTTTAAAAAGATATTGAAAGTAATAAATCCTAATCTCTGCAGGTAAAAGAAGAAGAAAAGACACAGCGACAGGATCTTTATGTACTTGCGACAGGATATAGCGGACAGCTGAGGAACAAGGGTCCCACTATGATGCGGGAAAGTGATTTCCATCAGGTAACCGTTACAATTTTTAGGAAGTGATTGATAAACTGCAAACTTGTTAGATTATTAAATGCAACAATCTTGGTTTCTCCCACAAATACTTCTACTTAATGCTTCCCTATTCATCCTTTCTATTGGGATAATATATCTAAATGTTTGCCACGTCCGTAGGTGGGCGACAAGCACAAGGTGGCGGGTGCCCCGGCGGCGCCGGCGGCGACCAAGGACGAGGCCGGCGCCACCAAGCCCGACACCGAGCCCGCGCCCTCGCCTCCGCAAACTGTTGGTAAGTACTGTGAACCTCCCATCGACATCTTACTCTTTAGAAACCTAATTAGGTTATACCAAATATCGTACTTATTTTTCTAGATGTTGAGAAAAAGGAATCGAGGAATAATGACAGGCGCCGTGAAGAAGTTGACCGTGAAAAAGAATCTAAGCGGGAATCACGATCGTATGTATTGAGGCTTAACTAGTAGATGATAAATATTTAATACTGTAAATACTGTAATGTTATTTATTTTCCTTCAGTACACTCAAGGAACGAGTCAAAGAGGAAGTCAGAAGTAAAGATAGATCCCCGCGGGAACGCTCACACAGGGTGAATATTTTTATTACAGTATTTTGCAAATGGAACTGTTTATTTATTGTTACTTAGTATTAAAGTGGCGCTTTTATATTCAGGAGGAACGATATTTGGAAACGGTGTCGCCACCACATGACCATCGCAGCGCTCCCGATGATGTAGAACGTGGTAAATAATTATTTTGTATTGAATTTGAAGTAATATGTGTATAATTAAATGAAAGCAAATGTAGTTATTATTATCATAAATGTTTTGCAGATGTAAAGCGACGTAAAGTAGAAAACAGCGGCAATGGCAAGGTGAGTATTGTTGTAATAAACCGACCTTGCATCGCGCTCGCACCTGACTGAGGATTGGGCTGGACCACGACCACGACGTGCCGCACGATCGCTATTAAATATACAAATCCAAATCGTGTTCAAGATCATCGGACTTCGTGTTATACAGTGCAATAGAAACTATAGACTTAATAACAGTGCTAATAAATGTAAATAAATAAACCGAAAATAAATGTATCAACAAATAATAAATTAATTAAATACTTAAACTAATCAAAATCTACGGAGAACGTCAATACACTGCAATTGTGAAATAGCGTCGTTGAAATGCTTATCATCACTGGAAAAAACAAAGAAGAGAAATTGTCTTCACAGGAACGATTGAAGAAATGTCAACGAAAAATATAATATGAATTAAGAAAGTTATGTTTATGAAAATAATTGAATCCTACTTGTGGACTATTTCAACATTTCATAGCAAAAAGTACAAGCCAAGAACGAAATTAAACAATCCCGATCTCACCTTGCTATGGAGATCTAACCAATTATTATTCTCCATGAAGACCCAACAAGAAGAAAACTGCTACAGAAGAAAAATATATTCAAATCCAAAATAAGAAGAGTGTCAAAACAAAAAGTTAATTCAAATAATTATTTATCAGGAAGAGAATACAAATATTGTAATTAAAAAAAAAAAAAACAAAAAATTCATCAAGAAGCTTTAGGTTGCGTAAACGTAAAAGCAGTACCTATTCAACTAACAAATGTAAGCCTAAGGAGTTCTCTCGTGTGTCGTAAGTCCATTCAGCCCAGTCCAATAAGATACGGTAAGGCTTGTTAATACTTATAATAGTCAAAAGGTCCTGTGAATAAAGAACAGAGATAGATCCTGCAGAATAAGATGCAATGAAATGTCCAGCTATAGGCATTATTTATGCATAGTAATGCCACAACAAGATGCTCAGATACTTACTTATATTTATTGTTAAAAAGAAGTATTTAAAATGAACGACGATCGTACGTACTACAAAGTCATAAAAGAAGAGTTTTAAGAAATGAAATCGAATGAACACCTTTCAAGATTCAACGTTAACATTATCGCCCATGTAGAACAGATATAGATGAGCCATGCGCTGCAATGTCTACAGTTTCCTTGGGACCACAACAAACACCATTTGTCACAAAGTACCTACATGCTTCGTTGCTGAATACGGTATCGAATGCCGTTTGAAAACACCTCAAGATGAAGAGATTGAACTTAATGGAAACACGAAGAATTAATGCAAAACAATTGATGTTTTTCTTTATTCATAGTCCCTTTTGACTTTTATTATTAATTTAGGTTAAACAAACTTGTTGCAGTATGCTAAAGTAATTTTAATAGTTAATTAATTTATATGCTTTTTTATAATTTTACAAGAGTGTCAAATATTAATATATTTTTTCTGCAAAAGCAGGGTAGCAAAGACATAGAGGAACGTTCGCCTGAAAAAGAAAAACGAAAGGCTAAATTGAGGGGTGATGAACGTAAAGAGCGTAAGATGAATCGCAAAAGGGTAAGTATTAAGCATAAAAAATGGCTACAATAGAATTTTCTACCAAAATTATCTTTAGTAATTTCAATTAATTTTGAATATATATTTTTTATTTACCTAAATGCATAAACGATCCCCAAATATTATCTGTTTTTATCATTTTTAACGCAAGTTTCGGTAAAAAATTACCAATCGTCGACCATGAAAAATATTGGGTCTAAAATTTACTTCTAGATAGATAGCTAGATAGCTTTATGGCGCAAAATTTATAAGGAGCTTCATTTGTACGATGTTTCTAGAAACTTTATTGATATGTTTATTTAATGATATATCCACCGTGGAGCGCTTCCACGCAGACGCTTGTATTTTTAAACAATTTTCACATATCGTGTAAGGAAGTAGTTATAGTCCACACAATCTAAGAAGTCAACTCTGATAATTGCCATGTGAGAGGTAAATAAGATCAGTTACTGTTTATGAACAATTTCTAATTCATATCGATTAAAATTAATTATTGTTTTTAATCACTGGATTAGAAAATATAAGAATATCTCAAGAATTTTCGAAATAGTGTGAGACTGCGTAGAACATTGACGAATCAATAACATCAAGACAAAAAGGTTTTTGAATATCAAACATCGATCATAATAAATTAAACCGAAAATATATGATTCGATTTTGATATTCTATCTATATTTCATGATATAAGTACAGTAGAGTCCGTTTATAATGACATCGAAAGGAATTGACAAACACGTCATAATAAGCGGACGTCATACAAAGCGTTATGTATAAATGAAAATCTTTTTTATGTAAATATGTATGTATTAAGTATTTTAATACAGAAACATAGTATATTTGCATATGTGTAAGACCATATTAAATCAAAATCAAAATTGCACGTAATCAGCAGATTATTACAATAACACATACAAGTGTATTTTTTATTGTAAGTAATCTGTAATTTTTGTCTGCTTTTGTTTCTTAATTTTATTGTAAAAACAGACTCATTACATTATTGAAGGTAAATAATCGTGCCGGTCATTATAACTGGACATAATTTTTTAAAAATGGGTCATATAAAGCGGCATGTCACTGTAAGGGAAGTAAGTCATTATATCCGACTTTTTTATAAAGAATTTTATATGAAAACCAAACTTCGTCATGCAATTACGTTATAATAACCGGTTGGTCAATATAGGCGGAGTCATAATAAACGGATTCTTCTGTATACAAAATCTATTAAAATAACTGATTTTTAAGAATATCAATTGCGATAAATCTAAAAACGGACAACTGACACGTAACATCACTATGGTAACCGACATGAAGGTTTGAAATTGTAATGGCGGCCTCTTAGTATATTAATCTTTAAATTAATTCATATATTTAAATGTATTTCTATAATATAAAGATAAATTAGATCCTTTATGAAAGTGTATGATTAACGAAGTAATGAATTAATATTATGAATTATATTTTTACGTTGACGTTCTAGGACGTTCGTAACAAGTTATAGCGGTACATAGACTGCCAAACGTCAGAGTTGACCTCTTAGATAGATAGAGTTGTGCTATAGATATAATAAATTGAACTAAATTTTATGAAACCATTTACATAGGACAGAGCGGAAGAATCCGTGATTTTGGAGCAAAAACGGCGACGAGATGAACAAAAAGGTGCGTATATTATTATATAAGCTTCATGGTGCTTTTCCACATGTGCTATGTAGCTATGCTACGAAGATGTAATATCTAAGCTGTTAAACTATGTGACCGTTTCCGCCGATACTAAATTATGTAGCTGTGCGAGGTAGATGCGCAGCTCGAGTATGCAATGTATGTAGTAGAGGAGTCATCCAGAGCATAGCACATCTCTGGTGGAAAAGCAGCTTAAATAAATTTCTTATCTGTTATCATGTTTTATATCTAACTACCTAAGTATTGTGTTATGCCGCTGTGCCTTAGATAGAAGGGCGTGGTGTGGAAAGCGACCTACTTTTATCAGGAAGGAAAAAGTAGTTCAGTAGTAGTAGTGTAGTGTAGTAAAGTTCCCCTCACATGTTTTCTCCAAATGGCGAAAATGGGAATTTTCGTGGCATCTTCCCCCGAATTTGTTAGGGAAGATGGAAGTAAAATTTTGTTTGTTTGTTCGTATGTTCAAGCATGACGCATGAGCATTGACGGCAGACTTAAAACTTAAGAATCAATAACTGGCCTGGTCTCGGTCAAACTATAATATTCATGCATTCCATAGTTGTTGGTAAAAATAGTTGGTAAAATTACATAATATGTAGGTACTTTGTTTGAACATAGCGAAAGTTGAAGTGATCATTTTTTGTGTTACAACTCTGTCACTTACTTAGTATTTAAACTACTAGGTAAATGTAATTTAATCTTATTTTATTTTAGCAGTTATCAAAATGGGAAGTCATCAAAATGGTTCGCAAGAGGATCATCACTATGAAAAATACCACAAAAGGGTAAGAAATAAAACTTTTAAGCAAGTTTTCTGATAAGTAATGACACAAAGATTTTTAGATGTTCTCGAATATTACAATCAATTGACAAATTATAAACATTGTTTTCAAATGCTATCCATATTAAAAAAAAAGCTATTAATCTTCGTGCTTTACATAAGCACAGTGCCATAACTATAGTAACCACGCCCATTGCTTTAGTTGACATTCTTGACGCTTCCCTCGTCTATGCTGCTCATGACTACGACACAGATTACTACAGAAACACCACTCCGTGAAACATATACATAATTTGAAATAGTTACTGTTTCTACTAAGCAACAACGTCCAATTTAGCTCGCTCACGCGTTCAATACCAGTCCATATACTCCAGTTCATCCGTGATCATGGCGTTTGCAACAGTGCCGAAATATCGGAAACTCATAGATATAAATAAACATGGTAAATATCCCGTCTTCAGTTCTAATGTTAGTGTTGGTGGCCATGTCAGTTTAAAAACTTTAACACCAATCTATGATGATGATCGATTAATGCAATTTTACAAATTTATTTTACACAGCGCCCTAGTTTGGTACTGCATATCTATAAATCTGTATTACATTTTATTTAAATTCACAGGAAAAGTCACCATTCCGAGATCGTTCACACGAAGAACCAAGAGACAATAAACAATATCCTTTTTAATATCATCACATAGGTACATATATCACTGTTTTACGAATGTCATATTTGATGTCTTCCACTTATTACGTTACGCAATATCTCGACTTATCGAAAGCTCCTCCTGTTAAGCCTTTTTTGCGATACTTGTAATAATATGTGCACCCAGTATAAACACCAGCAAGGGGTGTTCAATAAATGTGGATAACCCCTATTATGTTTTATGTTGATAGCTAAATTTTTGTTGGTGTATACGACACACTTAAACGGTGGGTTTACTTTAATTAATGAAAAGAAAATTCCCAAAAATATATGGAGCTTTTTACCCTCTTACTATAAAGCCACCTTTTTTGTTAGAATGTAGAAATCATCAAAATGACATTAACGGGGCGGGAGGAAATGTCACACACTTACTGGCAAAATAGTCCGCTCCTACTCTGGTACGGTATAGGTTAGTCACACCGGCGATACGGGTAAGATATATCTCTGCCTGACCCTATGAAAAGTGACATCGAAATGTTATGTCATGAAAGTAATGATATAAGATCTAAAAAGACATAAATGCAATTTATTTCCTTAACGCCATGTTTACTAGACGGTCGAACGAATCGAAAATAAGAAGATGAATGCTGCCGAAGATTGAAAATGGAAGAACAAGCAATTGTGGTACTATTTCGTGAATAAAAAAACGTTTTGACCACATAACTTAGTTTTATTTAACGTTAATTAGTTATTACTAACCTGGCTAATAATATAACCTATTATCATTTTTACTTATTCGATGTAGATAGACGGATGACAAATAGGTAGTCAATTGTAAAAATTAGTTTAAATTATAATAGCATCCAATTTGAAAAATATTTGTATTGGATTGAATAGACTGAAACCAAGGTAAGTACCTACTGGACCGGTTTGAAAAGGGAGTAACCCAGGCTCCCTATTTGTACGTGAGTCAAAATGGCGGGTGTATTATGATAATTGCAGCAAATTATACCAAAAGTACCTAGCTTTAAAAACAACATCTACTCGATGTGTCTAGCAAATCAGCGGCGCTGCTGTAGCCTTGGCAAAAAGAGGTGAGATAACAGGCAACTTGGCTATGAACTGGCGGAGAGTGAAATTGTATAGGAAGGTGTCGTATGTCAGTTTTGAATTAGGGTCAATCTCTAAAACGGCTGTATTCATGTGATCACTCTGTGTGGTCCACACGAATACGTCCGTTTTGGAGATTGACTTAAGACACAAAGTAAATAAGCACTGTAATATAACAGTTTTAGTAGCGTATCTATCAATTACACACATTCGATAAAAACTCGAATGCAAAAATGTATCCGTTCATATATACCTAATCCTACTATATATAATATATTTGATATGTTACTATGATCAATCTTATACAAAAATGAACTTCAACGGTACACATAAAACATCAGGTTATTACATGGTTATTTTGGCCAAAGTGACTAGATGTGCAGTTATTAATTAAGGTAGGTACCTATCTAATGAGGAGCAAACAGCATAAATTATGTGAATGCCCACCGCCTATAATCTTATATAATGTAGGTACCTACCTATTTACGGTTTTATAAACCTTTTAGACTAGATAAAGGTACCAGTAGGTATCTACATGCGTGTCACACGCCCTAGGAGCTATCCTAGGGCGTGTGCGTGACGCTTGTGACGAGAGGCCTAAAAAGAAATGAAAAGTATGTACCTACCTGCTCAGACAACAAAGTATAGCGTACGTAACCTACCTAGCGCAACAAAAATTAAGTGGGTGGCTACCATCAATCTTCAATTATTAATAGCAAAATAAATCAATATAGTATGAGGATTAAAAGTTTGCGTCGAGTTGGTCTAATTAAGAAATGAAGCAGAAGGGAAGGCGGTGCGCGCGCAGCGCAGCGCCACACCATACCACCGCATCGCGATAAATATCATAGGTACTGGGTGTGTTAACCCCACGAAAAATGTATAAATATGAAATAATGTATCATTGAAATAGGTAATGTTTATTCACGAGTTTTAACTATAAATTTTGCATTAGCCTAAAATACCTAACCTATGTATATAGCTGTAGAGATTAAGTAGGTAGGGGCTAGAACCAAGATAAGAACCAGTCCAGTTAATCTATTACACGAAACGATTTCATGTTTTACCATATGTTGCAAATACTGTTACAAGTCCTAAAGAGTAAATTAAATTGCAACATTTTCTACACTACACATTTATGTACACAATAATAATATCGGGTAGGTACAGATTAATAAATTTATTTCTTATTTTGACAAGTACATAGGTCAATATTTTTTCATAGCTACAATAAGAAAGAGACTACAAATATGACAAATTAATATGTCCAGCATTTATAAAAAATCGTTAGCATATTATTATCTTAAATGATAAACAATAGGTACGCCCTAAACATATTTCTAAACTTTGAACGCACCATTTTCTCTTATTTATCTGTGGTCCAAATAGTGCGAACGAAGGAGTGGATATCCATAACCTAAAATGTAACATCAAAATTAAAAATACATATTGTTTCGTATTAAAGTAGGTAGTAAGTTTACAGGATTCTACAAAAAATCCTGAATAATTCTTAGGATTGTATAGATTTAAAAAGGTTAGTTTATGTTTCGAAGATGCAACGGCGGCCATCTTGTTAACTGCGTGTCGGCTGACTCCAATCGTTTATTATTTCAATAAAAGGTAAGTGATCTATAATTTATTAATATTTTGTTACGCTTTATTTATATTAAGAAGTTGAATGAAGCACTTATTTTCCTATTTGATTTGTGAAGGTATTTAAGCATAATAGGTGGGTCTACCAGAAAATTTTTTTTTTTACTATGCTATTATTTAGTTATTAATAACACCCATGGATTAGTTAATTATTAATGATGTTATAGGTATGTTGACGATAATTATTTGAAAGGCATTTGATATATTATTACGCATGATAGAACGTCTTCGCGACAAGTCCACCTATTGACCGGGTCTGCGCAGATCCGCAAGAAGGAGTTGAGGTGGCTCCGGCTTAAAGCACGAGTTGGAACAGGGTGGTTTTTAGTCAGATTGCCACACCTAGGGCGGGGAGGAAACATTCGATGTTTTTTACCCCTCAAAAAGTCTACCATGATACGATGAATATGATTAAATTTTATAGTTTTAAGAAAATTAACTCCAGGTTTTGTTTGCGTACTGTTCGTGAAGGTCACAAGAAACATGGTCGTGGCAGACCATTGGTCATCAAACTAATCAATGTAGATACCTACTTTCATAAAAAAATGCATAATTAATATGTCTTTATTCTTTACCTAGGTACCTCTATTTCTTCATCTTCTCTTGACAGATCACATATCCCGCATTTGGCTACTTCTCTATATGAATGGGCTTCAGATGCTTGTTTCATTTTTTTCTTCTGCTTTAGACACTCATTTCGGGAGGGTAATAATAAATGATACGCCAAGCGCGGAGACCGTAATGATTAGGTCTATGCGATATAACCCGCAATGAGGGTGTGGTTGTAGAAATGTTGCTGCAAGCTGCTCTAGAATCAGTTCAGCAAATACCACCGTAGTGCTGTAGGGTGTGGCCCTCGGGTGTTTTCTTTACAGGTTATCTGTAGTCAGAATAGGAAGAAATCTAGGGAGATTAATTAAAGGCACGTGAAACAGATGTACCTATTAGAGTTGGTTACTGTTGGAGTTACCACTGTGCGGTGTATCTCTTTCTGTAGAGTTAGAAAAAACTTAATCCTTAATTCTTAGGGTCAAAACTGCGTTGAACCGCACATCCTATAGAAAAGCGGGTGCGGTTTTCTATGCGACCACACGCGTGACCAAGTACGGACTCCCGCGCGAGGCCACGCAATGGGTGCCCGCTGCAGATTTTCTGTATCAATATAAAGCACTGTAATATAACGGGCTTACTGGCGCCGTTTTGCAGCGTAATACAAATAATATTAAGTTTTCCATCGATACATATGAGTACATGCACCGTTAAAGATGAATTAGCGACCTTTAGCAAACCATAGTGCCGCGCGCGATGACGCGCAAACACTTTTTTTTTTTCAGCAGTTTCAGCGCTTAAGAATCTTGGTATATCGAGATTCGGCTCGGGCAGCGGACTTAGTTTGCCAATTGTCATTTCGTTAATAGTAAAGAGTAAAGTCAAGATTATAACGTAAATTTGAGAAAAGTTTCAATTAACTTAAATTAATTTATTATTTACTAGCTTCTGCCCGGGCTTCGCTCGTAATCCCGTAGGATAATAAACCGGCCAAGTGCGAGTCGTACTCGCTCATGAAGGGTTCCGTAGCAACAAGTAGATGACATAATATAAAAGTTATAAAATAACTTGGTTTTATGTAGTGCTTGTATGAACGACAAAGTTATATTTGCGTTTTTTGAAAATGTAGGTATTATTTCATAAAAACTAATAATGATATATCGTTCAAACCAATTTCATTGACAGTTACCATTAAAATCTACAGCATAATATACTTATTTTTTGTACTTTTTTTACTCTTTTATTTTAACAATTAAATGTGGACACTCATTTTTCCACTTTGCGAACGTCTATCTTTCAAAAAATTGATTTTGAAAAATGGTTTAGCAACCTTAATGTCTTTTTTAAAGTCCTATCGATAGACATCCATCACGGATAGGTTAGCTGAAAAAAAATTTTTTTTTTAATCAGTTCCATCTATAGAGTGCCGCCCTTTAATTTATTAATTTCTATTCCAAATTCGAATAGCGGTTACCAGAATACATCAACTTACAAAGTTTCAACTATGTAGGCTGTTTCAGAAATAAATGGCTCTGATATACGGACGGATGGACAGACATGACGAATCTATAAAGGTTCCGCTTTTTGCCATTTGGCTACGGAACCCTAAAAAGTAGCCTAAGTGTTATTCCAGACCACAATCTATACCTGTTCCAAATTTTATGCCGACCCTTTTAGCGTTTTGACGTGATTAAGTAACAAACATACACACAAACACACAATCTTACAAACTTTCGCATTTATTATACAGTTATGTTAACTAACAGAGGGCGTTCCTGTTAAACCGCAATAGTATAGCATCCATACATGCTAAAAAAATATTACCATTAAAAAACAAAACAATTATTATTTTTTAAATATTAAAATATTCACCAAAAATTTTAAATCGATACGTAAAAGAAACACTCTGTGCACTCGTAGTTGAAGGAAGGAAAAGTTGCAATTGATTGCTTATTTTTCAATGCTGATATTATTATTTTAATCTATTAGAGCCAGTCCACACGGCGCGTTGCGGTGCGTTGCGTCGTCGCAACGCAAATATTTGGACGCATAGCCGGCCACACGGGCGCTGCGCCATCGCAGCGTTACTATGACGCAGTCTTCACGTCTTAAATACAAAAATGTAGACGTCGCACGAGTACACCCCCTCTCGCTTCGTCTCGGAGGCTGCTGTCCGTCATGTGTGCGTTGCGACGACGCAACGCGCCGTGTGAACACCTTGGTTATTTGTATGTAAAACAACGCAAGGACAGCGCTGCGACGAAGACGCAACGCAACGCGCCGTTTGGACTGGCTCTTATATCATTAAGAGCCAGTCCACACGGCGCGTTGCAGATTAACAAGTATAAAGGAACGCGCTCTGTTAGTTAACATACTGTATTAAGTACCTAAGATAAAACAATAATATTAGTCCAGTCATTTGGTAGTTTTACCTGGAAAGTTTTCCGGGAGTTTTGAAAATTGGTGAATTTATAGATTTGGGTATGCTCTTTTCGAATTTCAACTTTGCCACCTCGTACAACCGCCGCTCGCGCCGCCATATTGAAAAAATGGCGGCTAAAAATGGTTTTTTATTAATATCTCCGTTCCGACGCATTTTACGAAAAAATATTTATTTACAAAATTAAACTAGAAAAAAATTCCTACAATTTATGTATTGATAACTTTTTCATAAAATCAATAGTTTTTGGCGCACGAGCGCCGCAAAGTATTATTCATCTGCACCACCACGTGTACAAACAATGTGTGTTGTGCAGCAACGACTGTCGCAACCGAGGGCTGGGCTCGCTGTCATTGCAGAGGTAAGTCCCCTGTTTGAGGAGTGGCTAGAGAGGCGCCATGGCGTCCTCACCTACCGCCTGACGCAGGTGCTTACCGGACACAGGAGTTTCGGTAGGATCCTGTTTTTGATTGGGCGGGAGGAAACGCCCGGGTGTCATCACTGCGAAGACCGCCCGGAGGACACAGTGGAACATATAACATATCACATATAACATCAGAAACAGGAACCTACCGAAACTCCCCTGTTTGTACAACACACATTGTTTGTAAACGGTTTTTTATTAATATCTCCGTTCCGACGCATTTTACGAAAAAATATTTATTTACAAAATTAAACTAGAAAAAAATCCTACAATTTATGTATTGATAACTTTTTCATAAAATCAATAGTTTTGGGCGTACGAAGCGCCGCAAAGTATTATTCATCTGCACCACCACGTGTACAAACAATGTGTTTTTTTTAAATGTATCAATTCTTAAAAACTAATTATGATATCTCGTTCAAACCAATTTTCTTTGAAAGTTTCCATTAAAATCTACAGCATATATTTTTTTTAGTTTTCTTACTCACTTATTTTAAAAGTTAGAGGGCAGGACACATTCGATAGACCTCATTTTTCCACTTTGGAAGTGTCTATCTTTCAAACAATTGATTTTGACGAAAAATGGTTTTAAGAACCATGACGTATTTTTAATGGCCTATCCATAGACAACCATCACGGATAGGTTAGACGAAAAAAAAATTTTTTGAAGAGGTGCAGTGACCGCGCGCTCTCCTCCCTCTATCTCGGAAACGGTGCACCGTATAAAAAAAAAGTTTAGACAAAAGTTGTAGAGAATTTTGTATTCTACAATATTGGTATTAAATGCAAATACCAAAAACCCATAGGAAATGAGATATTTCCAAAAAAGCGCAAAAAAACGTTTTTTGGGACCTTTGGACCTTAAAATTTAATAGTTGCTTACACCCTACCATATGTAGGTTTTGAGACAAGTTTCAGGCAGTCAATATACAAGTATATACAAAATTACAGCTGGGTATCTCAAATTCCGAGGTGAAATCCTAATATGACTGGACTAATAATACTTTGCGGCGCTCGTACGCCAAAAACTATTGATTTTATGAAAAAGTTATCAATACATAAATTGTAGGAAATTTTTTCTAGTTTAATTTTGTAGATAAATATTTTTTCGTAAAATGCGTCGGAACGGAGATATTAATAAAAAACCGTTTTTAGGCGCCATTTTTTCAATATGGCGGCGCGAGCGGCGGGTGTACGATGTGGCAAAGTTGAAATTCGAAAAGAGCATACCCAAATCTATAAATTCACCAATTTTCAAAACTCCCAGAAAACATTCCAGGTAACCCCTTTTTATCTACCAAATGACTGGACTATATGTATTTTGTAATTAATTATGTTATCGGCTTACTGACGTAACTGTTTGACGAGGAACTTGACTAGTTTCAAGCCATCCTAGAGGATTCATGAGCAGCGGCGATTGTAGCAGCGCGACAATCGCCGCGTCGTGTGTAGCGGAATGCTGCTCATGAATATGAGCCTCTACTCATTCGTGAGTAAGCTGATAACATAATATGTAATTAATTTCTCGTCAAAATCAGTAATAAAGAAATCATTGTTAGACAATTTTGCAATTATTGTACTAATATACTAAGGTCATTCTGACATCGCATCAACCGCATTTAGGGTGCGTTTCCACTGACACGGGGCGGGGGGAGAGGAGCTTAGCGGTGCATGAATTGACCAATCACTATGCTCCAAATCTCCGTTCCGCTTCAATGGAAACAGCACGAGCGGGGTGGAGCTGACCTGAGCGGATATTCATAGAAATATACCGAGGCGAAGCGGTATGGAGCGGGGCGGTGCGTGACTCGCGAGCAGGGCGGTCTGTGCCTCAGTCAGAGGATAATAAACATTACCATACAACGTGGTAGCTAGCCTTCTGGACACTTTTTGCTTTGCTTTTGTAAATAGTAAATAATTTTTAGTATTATTTTCTTATTTAGTTTTTTAGTCTCCGTGTCTACTAGTAGATATAATAACTCTGACTATTTTTTTTTAATATTGTCAATGTACAGAATTAACATTTCTTCAGTTTTATTACCTATATGTATAGGCATAATATATAATACCTACATATGGTCCGATTATTTAGGTACGTGAACAATTTTTGATCATGATTCAGTCTCACGTGTAGACAATGTGAATGAGTCTATTTAGTTCTAACCAGTTTATTACCGGAGATTAGCGCGTACACACACACTTTTCAAGTTTAATAATATTAGTATCGATTATGCATTAAGACTCTTAATCTCTTAATGTCAATATAATGTAAAAAAAAGTGGCCCGAAAAATATGTTTTTCTCTTTAGTTTCAGATATCAGGAATCATGGACAGCAGCTGTGCTAAAGTGTTTTCTTCCAACATTACGCGAGTTGGTAGTGATCACCTTAATAATCTTTACGATCTTTTGAAAGTGCAACCTGCTGTACCACTTAAAATAAATGATGTTAAAAGCAGTACTTGCGATTATATACCTAAAACAGATAAGTGTTATATCCCAAAAAGAAAGTCACGATTGAAAGTTAAAACTGTTAGAGATATCAGAAGATCGTTTGAACAAGATACTTACGCCTATCTTTTTACTGATTTAGAAACACAACAGAACGTTTTATTTAAAAAAATTAGACATGGGTCGTCTGGTGACGATAGTACAAAAAAATTGGCAAAGAGCATTTTAAGGGGTGATACACCAGTTTCAAGATCTACCTGGCAAATGTTGATTAATCTTAATCCAGAAGACTATAAATGTCCACGACAGTTTGTTTTATACGATGGGAAATTTATTCAAGTGAACGGAAGTTTCGGTGGCAATAGAAAAACCATTTGCAACTACGATTTAGCAAACAAGAATTTACCAGCGCAAAACATTAAAATGAAATTTCCTGGTGATAATAAAGTATATAGGAAAAAAAGCCTTTTACGCAACTCGTTGACTGTTAGATTCAAACCAGGTCCCTTTTGCAGGAAAAAAAATCTTGACAAATCCTACCAAAAATACCATGTTGGCAACACTGAATTAATAGATCTACCAAGACCAGGTATTGATATTTTTCCGACGTATGGTATTGCGTTAGAACCAACAGTTACCAATTTTTTAAATAATTTGCGTAACGAAGATGGCACTATTACACGAAAATGGGCCGAGTTAGCCGTGTCTGTTTTAGGAACAATTGAAAAATCTAAAGCGGTTCCACTAGAGAAGAATTGCATCACATTTGATTTAGCATACAAGTATAATAAAAACAGATTACTAATGCGCCGTGACTCAGAAATTTTTTTAGATATACCAGAGTCGATAAATAAAGATGCAATAATTAGATATGTACCGACACAAGAAATAGACGTAGAAGCTGAAATAGAAGAAACGCTGAAGAAGATCGTAGATTCTGTAGAAATAAGTTTGATTCAAGATTCATTATTCGTTAAAGAAGAAAACCACAAACCATTTCCATGCAAAGAAATGAGTAACGTAGATACTTTGCCATTGGTAAAAGATAAATCAAAGAGGAAATTTGGCGAACTAGACAGACTTGACGTTACAGTTATTACTTTGCCAGAAACCGCAGAACCTACTTCGTCACAAACTTGTGCTAAAACGCACTGTGCTTTAGGTTGTATTTGTGCATCATTGGCAGGCTCATATAATATAAAACAACATTGTGGGCGCATAGAATGCATGTTCAATTGTAAATGTGATTTTCCTTATAAAGGGGATTTAACATGTACAGATGGTTCTGGTTTATTTCCCGTGTTATTCAATATAGACAATGAGGTCAACTTAAATTTAGCGAAAGAAGAGCAAAAATTTCATCAAACTGTTATAGTAGCTGGTGAAAAAAGAATTTTGTTAAAAGGCGAAAAAAGGAATTGGAAAACATCAAAAAAGTATGCTGATTTTTATAGTAACATGAGCTTAAAACATGAGCATCAGAAAAAACGAGAGCTAACTGTAGTAGCATTGAAACTTAATTGTGAAAACATCGAAACATGGTGCATGGTTCATAACCTGTACAAGTGTTTTTGTAAAGGTAGATTTGTAGAAACTTGTGCTTCACTGTCAAGCGAAAATACAGTGAAAGAGTCACCATCTAAGGAAGCGACTAGTAATAGTGCTCAATTTTTAGAAGAAGACTCAAAAGAAACGGGTGATAAAGAGGAAAGTTTGGTACTATCTACAAAATCAGAACATGTAAATCCACAAAAAAAATTGAAAGCATATCCATATACTAAGCATTATAAAGTTCATACACCAAAAGACCTGGAGAACTCTTCATATGATATGAGTAAAAAACAAAATATAAAGTACGACCCTCTTGTTAACAAAATTAAATATAAAAAAGTAATCACTAACAATGTGCACACTGAACAAGGAAGTTCAGTTTCAGAATTTGTCAATACACAGAGGGTTATGGTAACCAGGTATTCTATGAAAAAGACAAATGTGAAGGAAAACTATCTCACAAATAAAGAAAAGCAATATGACAGATCAACTTCAGAAAGCAATGATTCAGATTCCTGGGAAGACAAAAGTATGACATGTTCAAGAACGAATGCATATGAAGGAAGAAAATATAGCGATGGTTATTATAAAAATACTAATTATAAAATATTAAACATGGAGAAAAATGATAAGAGGCTTCAGGAAAAATTAGCTAGTATTCATAGTAAAATCTACGGAAATGAACCTGTTAAACCAACCAACGATGATGCTAGTATATTGCAATTACTTTGTGACCCTACTATGAATAATGAAGAAATGGAACCCAAGGCAAAAAGAAAGCGTTTAGGTAGTAACACCAGACTCGTTGCATGGTTAGAAACAAATTATAAATTGTACAAAAAACGAATCGATAAAGGCTTGAAAGATTGTCTAGAAGCTCCACAGCAAGGGAGAGTTGTGTTACATTCATGGGATTTTATTTTAAAAAGATATAGAGAAAGAAAGAATCTATTTTTAGTATCTAATGTACTGCCTTATAGAATATTTATGGCAGTAAATACCCGAAATCCATTTTTCACTAATTGCATCAATATAAATGATATTCGTTTTGCGGATCTAAATAAATATCCACAAACTGTTAAAAATTTACTAATTAATGCATCTGATTTAAAAGATAATTTCTGTATTTTACGCGGACTAGCTTGTTGTTGGGAGCTAATTGGTTCTGTTGCTAAAGTGAATGAAAATTGTGAACAGAAAGACAATGAAAACGACCAAATATCACGAATAAATATACATACATCAAATTCAAAATCATCTGATATGGAATCATCTAAAATTGAGACCTTTAATGTAATACCATGTTGTAGTATAGAAACGTTTAATCTGGAATCATCTAATTTAGGTTCACCTGATTCTTTTAATATAAATTCCCCTAACACAGATTTATGTGGCTTAGGGTCATCTAACATGAGATCGTCTGATATTGAATCAATAAATTTGGAATCATCTAGTGTTGAATCGTTCAGTTTGGATAATGATAGCCCAGATCCAATTAGAGTGGAATCTGTTGGATTTGAATCTACAAATAATGAATCTACAAATATAGAATCTACAAACACGGCATCTACAAACACGGCATCTACAAACACGGCATCTACAAACACGGAATCTACAAATACGGAATCTAAGAATATGGAATCGTCAACTGCGTGCAGTCAAGTTAATTCAGTGACTAACAACAAATCTTTGGCTGAGAAAACTGAACATATGGATGTTTCTAATAAAGGCAATGCACCCTCTCCGTTAGACGCGGGTTCATCAAAATGGTTTGTTATGACCATAGAAAATGATTTTAGTGAAATAAGATTTTTCAAAAAGGGTTTCTTTGTAAAGTATGAAAGTATAATAAATGCAGTTAACGTTGCCCGACTATCAGGAAAAACAGTACGACTGTCTTCCAAAAAATTTACACAAACCGATCTTCCCCAATTTGGTATTTACGCTATTCCTAATAACAACGAATACTGTGTCTTTGTTGGACCATATGAAATGGAAGATCCTTTAGGCATTGAAACTATCAAAACTGTTTTAGACGTTAGAAGAATGAAAAGAACCAGAGGTTTTTGGATTACAACGAATAAAATCGACAACCTGAAAGTAGTAGAAAATCCTTTGTCATTTGTGCCATCAACAAATAATGAAAATAATAGCGCAATGCCTTTAGAAACTCATTTTCACACAAACGACGACCCAAAAATAATACAAAGAGATGACATAACAGATGTACCAGATAATATTTCTCCAAAAAAGCTTGAATTATCACCTTCTAAACCAGGAATTAAAATTGTAAAACCAATTAAAATTCGCAAAACCAATGGCTTTTATCATCTAGCGTCAGATGGTGTTTTGAAGAAAATAGATTTAAAAAATTTCCGCAAAAATCCATCCGGCTCCAAGGCAGTGCCTATCGTAATAAATATTGACGAAGGTAATGGACCATCTTTATTAAAACCTAACCTTTTTTCTAACGACTTCAACCGTAAACCTAACCCAGAAACATCACAAGCTTCGTTTCCTGAAGCCATATCTCAAATAAAGATATCTTCTGTATTTTCTACAAAAACACATAAAACTACCAAACCCGAAAGAGGCATGTTTATCTTAAAACCTGAAGAAATCAATAGAAAGCTCGTCAATAATAAATTAATAACTGAGATGCCTCCTAGAGAAGAGTGTGAAATTGTTAATGCAACCCAAAACTATAGTGTGTCAGCGAACACGAATAACATTTCCACTCCGTCAGATGATGTTTGTATAATTTCTGATGATGAAAACGATAGTGCTGACCCTACAGAAAACGGAAATTGTTGGTCTGATATATGGATTGAATGTACAAGCGTTCCGAATTTGGGCTGGATTGCAGGAATAAGAAATTCGAATAATTTGATCAGTTTTAAATTACCAGATTGCGATTTTTCTGATTTTTATTCTGAAGATGAAGCTTTTACAAGGATCAATACGTAAGTAATCCAATAACCATAATTGTTTGATTTGTGTACCGTTACTAACCTTCATTAACTATTTTTTAACCTTTTTTAATGTCGAATGTAAAAACGGGAATGCTAACCAGTAAACCTGAAATTATGCACGGGTTACTGCATTAAACTCGACACCTACAAAGTGGGTGATATTAATCGTCCACGTTATCATTTTATATTCATTAGAAGTGTTGTAAAAGTTCAGATTCTTAAGCAATTGCATTATTGGGTTTAGATACCCAGTTTTAGATTGTGTACAATAATAATAACAATGAAGTAACACACATGTACTCACTTCGTTATATTAATAATCTTATACGTTTTAGGGAATTATGTAAAAGGATAAATAGTCCGCTAGTTGACTTGAAGTGGAAAATTCATGAGTCAAATGGACAACTGAAAGGACAAGAAATTAATCCCGAGCATTTGTATCCGGACTATGTAAGTAGAACTTATATAAGTACTTAGTATTATTAGGATAAAGCACAACTTATTTAGTTAGTTGGACACCATTACCTACCACCTAAAACTTGGATGTTTTAGATATGGGTAGGTAAAACTTAAACTTTAATATTATGGATAAAAAAGAACGGAACTAGGTATGTGTGAAAGTAGGTATTTGTGGAGTAAGTAGATATACATAAATACTCCTTTAGATGCCCCAATCTGTTTACTCTTTCATTCATTGAATGAAAGACATGATGTTATGTTATGTCATCATCATTAGCCAAATGACGTCCACGGTCCACTTGTTAACGAATGTTACACTACATTGCCTGCTTGCAACTCTAATGATGTCGTTATCCAACTTCAATATACTATCGACGTAACTGTCAGTATCGTCAGTCCACCTAAGATGCCTGGTAGGTACATACCTACTAGGAGCAGCCAGGTAGCCTTCTCACTATTCTAGGTAGCATAGAAAAGAATTTATTAAAGAACGATGTTGTTATGATGTTCTCCTCAGACACTTACCCAAGAAGGACTGGTACACACAAGCGATATGTTAAAGAAAGATATGAAAAACATAAAAACGTATTCAAAATCTCAAATGAAAAGCAAAAACAAAATTTCGAAACCCTCCAGTGATAATGACAAGGTATCAATATCATTATAACCATAAATCGCGGTGGGATCCTTGCTAACAATTAAACACATACTAATTAGGTATGTTCAATATTGGTGGAGGTGGTGCTTTTTAGACATTTGATATAGCTAGGTAGGTAGGTTTTTAATTTAACTTTAAAATGTATATTGCCTGGTAACTTGAGCAGTTACCAGACAATACCAGTCAGAGACATGGAATCTAACAGTCCGACCACAGCGATACCCTGTCTGCCTATTTAATCCAGTACCTACTTAGGACGTGCCTTAGAGCTTATCTTCTAAAGTAAAGCAGTCATCTGGCGACAGCCTCCCGCTGGTTTTATTTCGTTATCTTATTCAAACCCCAAAAGATTAAGGATGAACACGATGCGTCCAGGGTCAGTCGAATGCGTGTACATAGTTCACAATATGGAACGGTTCGCAAACGATGCATTCCCGATGGACACATGGACATGTGCAATTGTGCATACACCGTAAACCGTATAGATAGGCTATACCTAAGTACGTTTATACCGTATAGGTTATACCTAAGTACGTTTCAATTCAACGTCTAAATTATAAAATAAAGATCATATATCAAATGTCTAAAGTGGTGCAGCCGCGCAATTGTTAACTAATTCATTACTAACTAATCCACTTCTTCTTAGGTATTTGCTTATCGAAGTAATTACCAACCAAACTAACCAACTGACTAACTATAGGCACCGAGGTGTGCAGTAGGTATATGTATTGAGGTATATGTATGTACCTACATAATGGAACGTTTATGAAGTAATTTTAGGTAATTGTTATATTTTTTCGTAATTCGCAGTGGTGGTGGTGTTTAACATGACTGGTAACCTTTTATGAACCATTCAAGTTCTTTATAACCACATAAGTAGGGGAGAGTGGTACAAAATAATCTCTCGAGGAAGTTGGCTATATATGTGATATTTTCACTGTAACAGCTTCTTTCTTAGGGGGATCATTATATACCACCTTCTCCTACGTACCTACTTGTCTTATATTTATGATATTATTATTTTTGTTTTCGTTAGGTCGATGTGCAGCCAAGAAATGTAGAAAACAGTCAAGCATCGCAAGAACAGCGGCATTGATATTTTGATCGGGATTTTGTAACAAGTATATTGCATATTGCACATACCTACCTACTACTTACCTAATAAACACATTGACTGATTGTTAATTGATGTGATCAACGTAGCAGGTTTATTGGAAATTTAAAGCCAACTTTCCTAAATACAATAAATATCTTAATTTAAAAGATTAATAAATTAGGTAGGTAAGTAGGTAGGTATCTACGTACGGGCAACGTCAGATTTAAAGTCTATACATATACCTACATAATTGTAACTATATTTTAAATGGAAGTCTAGGTATAATGTGCATATTCCATTTGATAATTTATTTTACACCACTAACATTCTAGAGAATTCGACTAAGTAGGTAGATACAGATTGCCTCCTTACGAGGGAAAAGTTTTAACGCAAAATGTGTACCTGATAAACTTTATAAAAATTAATTTTGGAATTGAAGGACAACAGAGACTATTTTAACGTAATGAGACCAATAATAATATTTTGCAACCGCACGTATGTTGCTTAATATTTAAGTTGAAATCCGGTTGCTGAGAACGAAGAATTTCGTATGTAGATACTTCTTGGATTGATTGAAGTGGCATGTTTCTTTATTTGAGCGATGACGCAAAACAACAATTAACCTACTTCCTGTCCTTCTCCCAAGCTGCTTGGGGTGGGCACACATCTAAATATTTAAATTCAGTATGCACTGAAATCAGACACCTCGTACAAGCCACACTGGACTTCGGTTCATTTGCTGTACCTATATCGCATGAATCAACTAAAATATTTTCCCAGTCACACATCTATGTATTTTTCAGTGTCTTTCACAGAAGCTCGCTAGAAACTCGGCCATGCGCATACAGCAGGTTTTTACGCGCATATTTATGCTTTTCGCAATCTATCGTGAAAGTAAACGTGGCTTCGATCGTCCTTCGACTAACTATTTAAAAATTTATTGGTTCCTATACTATATTTTATAATGCTTTGGGAAGTTTCACTTTCTTCTCTTAACTTACTTTCAATTACCTACTTTCTCCCACATTGTCTTGTGAGATTATATTTATTCTCATGTAGTGGTAACATATTTTTGAAAATATAGGTTCATTCGTCAGTGACACGGACAGGTATAGGTCGTGTTAAAAATCTTCGTTCTCTACGACCATACTTTATCTACACTAGGTACATTCTCTTCCTCGAATGTTAGTTAGCTAAGTGTTCTAAATTAAATACTTACCGAATGTTAAGATTTTAAATATTTATAGTGTTTATCAATTGGCGTGAGTTTATCTGTGAAATATGTGTGGTGTTAGTCAAAATACTTATTTTAAATAGAAATTAGTTTTATAAATAGTAAAATATAAATAAGTACCTACTTAGCTGGTAATAATGTTAGTATTACCTATGTCAAGTGTTTAGTTAAGACATTTAATTGTAATAACAGCTAAATAAGGCCCATATTCTATCGCGCTTGGAGCTTTGGCTTCACAAGCAATTATTATATTATAACACTTTTCCAATAATTCATGAAGCAATGCTAGAGTACGGGCTTAAATATAGCTTTTTGTTGTTGCTAAAACAAGTATCTGTGATATTACGAAATCAACACCTTGCAATAAAGGAGTAACTTTTATTTTTTGAAAGTCTGATATAATTATATGACTAATGATCCAATATTTACTTAGTTTCGTGTAGTTTATATTAAGATATATTTAGGTCATCTAGTTGTGTAGTTTCAGTAATTTCATTCCTTGACTGCTGATCTCAAACATGTCCTTTGACCTGCTCGAGGACTGGGAGTAAGAAAATCCTTTCGAAATTAAATATTTCCTCTTGTTGTCAATCCATGTTACAAAGTGTAACACGTTATAGATACAGCCAAGTGTCAACACGATTGTGTAAAGTATCATTAGCTACCTTACTTTGTAAAACGTTTATCATTTAGTATAAACACAAATTAAAGATATTTTATAAGATACTTTTATTTATTTTTGCCATAAATAATAAAATTCATTTGGGTGGTTATGTTATTTTACAAACATTTCGGTATTAATAACATTACCTTCTAGCAGAAGTTCGGTTCATAAATATTTTTAATCAACTTTGTAACAGCATAACATTTATTTTATAACAGGAGCATGAATACTGGATATATTTATACTTATAGAACAAAAGTAAGATAAGGGCTACAAGAACTAACTTCATCCACTTATCTACAGATTAATTACAAAACAAAACTTAATTCCTTTCCAGATATTTTTTCTATGCATAAAATAAATCTATCCTAAACACACGGCAAATAATGAAGTGAATGTGGTTTACAACTAGTAAAACTTTACTGTTAAATAGCTAAATTTTTATAGTTAAAGCATACTTAACAAAACCATTTTTATACAAATTAATAAAACCGTTCTTGCCAAGAAACTTATGGAGCCTAATTAGAAAAACAATATATTATGTTAAAACATTGTATTACAATTGTTTATCAGCTTGATATGCATTAATAAATAATAGGCACCTAAGTGAAAATAGCGGTTTGTAATGAAATATATAACAAGATATTCATAACCGAAATAATACACAAATTGCCTAAATCAATTTATATTGTTTAGCATTAAACAAACGATACAATATTCTACATTTGCAACCCTGACTTAGTCGATATGTTATGCTATTTACAAAATATTATTTGCACAACTGAACAACAGTAAGTTTTCAACTAAATATGTACTTGTTTTGTTTTTTTTTTGTAATTGTTAAAAATATCTGGACATTAATTGATACTTCGTGAGATTATTATCGTTTATTAGCGTATTATTTTCATGTTGATTTCCACAAAATGAGATGTTTAAATTAAACCTAACCTAAGTAAGTGAATAATAAAATATTTTTTTACGGAAATGGACAAATCGAATTCTATAAGTAGGTGTAAGAAAAGAAAACACAGACAAGACCATTTATTAATTATGGCGTAACTTTCTCAATCTGTGTACTTGTAAAATATATTCAATTTACTTATTTCATAAAAAAACAAAGATAGCAATTTTAGCTTTCATAAGCATCATATAGGTAGGTACTGAATGCATAATAATTGAAAGTTTGTATGTACAACTCACAGCGACAATATTTACAAAATCCACAAGATATTATTGCTTTGTGACGGATTACTTTTATGTCGTTTCCAAAGCTCTACTTTTTGACAACACTTTACAGTAAGTTACACAAGAACGGCTACAGTCTAATATCGAACAGGGAGGGGTGATTGTATGTTATGTAGTACAGATATATTTCTAAGAACAAACATTCGGCGTCACAGATACAACTAGCTTCTGTCAGTGGTGGAGGACCGACGCACGTTGTTACGCTGCGGGATGACAAACTCGGCGTGCCGCGGTGACGTGAAAGGGTTCGAGGACGCGAACGGCGCCGACACTGAGCCCTGCCGCACCGGTGGCCCGCGCCGCGCCGCGCCCGCCCCGCCCGTCGCGCCCGCTCCGCTCGCCGCACCTGCCCCGCCGCCCCGCCTGCCCCGCTCGCGCCTCTGCGACAAGCGTCAGCGTGGTCAGCCTCCTCACCTCTCGGCCCGGATTATTCTCTCCTAATACTTTACAGCACATCGTGACCGCTCGACCGACGACGGTTCACCTTGCACCATGACTTCCTCACCTCGGTGCGGTGCCGACATCTGCTGCCGCAGACAGTTGCCGCGGTGGTAGAGCTGGCGGGGGACCTATCGGCCTTGTTCCTGCCGTTCCGACACGTGGTGGGATCTATGAAAACAGTAATGTATTACACGATTTTGGTACGTTCTCAAACTACAGTTTATAGTAAAAGAATTATATTTTCAATAGATAGGTACTTCTGTTGGAAATAAATTGTGCAACGCAGTATAGTTACTATTTTATATTGAAGATGAGACTTAGTGTGGAAAACTCACAAGAGGCGGATCAGGCGGGCGCGCGGGCGCGGCGTGTGAATGCGCTCGCGCCAGTCGTTGGTGAGGCTGCGCAGAGCTGATGGGGGGCGCGGAGGCGGGGAGGGGCGCGGCGGCGGCGGGGGCGCGGTGCTAGCGGGGGCAGTGCGGGCGGTGGCGGGCGGCGCGGCGGCGGCAGGCTGTCGGTGCGCTGCACGCCTGCGTCGGCGCCGCGCTCGGCCCGGCCGCCGCCGCCGCCGCCGCCCCGCTCTGCTGGCGGTGGAGAGCTGACAGCTGAAGGTCCGCGGACCTGCTGTCGCTCTGCCGTTTCTCTTGAGACGCTAGGTTCTGTCCTTCCAACTGGAGACCTTGCTTCGCTCGTACGTTTAACGGGTGATCGTTTCTCTACCTGTTTTGTGTTGCATGCGAACATTTATTTATTTAATAACTTATAAAATAACCCCTTTGAGGATTAAGAGCTATTATTATTATGATGTAACAAACCTGTGGGCTGGTCCGCCTGCGAGTGTCGGTGTCGGGTACGGGACTGGTGGGGGCGAGAGCGTCATGGCTAGCGGGAGGTACACGTGCTGCTTGCTCTAATATCGCTTTCTTTTGCTCCTGACCAGCCGCGAAGTACGAGAACACACAAAGTACTGCATAGCAAATCTGGTCCGCCTGTAATTTAGATAATTTAAATTTATATTAACACTTTTTCATCTATTTTCGAAATATTTGCTTTTAGATCTGGCTTAAATTAAGCGTTGTTATTAAGATAGTTACTCAGAATATAAAGTTACTATTTAAGGTATGGTTTAAAATCAAAGCACCTCTGTGTTATTGTGTTAAATGGCCATGGTCAATGAACATCCGATATGTATAGGATACCTTTTATATGATATGTATACCTTCTTATTTTATATTGGGTACGTTCTTATTTAATTGATTATGATTGATGTCTATTTTAAGCGCTTCTCAATTTTGGTAAGAATGTTTACAGTCGGCACCTTGTGAAATATCTTGTTATTTAGTTGATTTAAAGGAAGGCATGGGTGTAGAAAGCATGCGTGCAGGAAATGAACAGATTGAACTTACATGCACAAAGCAATAAAACAACACGTGTGTACGTACATCGCTGATTACGGTAGGGTAAGAGCTATGAAACACAAGGCGTATAATTCAATTCATGTCCACTGGTCTCGACAAAGTAACGGGAAAGCCACAACGAGAAGAAACGATGGAGATCAAACACTACTTTTTCTGCCTACAACATAACATAAAATAATAACATAATAAATCACACTAAAACAAAAAACAAAAAGAAAATAAAAAAAGGTTTTTTTATAACTTCTGTAGTAGATAAGTACTTACCATTACAGACTTATATTTCCTTTGAATAATCTGCCTTGTTTTTGGATCTGTAATAAAAAATAATGTTACCTAATATCTGCAAGCGTATTATACCAAGAAATACTTATTGAGGTATTTTGATAGATCCCAAAAAGGTGGAGATTCGCATTTCGGATACTTACTAAATTCTTCTAAAACGAAGATACCGCCATTCTGCGTGAAGCATTTTCTAATGTGATCCAGCCGCACGAAAAACTGTAACACAGACGTGATTCCGAGGTTATTTTACAATTTATTATGATTGCTGAATGTAAAATATATTTTGTAACAGACGTGCGCACATTGATTGCAGCATTAGGTTGAGGTCAAACGAGACTACCTAGTAGCAACACTTATCTACTCCCTATTTTCATCATTCTTCCTTTCCTATGGGAATAGAATAGCTACAAAAAATTATCGACGAACCATTGTAAAAAAAAACTTTGAAAGAGAATACGAACTCATAGTGCCAACATCATCAAAACATCACGCCTTATATTTCACAAAGTAAAGGTAACGTCGCGTCGGTGGGTAGCTCGTAAGATCCGAATAGCGCCTACAAGTAACATTACTTTTGTGTATTGAAAGTACTCCGTATTACAAGTCGTTTCGCCGCGGGGAAACAACGACATAAATTTCACGTTGCATCATCTGTTCCTTCAATAAACTTATTTTAATTTTGAAAAGGTTTTCCTTTTATTTTTTAAATCTTACATGTTTAACACAATGACTCCTTCAAATGAAACGACTCAATTAAGCTAACATTATTAATTGCCGATGCTACTTGTTTGGTACATTTTGAAAAGGTTTGGTAAGTACAGAAATCTGTTTTGAAATAACGCTACACTGGTTCTTCTCGTCTGATCTCAATCCTAACATAACCTTAAAGCGTTTTTAATTGCCTCATTATAGAGTGTAGGTATAAATACTCTAGTATATAGTAGCATTTTGGCATTCTGCCTATAACTATGATGTGCATTAACAATCAGAAAAAAAATCCAGTAAGTGGGTAAGTTAAGTACTACTTAAGAATTCATTAACTCCCCACCAATAAAGTAACATAAAATATGTAATTAAAGAAATATTTGCTTGGTAAACATAGCACGAAAATTATTTAATACCTATACTTGCTTATATTTACACAACTACTACTTTCATGCTTTCTAACATCTAAGTACAATGTAAGCATTATCTACACACACAAGAATAAAATGCCAAAAGTAAAAAAATATCAGCATTTATTTGTTGTTGTATGGAACCACAAAACGTTGCTCTATACACAAAATAATTTCAATAAATACTGGTAATTCTTTACCTTCTTGTTTGATTTTTTTAACTTAGTAATTATAGCGCAAAAACAAAAAAAGTCATGCAAGTACATGCATCCGAGGTTTGGAGCTCAATACACTAACGTCATATAAGAACCCGCTCTTGTCTATCGTTCATCGGTTAGTGTATCGTTTATTTTCCGAGTGCAAAAACCATACATGCCAATTTATTAGTTTACCCTGAAAATGACATTGTTTCAAGTCCAGTCCGATCCCGGTAATCATCGGATTTCGGGATGAGAATGGCATGATTCAGTTTTTGCAGGTGAGACATCGAGCAGAGAGCGAGGGTGAGGAGTGGGTGGGGCGAGGGCGGGGCGGGGGCGGGAGTGCAGAGTGCGAGGTGCGAGGGGTGCGAGGTCAGGTGCGTGCGGGAGGGAGCGGGTGCGGGTGCGGGTGCGGCCGCACCGGAACTTGTGAGATGGCGAATGCTCTACGACTGACCTCGTGACTCGCGTCCGTTAAGCTTTAGCGCTGACGGGACGCTCGCTATGGTTCCGGGTGATAAGGGGACGTACGAACTAAATCTCGGCACATAGTGCGAGAGCGAAAAATCGAGACCGCTCGCCGGACGATCCACGATACGAATGCAAGCTGTCGGGTGCGTTAATATAAACAGATAATAAACAAAGGGCGTCTATGTGCATGCACGACTGCGCGCTTCGGCGCTCGCCGCACTCGGGAGAACTAATACAACGCTAACAACGGCTAAAAACAATCTGTAAGCCTCAAAACTACAAGTAAAGCCCTACGACCTCGAACGATCATCGCTAGGTGCGATTCTCACGGTGACCGTGACTAAATCTTAAAGGTCGTAAAGGTCGTGTCGATCATCGTAAGAGCCAGCCATTACTATGAATGAACCACAGTGTACCTCGAAATCCTTTTGCGCAGCGGCGCGTGTTCGGCGTGTCCGGAGAGAGTAAAACAGACAAAAAGATGAGATTAGTTGGCGGCCGAGCGCGTGTCAAGGACCATCTCAAAAGTTCCTAGCGAGAGCTCAGCGGCGCCCACGCACTCCAGCGATGTACGGGGATTGCAGACAAATAGCACATGCACAAGTCGTATGGAGTATAAGAACGTATATCAGATGGACAACGGTTAGTCTTAAATGTAAAAAAATAATCTAAACTATTACATCGAATAGTAGATAAGGATATTTTAAGGGCAAAATACTGGGTCTTAATTAGACCTAAGCTTTGTCGACAATAATACGGAATTAGTAAATGCAAAATCACCTGAATATCAAATAAAATAAATAAGATATAGGTTTATTATATAAATATAGTATGATAAAAATATTAAGAGAAAAAATCGAAGAGAAATCCAAATAGGAAAGTTTGAGTGGTCCTTGCGTCCGGATAAGTTTTATGAGGATGAGAGCTTTAAAACTAGGCATTATGTGGGGCATCGACTTAAAATATAACTATACTTGTTTACTGTATTTGTTAATGAATAAATTAAAGTCGTTATTCTTTTGTGCCTGTTTATTGATAGAAGGTAGATTTGTCTTGTTGGATAGATAAGCTTCATATACGGCACGATAATAACAACGCGCGAACGGCACCGATACAATATTGATACAATGAAGCATTGGCAGCGCGGACGCTGATGTATAGATTGTCGTACTGCGCGGTCGTACGACACTCTACATGAAAAATTCATTCACTTGTATAGAAACTTTTTCCAAATCAAGCATGAACATTGACAGATACCTTACCTGGCAAACGTACATGATTATACCAAAACTAGTTGTATGTAACAATACTCAGTTTAAAGTTTTGGCACATCATTTGGATTACTTATTATTCAAATAACATAAACAAGCTGACAAAAATAAACGGACACACAAACGAAGCGTAGGTACATACCTTGCTGTGGTGAAACAGGAGTCCGACGCCTTCCATGCAAACCTTTATAAGTCAGACTTGTTAGTATATCTCATATTTCGTGATTATTGTATTGACAATGCAGATAGAATGTGTAGCTTGGAAATTGTATTATTTTTTTATCGTCTGTCTCATGGTGTATGAGAAAATCTTTTTGTGGGACTAAAATTTTTTCATACATCCAGATCTGGAAGAACTAATTTAATGTTATACATTAATGTTTTCTCTATTCGTTCCAATATTGAGTCCTTAAAACAAAATTGTATGTCAGTTCATTCGTATAAGAACGTTTTAGTGGCGATAGTGATGTGTTATAAGTCACCTGTATCAGCCCTCCCTCCCCTGTAGCGCAGTCTTGTATGGGGAACTCCCCACCAAGCTCAGCCGCGTCCTGCCGTCGTCCACTCTTCTCCATGGCTTCCTTGATACAGTAGTATAACGCCTTGCACTGCAATCAGAAGGTAGTCCTTTATACCAAACTTTCAGATATCAGATCTATGATATTATGTGCAGATCAATAGTCAAATTGGGCTTATTTGGTAAATTTTAGACACACTAGCATACGGCCATACATATAACCGGTTTTACGACAAAATCTACTATAAAACAGTTTTCAAAACTTCTCATAAAGCCACGAACCTTTTTCGTGTAATATTTGTGGAGTTGCGTCTGGCCCCCGTTCTTCCTCCAAAGGCACAAAACTCGTATCTTCGGACTGTAAGTCATGTTGACCAGTCTCTCATACCACCACCTCTCCACGATGGTACCTGGAATTGTAGTTCAAATATTGCAGACTCATAACTGTCACTAAAGGCTTTAGAATAGTAATAAAGTAAAATCTACTTAATTAAGTGATACGATTGTACTTAATTTTTGAACGAATTTAGAATTAAGTAAGTATAATAAAAGGATTTAATGCGTCGCAGGCGCCATCTAGTAAGAAGATAAGTCAAATTTCTTATTCGATACGAAGAACAATGGGATTGGAAATGTGTCTCAAGGAAAATAAGAAGCGAAGGGTATACCTTGCGTGGAGCGTAAGACGAGGCCGTCATCTCGCACCTCCATGAACCGCAGCTCGCCGGCCGCGTCCCCCTCGTGTACTGTGAACGACGCGCGCCGCAGTAACCGCGACCCCAGCGGCTTCAGCTCTATGTCGTTGCCGTGCTGCGATACCACACAATGTTACTATCTTCTCTATGTCATTGCATATTTGGATATACTATGACTTTCTTAAAATTGCATAAATATCGTATAGCAAACTCTTAGTTTAAACTTACGTTTTGCTATTTTATGCAAGCTTTAGTAATCAAAATCTATTATGTGTTGTCGATTCATTTATCGAGTTGTCAATTTATTATTCATTTATGAGCTTAATTATAGGTAACGTTAACGCAACAACACTACAATAAGGTAACTTATGGGGTTATAAATATAGTTGCCATTGTAGTGTTCTACAGTGTCAGTGGATACCACACTAGGTACCTAATATAAGATATGAAGTGGTGTTCCTTACCAGCGTATGCACGACGTCGAGCAGATGGTTGACCTCCTGGCTGTAGACGAGGCCGATGTGGCTCTTGGCGAGCAGTCGGCGCACCTTGCCGCGCACGGTGTCGGGCTGTCCGCCCAGCAGCACCATGGCGGCGGCCAGGTTGTACAGCGCCGTGGACAGCAGCCGGTCCTCCTCGTGCTCCAGCCGCTTGCGCTCCGTCTCGCTCAGGCACTTGTACCGCTCCATCATCTCGTTGGCGCCCTGGTCCATGCCGATCATATCCCGCTCCTGACTCACCGCGTCCAAAAACGCGTCCTCCCAGAACTGCATTTGATCCCAAAGATTTGATCTCTCCTTACCTTGAATTCGGAAATAAAATAGAATTCAAATACCTAAACCAACATACTTCCTATTTAAGTACCAATTTAGTACACAAATGATCACAGGCAAGAATGTAAATAGAGATTGAGATATTACCAATGAGTCCCTGGTAGAGATACGTGCGCGTGGTGTCAGGCGAGGTGATGGGTGAGGTGACGGGCACGCCGACGGGAGGCCGGTACCCGCTGACTGAAGACTTGGACGAGAACACACTGGCCGCGCGGGGCTTGCCGGTCGCTCCTTGCATGCCGCGGTTCACCTACATTAACCGCTCACATTATAGCTTTAATAAGTACCTACGTTAACATGTAGGTAACATATAAGTAAACAAATGGAGTGACGTGATGATGTAGTTTCCCTTTTCCCTCTGTCCCATGGCCAGAATCAATGGAGTTTTTTAAATTTTGAATAGAAGTAGATTTTGATAAATACACAATGTTAGTGAAGCAGTTAATTGAATGAATTGATTGCGAATGTCAAAATCGCATATTTTGAGTTTATTATTCATTAATAACATTTAAGATTCATTTTTTACCTAATGTTAATTTCTCCATTTGTTTACTAAGCCGTGCCAAAAACATTAGTTAGTGAATGAGCTAAGAGCTAGATTTCGTTGTGCGTTCTTCCTCGAAAACTAGTTGTTCTTGTATCTGCTTTAAACACATGTCAGATGAAATATATTTCAGCATAAGTGTGCCTATTAATCATTTAAAGACTACCACCTACATTATTTGTTATAATTATGTAAATAATCAGATAAGTTCTATAGTTAATTCTGAGTAAATTTTATATGCCTACAGTAAACATGTATCATGCAAATCTATTTACTGCAGCTCTAGCCGTGAATGCAAATTTTGATTAAAATATTCCAATTGTTCGGCTAGTTTATTTCTTTCAGTGTACAAGCTCTGCTAACATCTAAGACTCTAAGACGGGTGACTACAAATGGCACTAGGACTTACATTGAGGAACATGACGTCAGTGTCAGAGAGGTTGGACTTAAAGGAGGCGCGGTGGTCGTAGATATTGGCTCGGTTGGTGGTGATGGAGCCGCTCTCGTCGGCCGAGCAGTCCGACGAGGGAGGGGCCTGTCACGCACACAAACAACCCGCCTGTACCATGTCTCATCTCGCTTCACACAAGATAAACAGCACACCGATAATAATCCACCAACATTAATTCAAACGAACAGAATATCCTTATACATATACAGGATTCCTGAGTTAGAAAATACCATCTTTAATAGTTGTTATAAATGAGGGCTGTTGATCTTTGTGGCGTGCTTTTTGTGGTAACCATGAAACATGTTACATTTTACTTACAACTCCAACTAGCATGTTAACTAATATTTCGTTACATTATTCTACGACATTAATATTATAGTAGGTAGATACGTACTTAATTACCTATGTTATAGAACCATGCAGGACACAACATACCTTAGTCTTATAATTTACCTAAAAAAGGCAGTCAATCATAATAAGAATATGACGGTGTAAATGTATTCAATTTTGAAATTATATATAATTTTAATGTAGTAGTGTAGAGTGTAGGTAAGTCGAGCTGAAAATATGTAGAGGTAGATATAGCAACAGACATCATTGTATTAAGCATAAAGGAAAAGTGTTGTTATTTTTTTCAATAAACATAATGTACTTCATCACTCCCGGGCGGTTTTACATGTTCTCTTCAGCTCCTATTAATCGTAGCATGATGTTTTATAGCCTTAGCTTTCCCCGATAAATGTACTATCCAACACAAAACTAATTATTCCAATCAGACCTGTAGTTTCAGAGTGTGTAGATATAGATTTAAGAGAGTAATAAATAAGATTATAAGTAAACACCAAAAAGGATTTGTTTGTACAGGGTGGTCAAGCGGTCTTACTCCATTGTACAGCTGTCATGCTCGAGATCTTCAGGAGGTTTATATATAGACACTGAGTTACAGATTCCACATACATAAGTATAGAGCGACAAGAACATGCAACAGTTTTGCAACATTTAGTGAAACACTTGAACATGGATGTTATACTTACATCTGAGTCGAAAGACGTCAGCTTGCTGAAGAGTAAGTTTCTCTTCTGGTTCAGCATATCTTTGAACATTTCCGTGGTACTCTGAGCTTCGGATGAATCCATTTCTGGATAGTTTACTACTGGTACATCTAAATTTAAAAATGATTTGTTATAGACTTTTAACCATGATGTCTAATATGATAAATGAGAGATAGCTTAAAAAATAAATAAATGATTAGTTGACAGATTTTTTTTAGTTTTTATTTTGTGTCGGTTTCTGGAAGATTTCTAATCTGTACCCTTGGTACAAGATTGCTTTACGAGTACGTTAAACGAAAATGAAACAAGAGCGCGCTCGGTGCTCTGAATGGCCGGCACGAATGAACCAATCAATCATCTCTAGTCCAATACTAACCAGATTGTGAGCTTTTCCTCGACGAGGGTGAAGACGATGGTGTTTCGAGGTCCTGTCTTCCATAATGTTCCATGAGCGCGGATCCAGCCATGCCGCCGTGTTCCAGGCCAGCGATCTCCTTGCTCCAGTAGTGGGTGTGGGCCATCTCCGCCAGTTGGAACACGGAGGCCATGCCGCCCAGGCCGAAGTTAGAATACGTGTGCTCAAGCCCGTGCACTACTGCCTGCAGTACCTTAAGCATTCCCTTCCACACCGGCTTGCTCACGAACTTTAAGAAACAAAAATCATGCCATAAATGATCTCTCCTAATAATAAATTTTATCTCATTTGTTACCAAATAACCAAGCTTTGTAAATACTTACCACATCATCAACTTTGTCGTTGGGTGTGGTTTTCCTATTGAAGTTCCTGTTGAGTTTGCTGAGCACCATGTTCCTGTACGACTCGTCTTCCATCAACTTCTTCAGACGGTTCAGTTTCAACCACCCCACACCCTCACCTTCGAGCACGTGTTGGACTAACTGTAATGTGATAGTGCTCACTTTGAAGTTGGTTATATAAGCAATCTCGATGTAGATCAGAAGTTGTCAAAATATGGATGAATAGGAAGGAACGATAAAAAATCCTTGTTTGATTCTTGCAGGAAAATGTAATTAATTTGTGGATTATACAAAGTTGTTCCGTACGGGAATCGAAACCGCAACAAGTTGCGCAGTAGCCAGTTGCCCAGCCACCGCACCAACCGTACAGTCAAATGTATGTTAGTAAAATAGTGACTCACATCATTGAGGAAAGCCTGGTTTTCAGTGTTGGCAGAGGGGCGCGAGTGTGGGGGTGCAGCCGGGGGCGCGGGCGCCGCGTGGCGGATCAGGGGGGAGCGCGCTACCAGGCCGCGCGCCCCCATCGAGAACGGACCGAAGGACGCGGCCAGCGGCGCCCCGCCACCGCCGCCCGTACTACTCGCCGGGCCGGGCGCACCGCGACCTTGCTCGCCTGGCTTGGGTTGCTTGGCTCCTGTTCATTGAAATCCATTGTTACTCACTTTTGTGCTTAACTTATCCCTGTGATAAGTAAGGAAATAGCGCAAAAACAAATGACCAAATACTTCTTCTACTGAGTTCTATCGTTTTATTTACTTGATGTTTGGTAAATGGTCTTCAAATGTTGGGTACGAGTATATCTTACCTTTATTTCCAAAGAAGTCGCTAAACATGCTGGATGTGGACGCCGCCAGACCGTTGAGGTCGGAACTGATGTTGGAGAAAAAGTCACGGTGTGTAGCTGTCAGTAAGTTGGTAGTCTGTAACGCCGTGGAGTCCCGGCGACCTGATGTACTGCCGTTTGAGTCTTGGCTTTCACCCTACGATAGTAACAAAGGATTTTTGAGAATCGAGCACAAGAACCCGAACTTATCAAGACTCTATATTATGCTTGTGGTAGTGTAGATAGGGCTATTTGCATCACATTTTTCTAGAAAAATAACATACCTACTAAATATATGAGAACCACGATAATAAAAAATTCTACGTCATGTATTAAAAAGTTATTGCCATAGGTACAAGCACGTTACCTTCATCAGTAATCCCTTTTTGGCGGCAGCTTCTTTCGCGCTCTTGGTAAGGTCTCCGAGAGTGGACTTGCCAACATACGTGAGATCTTCGAAAGTGTTCTTACTGACAGCTGTAGCCGTTTTGCTGGCCTCGAGAGCAGATTTGGACGCTTCGTGCATACTCTTCGAAGCTTCCTCGGCTGCCTTTTTCGCGTGCAATGTAAGCTGTTAAAGAGAACAGATTTAGAGACTTTTCCAGATTGCATTAAAGCATTTCTTAGGATTGTAGTAAGAAACTTATCTACGTCAAAACTTCTTTATGCTTCAACTTTATAGTGCTTACATGAAAAAATGAAATAAACAAGCGGTTTAGGTAGGACGGTTTTCAGTCTACATTTTTGAGTACCTAGTATATTTTTTACTCACTATCTCAAAACTGGGATATGCTATGCAGTGATTGTAATGAGGCAGGAAGAGACTGGATAAGGCTTATGCTTATGGCTGTATCTATAGCTAGCGTATTCATCGATAGTATTTTACAACATGTTTAGTCGTTTCAGCTAACCAAGCTACTAATATTACATCTACAGTCTGTGTGAGTATGTGTGTATGTGTGCAGCTTCTACGTTCTGTTGCTTAGCTCCACACGGTGATGTATACCTGACCGAATGGCGCAAACATTTTCTTTTCCTCCCCATCTGCTACTTTTCCTTTCTTCTTAATTGGTTTGAGTAGGTAACAAGTAGTGTTAAAGATAAATTAAAACATCGATTCACAGTACACAAATGAAAGAACATAAAGGGAACATAGAATTGTTTGTTGGGTTGTGGCTCACCTTGTCCATGTGTGCGAGCAGTCCCTCCTGACTGCTCTGTCGTGTTGTCTCCCTCACCAGTTCCTTGGCCTGCGCGGCGAACTGTTCCAAGAGTGAAGACTGAGATGCTTGACGGGACACGCCACTGCTTACGCTCTACAATTTATGAAGACATGTTGACAATGTTGTGAAAGGGTATAATGTTTAGATTATTCTCAAACTTAATATGGAAGTTATAATTAGTTACCAATATTTTAATTACACAGAGTATAAAATTGTGAGTTGCCATAATTCATATTAATCAAACTCTGTTAAAATTACTTGAGTATCATTTATTAGTCAGTTGTAAATAACACATTTCATGAAGTAAAAATAATAATAATATTTTTTCTATAACCGGTTGCAGACTAAGAGCTAAGCTAGGTTAGTTTAGCTTAGTTCGCATAGTCGACGCAGTTTTTCATACGTGTGTGCAGACCACAAACTATGCGAACTAAGCTGTGTGACTTTGCTATGTGATTTGGCAACCGTTTAAGTTTTCTCTCTATCGTTACTGACAATCAGATACATTTACTGAGTGAATAATCCATAGCGTGGTTAGTAAATACGACAGATGGATGGAGTATCGTACTTTGTGTTGCGAGTGGTGCAGCGAGTGGTGCGAGGGCGTGAGTGCGCGGTCGGAGTCGCTGGAGTCGGGCGGGCGCGGCCGCCGCACCACGGTCTGCGGCGTCGTCGTCGAGTTCGAGTCCGACTCGCGACCGAAGCTGCCGCTGTCTGTGTCCTACGCGCCCGCATATTAGCTTACACAGTGCAAAGGACATACGTGACGCGAGACGAGATAATTCCGTCTTAACGTTTCAATAAATCACTTTTGGTCGTTTTTGTACTTAAACTTTGTCTAATCAGGCAATTATCTCGTCTTATGTATCTTTACTACACATTAGCATATAGAATAACGTCACATCATAGCAAAGTTCTAGAAAAAAGAATATCCCATTATCAATTATTTTGGTAAGACAGCTACAGGTTGTTTCATTTCAGTGCAGTGCCATTTGAGCGTAAGTGATGATTAATGACAATTACAATACCCCATACTTATTCCCTTGCTAGTGACTACAAATTTCACACAAAACCAAACTATTAGCAAATCTAATAAAAACGTACGCTTTTCTTGACGGGTGGTGGATGGGTATCGCTGGCTTCCACAGCGGCGTCTCCAGGAGCCTCGTCGTCCGACAGGTCGCTGTGGTCGGAGCTGGACGCGGACGGCGACGGGGACGTGGAGGCCCGGCCTGTGTCGCGGCGACCCACCTCCTCCTCGTTACCGAACATCAGCGAGGAAGGCGGACTATACACCTGGAGTGGAGACATAATAATTAAGACCTTATTCGTATCAATAATAAGGCATTTTTTACTATGGTAACTTATATAGTCTGAAAACTAGTTCTGTGAATTTGTCTCTGAATGTTTATTACCGTTTTAGGGTCCAATGATGATGATAACGTCATCGGTACTTGTACAACAGCGCTGTAAGTCTCCCCAATAACGTGCTGGTGCTGATTTCCACCTGTATACACACATTGAAGTTAGTTAGTGTCAATTAATTAATAAAAAAGAATACAGAATATGGTTCATAGTAAGGCATGATGAATACCTGGAGAGAGATCCGACGATGCCATCTCTGATACAAAGTCGCTGAGGGACGAATAAGACGAACTCGTACTTTCTGCAGCCTCGGAATCTGAGCCACTTTCATCTAAATTAGAGAAACCGGTATTTAATTATTCACATTCACTTAATTATTTAGGCAATAGTAATCGTTTTTAGTATTATTCAGGGGTTCAAACCTGTGGGTTGGTTCTCCTGTCGCTGTAGTTGTCTCAGTGCTCCGTTGAGCGAGCTCCCATCGTCCCACACAGGGAACCGGATGGGCTGCAGTTGGTCCGCGAACCACTTGGGCTTGTCTCCCACTTGCCTCGGATCGAACACGCCTGTCTGGACACGTAGGAATGCTACGTTGCCCGGAGTCAGGGACCACTCCGCTAAAAACTCGACTGCCTATAAAAAAACAATGCAATTAGTTTGGGAAACTGGCCTCTGTGAGTTTTTTTTTTATGAAACACGCCGGTAGTCGAGCAGACTACTGGTAAGCAATCGCCGCCGCCCATGGACACTTGAAACACCAGAGGTGTTACAAGTGCGTTGCTGGCTTTTAGGGAGTTAGGAATTTAAGGGTTGTTGTTCGGGAATCGGGGATGGGGAAGATTGGGAAGGGCGGAATTGGGCCTCCGGTAACCTCAGACACAACGAAACACAATGCAAGCGTTGTTTCACGTCGGTTTTCTGTGAGGCCGTGGTATCACTCCGTTCGAGCCGACCCATTTGTGCCGAAGCATGGCTCTCCCACACTTGAAATTAATTAAACGTCGATAATATAGTTGACAACGTACTTGTGTTCTAGCAAATTTGTTCAAGAAGGAGGTGGTCCTTGGCCGGGATCGTAAGAAGCTGTTTATCTGGAAGGCGACTACGGGCCGCGGGTACAGGCGTAGTGTTCGCGTGTGCTCCATGAAATTCGCCAGAATGTTTTGCGAGTTGAAGAATCGCACCTGTAAAGGTATTTATAACGTTTAATAAAACTTCTGTGACTTTAATTAGAATTGGATAATGTCAAAGTAAATTACATTCACTTCATAACTGGTTTTAAACACGCTGTATCTTTTAGGGAACAAATCCAATTTCGGGAACATCACTCTTTATTTCTAAGAGGTTCCTATACCACGATCTTCGAATTTCAACTTACCATAGCAACCCTAGTAGCAATATCAACGGAGTCTACATCGTGTCCGTATATGAGCGGGTTGAAGGGTTGCGGCTGGGAATGGTGCGGCGAGGCGAGCGAGTGGCGCTGCGGCGTGTGTCCGGCGCTGGCGGCGGCCGGGCCGGCGCCGGACAGCGACACGCGCCGGCTCTCCGGCGTGCTGTGCGGCGCCGACTGCGCGCCGTCACTGCCGCGGTACGACGCCGGCTGCACTCTGCACACGGAAAATCCCTCTTATATAGCCTCAGAATTTGATTCCAATCAACTAGCTTTTATCCACGGATTCGCATAGGTACGTTAATTATACTCATCAATAAACCTCCTTAGATTAAACAATTTGCGTAAAATCGCATCACAATCCGTTGCGTAGTTTTAAAGGTCTAATTAGTGAGTAATAATTTTCTTTTTGCAAATGTTATTGTGTGTTTCTTATAAAACACCAGCAGAAAAAATGTAATGTGTTCTAAAATTGACTCATAGAATGGAAACAAATTGGTATTTATTTACTTTGAGGTCTAAATTAACGTATAGGCTTAAATTAGATGGATCCGTCTACATTTAGGCTATATTTTATACATTGAAGGGAGTAATTGAATGGCAATTTACATAGCGAGATCAGACGGTAAATTACAGGGTGTTGTAAGACGTTGTCTGGTAAGATAGTCCGTGCAGTGTACTTACTTGAGTGTGGCCCCGCCCACACTGTCTCGTCTAGACGGCATCAGTGGCGCGGCGGCCTGCTCCGCCGTAGTACTCGTCAGACTGTTCAGGGCCTGCCAGTATTGTTCACAAATTAACATCAAACATAAACACCTTTTAAATACTTTAATTTACAACTCACGCATTATCTGTACATAATATTTAAACTTAAAAGCAAATGTACTTGACGCTTGGAAAAGATATAAAATAGCAAATATTTACTTCAAATCTAGGCAAAATCTTCAAATTATTTCTATGTTAAGTATTTAGTGTTGCAAAAAACAAAGTACCCAAGTTTCATTGGCAAGTTTAGCTACATTTTAATAAGTTCAATAGTACAATTGCATGTAGTATTAAAATTCTACTTAAAAATAGGTAAATACAAGTAAGTTAGTAGTGTAGAAAGCTGCACTGTTTCACAATCAGCGGTAGCACAATCACAAGTCAGGCAAGTCATGCCGCACACAAACACAAGACACAATAAACCCACTCCAGTCGAAACAGTGTTACAGTCTGATGAAATTTGAAACAAAACAGAATGAAGTTGAGTTGAAGAACAAATGATTGGACCTAGGAACTGTGTAGTGGTAGACAGTAACACGTATTTCTGGTGAATAGTTTAGTATATGTGCCTATGTATCAACAGCTTTTCTTATCATTAGCTCTTACATAAAGTCAAAAAAACTCAAATGTCCTCTAAGTAAATGTTTTTTTAATTCATCATAAGATGTTTTAGTGTCAGAGCCAGTGTTAAGAAAAACAGAATTTAAATAACATTCGATATAATAAATAAATATAATTAGATATTTTATGTACCTATATAGTATACTAACTTCAGTGTCATGTGCAAGTTAGCTGTAAGTATCGTACTAAATCGGCACAAACATAAATAACTGGTAAATATGTCGTGAATAATAAATATAGTCAAAGTGTGCAATGTAAAAAGAGTATAGATATTTACACCACTGCCGGTACTGCCCATGAGATGCACGGCCTAGCGTCAGGAGAGAGAAGTGAGGGCGTGTTAGTGACACAAAGGAAAACAACCAAATTAAAAGTAAACAGAATACCTCACAATCTTCAAACATGCGATATAGGAACTACTTTATCGTCTCTTTGTAAGATTTAATTATGTTTCCAATTAAAATTTTGTCAGACATCAAAATAAATCACTATTTTCGTAATTGAAGAGAATTGTCCAAAAGTTTTCGCGATTGAGACGTTTTAAGAGTAAAGTGTAAATTGATAAATAACATCGTTTCACAGTCACAATACTCGTCACAACAGCTTAGCGACATCGATAAAAATGCGCTTACAAGTGCAAAGTATTAGAGAAAGTTTAGGTGACAAGAGAAAAAAGTTCTATGTAGACATGAAAGAAAACATTCAGATAAAAATGATAAGGAAGCGAGATAGAGATAGTTTCATATGTACCTGCTTCAAGTGGTTCTTTAGTACGGAACCTTCGGGTTCCGGTAACGGAGGCAGGTCCTGGTCGGTTCCAGATGGACATATTAATTTGGTGGCGTCTAGATCCACGAGCCAAATGTCATCAGGCATCCTGAGGAGAAAGGAAATTTGTTACCAAGTTCTTTGAATGCCAAAATAAAGGTTTGTAGACACTATCTATCTTATTTACCTAAAATTCTTTTTATAGGTGAGAAACGTGGCTGGTATTCCAATGAGGAATGGTGTAGGCGCCAGCAGCAACTGTTCGGCGCAGCTCATGCAGCTCGGCAGGAGTGGTATGGCGGGGAACATGTACTCCAGCGGGTACAGCATGGCCACCAGCGCCATCACCGACATGGACAGCGCGTTGTAGTCCCGGGATTGAACCACTACTTTATTCTCCAACAGGATTAGTGTGAGCACCTTCAGGCAAGTGTCGACACCTGTAGGATATAGTGCGATTTGTCAATTTTATTCATTGGTTCCTCAAGTTTCATATTATAATAAAATAACGTTATATTTCACCATCTCTAAAAAAGTTTCACCGACGCGACACTTAATCAGATCGTAGCTTCCATATAAAATGTGTCAATTAGGCTAATTTAAACTTAAACAGATATAGTGAGATAGGCTCGGATAGAATACCAAAGTCACTTACCCAAAAGTTCCAATGGTAAATGTAAAGGAAAATCGACAAGTGTGAATCTTGTATGGTCCGGTAAAGCGAACAGTAGCGGCGAGTGGGCCGTGGGCGACAGTACTTCGAGCTCGAGCCTCGTCTTGCCCGGCACCGGGACTGGCGCCGACAGCAGCCGCAGTATCCACGTCTCTATCTCCTTCACATCGTGCAACACGATCGTCGGAGTGTTGTCGTATGCTTGGCCAGTCAACACCGACCAAACCGTATCTCTGAACAACATAAGTGTATTCTTGTTAGGCAGAGTTGAAACCGTTTGTAAAGTATCCCTCAAAAATATCCTAATATTAAGAAGATGGTTTATATTGTATAGGGCTTGGGTATAATCAAACCACCTCAAAACTTGTGTTCAAACAAATCCTTCAAAACGTTTTGCGTGTGAAGCTTGTTATGGAGTTAATCCAACATTGTTAGGTACATAAAACTCTAGTAAGCAGAAAAACATCCTCTCATTAATGTATCAAGTTATTAAGCTCGAGGCTAAGGCCCTAATAATACCAAAACATTTCTATTATGCCTTTGTGAATAAGGTAAATTTCAGTAACGAACCGCAAAGATAAAAGACGTAATTTTATTGGATAAAACATTAATTTATTAATTAATTTTTGGACGAAAATGTTCACAAAGGGAATACTAAAAAGTTTTCGCTGGATAATAAGGATCGCCTACATTTTTAATTAATTACAAGTACCATTTTGTTCTTCTAGTGTTTGCCTGCGGCTTGAAGTAAATTAATAGACAGTACCTAGATCGTCCTTAGGTACCTAAGTAATATGGATTTATAAAACTTCTTACCTAAGAATTTGTCTTGACGCGCCGACACGTCGTGGACTGGAAGACTCGTTGCATGCATCTATCAATTTCTTTAGGATAAATAGGCACTCTCGGAATGTGGAGAAGAATGGATGATGTGAAAGCAGGCACAGTGACGTTAGAGAATGGTTCCTTATTCTCTGTAACAACCATATTTATTTATAATTAATAATTGTTACTTTTATGTTGATAATGTAGGTTGCGGACCAAGTTGGGACAACAGAAACCTTTTTCTTTACCTGCCGCTTTCTTGTTGCCCTCGGGCTGGGTGAATGTGAGTGCGAGCCTCCGCTCTCGGAGTCAGGAGCCGGCGCGAGGCGCGGCGCTAGTGTCGCACTGCAGTCGCGCTCCGAGTCACTCGGGGCCACGTTGCTGCTCCTATAGTCACTGGAACATTCGCTACGTCTTAGTCTAAGCTTAACCGCTTATATATTGATTATTAGGAGGAAAAATAAAAGAGATATAAACTTATCAGATCACTCAAACTACGAGAATAAAGGTATCATCCCTTAAAAAGACCTTTAATAACAAAATAGAAAACATAACCCTTCCTTGGCAGTCGGGTAAAAATTGCTAAACAAAAGAAATAGTTGTGTCCATCAGAAATAGTTTATGTTCACCTGGAGAATGCGGAGTCCGAGCTTTTCTCCATAGACTTGCGCCAAGACTCGCGGCGTAGCATGCTGCGCTCTCGCGGGCCCGGGGCTTGCGCGCGCTCCACTGCTCGGTAGAAGTTGACGCAGATGCCGAAACGAGTCTTACCTGAAGAGATGTTTATATGTTAAAATGCTGAACGATCGACAAAAATTAAAAGCGAAGTAGGAAGATTATAATTTAAAAAAAATATATTCACCTGAGTCTTTGTCAGTAAGTTGAAAAACAAATGAGGTGGTATCCCGGGAGGCCAGGTGCCCGGGGGCTCGGCGTGGCCCCACGGACACACACCCCTCCGGTTGGCAGAAATACACCATGTCCAACGGCAGGGGGAAATCATCGTGATTGGTCAGTGGGTAGCGGCGCAGAAGTTCAGGAGCCTGGACAATACAAACTAATGGATCAGTAAATGAGATCTACGGGCTTTTCATCCGTCACGAATCTCTCACGGAGTTCAAAAGGTTTTATATATGTACTTATGTACATAGGTACCAACTACCAGATTCCCAAGCAAATATCGTGTAAAAAGATATTTTGAAGAACCGTGTTAACAAGTAAACAAATCACTAATTGGCATCTCCCATTTTGCGCCTCAAAGTAAACAGATCGAGTTTCGATGTAATTTACAATTAATGTTGACACTTTGTCTCAATTTGATTTGAACGGCTGTTACCATGAGAAAATGTTGCTCATAAATAAATTGTGACCCTCTATTTACTAAAATAGTAGTATGTAAACATTGGCTTACCTGTACAGGGGCAAGCCCCTTCCCCGAGGTGTAAGGTTTCGCTCCGACGATGGTTAAATAATCCACCAGTCGCGGACATAGGTGCTGCTTCTGAATGTCCATATTTGTACAGGGTTCAAACTTAAATGTTTACATAAGAGTCTTCTCGAACCCATCATAAATTAATAATATATTGCTTGTCATAATTATCACTTTATATGAATATGCCTGGAACAGAAACAGAAAAATATATTTATAATCTGTTCATGTGGTAACAGAGTACAACATTCTAACTAATTATGAACTTAGTTGAAGTGTCCAAATTCCCGTGAGAGTCATATAATCAGGCCACACGATATCAAAGAGCTTAAAGAGTACCTAGTAAGTGCACTTCAAATCATATTAGTTACGTTACGCGAGTCCCTATTAAGTCTCCCTACACATCGCCGGTGCTTAATGAACAACGTAGTCTCTGGAAATAGGTTAGTATCACACTACATTATCATTCAAGGTCACTCATAATGCAACACCTCCCACACACTCGCCCACGATTTAAATATGAGCGCAGTGACGCAAAAAACCGTCCTAAATTGAGTACATTAAAACTGAAATTACAATACTAACATTACAAGCTGTTATTGATTTAAGGTAGTCGATATAAATGAATGTATAGCTGTACTGTGACCCCCGGGTCCCCTTGACCTATTTATTGCCTTGACACGTTTCTGTGGGGTGCTCGCTCGGGGCAGCAGGTAGCGAACATTCACAATCCCAGTTGGCTATAAAAGCACCGCATTAAGAACCTTCATAAAGTTTATTCATTACACGACTTAATGAACAGAAAGATTAATGTCAATGATATTGGAACGTGTCCTTTCGATACTTAGTCGTCTACATGTTTTATTAATACACGAAAACTTTTCTTGTACTAAGATCACACTGGCTTAACAGATAAGATAAAAACTTGGGAATTATCGAGCTTCTGAACTATCAACACCTCGACTAGTAAAATAGGCGTGAAATACAACTTTCTTATGCGATCCCTTCGTAACCTATGCAAGGAGGAAACCAATAAGGTTGTATATCTTTTACAGATACATAGATACTTTTATGAGATTGCCTACACGTTGACACTCCATATCTATATACAACATCTAAAATGGAAAAGGTTTAGTTCAACCACCTACCTAGTACCTACTTTCTGTGTTTAGTATTTACCTGTTAAATATTTCAAACGAAGGACGAACCTACAATTACTGAATGACGGATTAAGTGTAACCTAAGTAAATAGGTTAAACCGTGTTTAGAACGTTTATACCTGACAATGTCGTAGTAACTACTCGTATATAAACGTAGCTTTACGTCCTTGGACCATGATAATGCTTTATCACGTAAAAGTGCTGATTTATGTTGATAACATAAACGGAAATAATTGCCGTTAAACTTAATATCTGTTGTAAAATGTTATGGCTACATCAGAGTTTATTAACACGTGTAAAACAACAGGTATAATACGTACGAGAAACGTATAATATGAAAGATACAAAGATCTGACTTTTCCTTTACTCTACTATTTAGCAGATATGGACTTTAAAGTCGAAATACTGCAGAATTAAATATAGGTATCATAGCACATTGGAATACATAATTCTAAAATACCCTTTACCTACATACACGAGTACATTCACCGAGCCTGATTATTATTTATTATATAAAAGGCATATTTGATGCCAAAAACAAGGTCCTTTGTTGTCGACACGGTTCAACGATTTATCTGCGGCTATTTAGGGATTATCCGTTTGAGGTTTGAATAACAAAGGTCATGCCTCAGCTTTTTGGTATATGTATGTACTTAAGTACTGAAGGTTGTGAAGGTTACGTAAATACTTTATGGTGTAGGTATGGTATTTAAGGTTGACACGCGTTCGTAATGTTTTTGTATTGATCGTATTGTGGAGTATAGAAATAATTGGAACGTTTTTGGTACATACCTATGTAGTCTTAGTAAGCAATAGCAGTGCTTCAAAGTAATTGGTCAGATCCCTAACATTGTGCCTTTTTCTTTCCCTTGGACAATAAAATAGTAAGTAACTTTTGTTAGTTAATTTAACTGTCTTTCAAGCAGTAACCACAAACGCCAATCGAACATGTGAACTAAGAGAACAGCGGGAATCCGTCCAATGCATAGACATAACGAGCTCAGATAATTGCCTGCTCTGTTTGCGTATCACATTGCGTCATCATCGACGGTCGTGGGCGGCAATCAGCCCGAGTATACCTATCATTCGTAACTAATTCCAGCCACACAATACATAAACTAGATTTTATTAGTATTGTCCCTCATCTGATCACCCCATTTACACAGAATATAGACGTTATTAGATAAGCCAACAAACTCCTAAAGAGCAACTAACTCCTCTTCAAAATAAACTTAATATTAACTTACACCGAAACGATGTTTGATCATTCTATTAAAACAAACTTTAGGGATAAACATGTAAAAGTTTGTACAAACTAACATAACCAAGTCTAAAGGGCACAGAATTTTGGTTAAAGTACAATTTACCTAATAGATATTTATTTTGTAGCGAACACGAACTTTTGAAATCTCTTTAATATAATATAACGCCTGTTATTCTCCGAGGGCTGGATAATAACGGTACCTATAGCTATTTAGACTAATCTTGCTTTTCGGCAATTGCAAATAGGGATTACACAACTGTTTAACCTTAATAAGACTTTTAAGAACTCAAAAGTACCTATGTAAGACAATTTAGAGACTATTACAAACTTAATTATACCTATATCACTATTAAAAGTATAGTATTCGGTGCTATGTGGAAAGTACTCAAGAGTGACAGTATGTAGTTGTCCATCTTTCTAACGTAAGCTATAAAGTCTACTGTTAATAGCCTGATAGTAAAACTGTCCATAAGAATGAGTACGACTGGCTGTTCTAGCATATACGACCGTATTAATTTCCACCTAGTTAAGTTTTATTACATGTGTGAGTGATATTGCCAGTAAGAAGTTTAATAGTACCTAAGTACTTCAAGCAAGCATAAAACTATTTAGAATTTAGGACAACCATATATTTTTATGTTTTATGTACGTGCTATGAGGAATCTAGGGACTCGTTATAAAGTCACGACACAAAAAATCCTGTTGGAAAAATAAGTTCTGTCCAAATCTTAACCGAACCGTTGTTACTACGCAATTTTTTTGATGGATGAACAATGAAATGAAAAAACGTGTTGAAAATCCGAAAGCCTATTGCGTCGACCCTCCCCGACCCTTGCCCACCCCAGCTTAAACTGAAATAAAGATCTGATACAACTGGCGAACGTCGGGTAAAGCCTCTTTCGTTGACGCCCTAAGCCGAGATTCGTACCCTAATAGAAAGTTAGAACGTTTCACTAAGTAGGTAAGAATTAGAATAATTGCTTTAACTCTTGTCTAGGGACCTTAAGTAGTAACTTAGTTAGGGCGCGACTAGTTAGTTCGATTAAATAGGCACGTACCTATCTTATTATACTTACCTAAGGCTGTCTCTAAGATAATGATTTTCTTTTTAAAAAACCGTGAACGGTTAAAGGTTTACAGGGTCAAAATACTGTGTCACCTCTGAGGGTTCAGAATTGTTGGCTTTTATATGTGATGACATTAAACTAAATCTGGTTACGAATAAGCCGTATAAGCCTCCACCCAACCTAAAAGGGAAAAGGGTCACAAAAACGTATTAGGTGAATTAGATTATATACGCTGAAAAAATGTCAACCACAAATTCCTACGATACAAATGGTTATTTAATATTTCTTTTATTCAAAACAAAAATATCTAAATTGGTGTTTGGACTATCACCCGTACGTGGAATAGAAGAAAATCAATACGTTTGTCAGACATTCTCAAGCCCGCTTACGTACATATGTATACATATACTGTATTACCCAAATCTAACTATGTTTTCATAGTAGAACTTTAGTTTCCAATCGAATATTCAATAAGATGAACTAATCAAAATAAAACTCTACTTGATCAAGGCTAAGTAAATCTTGGCTGAGAATAAATAGGCTGTTTCAATAATAAATATTGTTTCATCTAGGTATAACATACATCAGCAATGGGCAATCGCATATTGAAAAAAAAAAAAAACATACTAACAGCCGAACATAGTACCTCCTCCTTTTTGTGAAGTCGGTACAATAAGTTTAGTTTACATTTCATTATTTTGTAATATTAAATTTAGTTTTATATTAGGTAAGTAGGTATATTTCATTTCATGATTGATATTGATATAAGGCGTCACGTATAAAAATCCATTAATATTAGATGAGGTTTCCTAGACGCTAGTCTCAATAACCGATATATCTTTCGATAGATTCGGTTTCCAGGAAATATAATTTAGACATGTAACTTTAGTACGAGTAATTGCTAGCATACTATACTTGGTCACTGATTTTCACGACGTAAATAGCATAAATATAATAGATATTTGACAAAACGTTGGGTAACGAAGATAAACAATTATCTTCTTTGGTAAATAATAACCTAGCCTAAGCATTAAAACTATGATGTAGATAGGTCACGCAACTATTTCTAGACACAAAGACATGTTCGTAATTAAATGTCTGGACTAAAATTCTTAACTGATTGCGAAAGTTCTTTGATAAACATTTAAGTTTATTAAGTAAATACAATTACCTACATATTTATGTAGCTAACGTTAGTCACGTTTAATTACTGGAGATTTAATTAAATATCTTAAACTTTCTAGGAGTCATCGCATTCTCAGAATGAAAGGTCACTTCTACGCATCTCTTTGCGTTTGTCACTCTATGAAGGTTTAATCAAGGTTTCGTAGGTAGACCTTTTACGTTTCGTCAATGGGAAGCCGTAGTCGGGTGAGCAGATGCTCAGACTACGCTTATCCCTAAAGTGTGTACACATGTATAGTAACATGAACTTCAGTTAATAATGAGTCTCATATATCGAGCACGATTCCAATCTCCATGATTATCTGTTTAAGGAAAATTTTCCGACATAGAAACCCTAGACTCCAGAATACATCAGGTCGCAAGCGTAGAGCTATTACTTTAGCTTTCAACGCACCATTTGTCACTTGGCTCGTCTAACAAATTACAACTGCCAGTCACGCCCTTCTTCCCCGAAGTCTTAAGAACGTTACAATACAACCGACATTTTGTGTTAAGGTTCGTCTCATACGACAAGGGTTGCCAAGGAAAAGGTCGTCCCCTGGGAAGACATTTAACCGTATTTCTATCAAATAAAATGATCTTCTTATTGGTTTTAATGGCCGCTCCCATAAAAGATCGTAAATTGAGACGAAATATCAAACCTCCTTAGTCGAGGTCGTCCCTAATGATATTTTATCGTTTCATTTTTCATTATTCTGAGGTAAACTTCGCTCAAATATTAAGGTTACTGTATAAACGATTTTATTACTACGAAGAATTTAATATTGTAGAGGCTGAGTTTTCATTATTTTATACAAATCGATGTAAACTGAGAACAAGCGTCTAAGTTGGCTTGGTAATTTAATAGATATCTAAATAGCACCCTACGTGAGACCGGATTATTCAAACCAAAATTACTAACTAACAATTTACAAAATTATTGAACCTGATCCACAGCAACGCCGCCGTCGTCGATAGAAAATATTTATTTATTTATACACATGGAAAACGACACGGCTGTACGATTTGATTAAAAATAATGTGATATGTGACAAAAAGCCCACTACAGGTTTTCAGGATCAGTAATAGAGAAAAGAATAGCAAGCATATTTTGTCATATTATAGTAGATAGGTACTTTAGGTTTAGGTAGTACCCGAATAACAGGTAGCTGAACCTTTTTACTTCAGGGACTGTTTGCATTGTGGAACTCAATATTTCTTGGTCAATAAATTATTCGAGTACGAAGGGACCATCCAACGAGAGTGATGGGTTTGAAAGCCGGTACCTAATCAAACTGCCTACTGACGCTATATCTCTCTGTAACCGCTCGTGCCTGTAATTGGCAGCTCAAATGACGTGCCCCATTACTTGATTACCAAAGGACTAATGAAAAGGTCTTTAACTAGGTTTTCCACACCCTTTTAATTTACTTAGCAGGAGTGTTTAACAATAAATATAACGTTCATCTTTGATGAGATATTACTTGTTCGTAAGTATTTGGAAGTTGTGAAAGTATTTCCAATGAAATGACCAACCCCTCCGGAAAATCCCAGTGCAAGTGGGTGGTAACCAATTTAAATTAAATGTCATCTACTTAAAATGTATTAGACGTAACTTCTGTAACAGCTAATTGATTCGATCAGTTTAAAAATAAGATACAATAAAATGCTACGAAGTTTGCTACGAAACTTGCTACGGCGTAGGCACTCTACGTAACGATTGAAATTAATTTTATTTTGAGTTTGGATGTTAATGAATGTTAATATCAGAAAGAGATTTAGTATCGTTTTAACGTTAATTTATTGGAGAGGTCCAGTAGTGAACGAAAACGATCTGATGATGATTTAGAAACAAAAATTTAGAAATTAGTTATCACAATTAAATGCTACAAAGATTGAAGTTGCAAAAATTCTTCTCTAAATAGATAACTTACACCAGTTTCAAAAAACGATATATCTCTACATTAAAACCAATTCTGTGTAGTTACTTCGTAATTTCGACATCAATTTGACCTTGTTTAATCTAAACCCATGTACGTAGGTATTTGTGCGTGTATTTCAGTAGGACAAACATTGCATGGTGTGAAAGTGTATGGAGATATGCAAATCGCGTTCCATTTAAGTAATCGAACCAGCATTTTGTGTGATGTCGCTACAGCTGATAACAGAAGATAAGCTCCAGTGGCTCGCGACTAAACTACTGCGAATATTTATTTTAATTTAACTGTATTCTAATTTAACTGTATAGTGGTTTATTAAAATACCGGGACTGTAGTTTTATGTTACTGGCCGTGAATTTACGTGTATCGTTACAAATTAGTCAATTTAAGGTATTTTGAAAGGAATTTGTAATGGTTATAAGCGCAATTACGTTGATTTAAGTGCTTATAATAAAATGGGGAATCATATTTATGTATATACTATTTTACAGCGAAAATAATTCTTATACGAAAGAGTATAGAGGGATTATTTTTGTAGTATTTATAGTTTGATACCAAGTGAGTATATTCAAAACGTTTGTAGACATTAACAGTTATAAAAGCGCCTACAAAACATAGATTAGCTTGGCTTACAATAACAAACATTAAACTTGAAGTACTTATTGTTAAGTGATCTAACTAATCAATAACAGTCATGTTATACCTATAGGGTGAACTAGATACTCAGTTATAACGAGGTAGGGAAGGCCGCTCCTACTAACCGAAGAGTTTCAAACTGACAGTAGCTGTATAGACATATATGTATGACAGTGCTGATACTAGTAATAGAAAACTCTAAGATTGTATCTAGACACATCCTGTACTTAACTATTAGATACAGTGATTCAATAAATACGAGGACCAACCTACCGATTAGTACATAGGTATAAAGCAGTAGGTACAACTCTCAAGGTGACAGGGCCTCTACGTGTGTCAGTAAATTTATTCTCTACCAGGAAAATAGATCTAAACTTTTAATATTTCACTAGGTTACGTCACACACACGTCAACATGACGCACTTGAACCACTTTCCACCGGTCCATGGTAATGAACATCGTAGGGCCAACCAGATACCCACAGGGGAATTAAATGTAGGAACACGGTACGGTAATGTAAGTAGACAAACTAGGGCTTACCTTAAGTTTACATGAGGTTGTATTGTTTCTACATCGTAAGCACGTCGCGCGCAATAACGTGATATCGTGCGTGTCGGGTTTTAGTACGAGATGTAACCGCGTCGTAGTGCATATCGCGGGATGGCGGAGGCGAGTGGAGTGGCATGCGCGGCCGCCCACGCTCGATACGCGCCGCGCCGTCGCCCTGCGCGCTACCCACCCCACCCCTGCTACCACAGCTACCCATTCCATACACCAGCTCCGTTGTTTCACTTTCACAAAAACTTCACAATACATTGCGCTGTAACTTCTAATGTAATGAAGTCTTTTCAAAGGATTTACAACGGAAAATTCAATGGAAAGCTTTCAGTTCCCGAATTTCGCGCTTATACGATTTAGCTTTACGTAAGTAGTTGAAGGTATCGGTTACCCTTGGACAGAGGTGCAGCTGATGATACCCGAGTGTATTTATGTGACACTTGTAGAATGTAAGATTTTACCACAATACTATCTGATACGATTTATGATTTTTGGAAATAAAATACATCATTTTATAAATATGTAAACCAATTTTTATTAGATAAAATTGTTTTTACAATGAAATAAATAATTATGTTTTCTATTTTCCGGTATCTTCTTTGAGAGAAACCGTTCTGTTGAACACCAACTGTAACATAAGAAAAACATAAAATGTTACATTAGGAAATATTAAGAACACTTCAAAAAACAAATTTCTCTCTACCTACAAAACGAAAGGTACCAAAATAGGTACTTACTAGCACACTGGCGTCTTGTTTGCGGATGATGCAACTATTTTAATGGCCAAAATGGCAGATCAATACTAACTATCGTCTGTATCTATTCGAGGGTGGTCTAGTTGAATTCTTGCCAAGTTATTTATATTGCGACCCTATTTGTAAAGAACCTCAAAAGAGGTTTTATTAAGAGACTATTTTCAAAAATCGAATAGATTCAAACGATTATTGAATATCTGTAAAATGTAGCATTTAAGAATAAAAAATAACGCGAACACCAATAAAACCAAAAAATGAAACGAAAAGAAAGCACAAAACTTAAAACAGTCACACAAATATAATAAGAACTTACGTGATTACTCGTTGAATCAGGATCTACTGAGAAGAATCCAATTCTTTCGAATTGGAACTTGTCATATACTTTGGCACTGGTGAGTGAAGAGTCAGCATAGGCCTTCACGACCCTCAGGCTGTCTTTGCGACAATCAGAGAGGAAACCACCAGGCACCTCGCTTGGATCCTCCGGGTTCTTGTGTAGGAATCTAAGAAAAAGAAAAACCGGTCATTTCCGAATATTTTTTCATCACTAATGGAGTACTTTCAGACTTTCTCTGACATACTCATTTCTTAGCTTATCTACCCTTGTCATAGCAGACGTTCACCTAAACCTTTTAAACTGTGCAGAATGCTATCTTTTTCATTCCATCTTTTTTATAGTCTAGCATTCAGAAAGTCAGGCTTATAAAGAATTGTAAAGTTTATCTTATTTTTTGCGCTCAAAATAAAGTTTTGGAGTAGGAGTTTACTACGTCATTTGTGGTAAGTATAAAATATACAGACGTGACGTCATCCGATGTTTCGCGTCATTGACGATTTCGAATCTTGTGACGTAAAATACATAGAATAACGGGTTATATAACGGACTGAAAAAAGTACTCCAGTTACGTCAGAGGAAAATGCTCTTATACCTGTAAACAATAATTATTTTTGCTTGCCCTTGTTTTCAAAGATAACACGAGTCATCGAAAACAATTTCGGCTTCGTCTCATCTCGTCGTCAGCTGTCACCCTTTCTCTTCCATCCATTTACCTACATACTAGTGCTACGTAATAATCGTTAAACTACGTACTATTTGCACTTTAGTGCTTGATCAGGATTAACCATTTGATTTGGTTTTGATTTACAGAATGGGATAACTCAAGTTAATTTTTCAATGACGCGTTAGTTTATAATAACTCTTCGAAAACAGAATTGAGCGGGAAGTAATGTCTATGGGCAATAAATAGTAATGATACCCTTGCATTCGAACAGCCCCTGTACGTATTTATAATATGACAAGAAAAATGATATATGTACTTACAACGACTCGTACAGCCTGACTTCAATAGTGACGGGCTCAGAGACCCAATGAATGAAAGCCCTGGGTTTCGGTGCTGTTTCACTGCTCTCCACGGAACATTCCAAGTCGGTGATTCTGCCACGGTTGTCCTTGTTCACTTTCAAAACCTGGATTAAAGTATTTTTAATAGTTTGGAAAATGTTTTCTCGATTATGAAAATGTCTTTGCTACTCAATTTTAAATTGTACTCGATTACATTTTGTTAAGTATTTGTAGTGAGAAATATTTCTGAGAGTGTCGTAAAATTAAGTTTTTGAAAGTGTTGAAAATAAGGTTGTAAGTTTAATCGATATACCTAAACTTCTTTACCCTAAAAACAAAATGTTCTCCCACAATTCTATACCCGCTAACCATAGTATAGTCTTACCGTAAGAACATAGCCAGCATGCCTAAGCCCCACTGTCTGATTGGGAGTCAACCGCCGGTATCCAGCCTCGGGAACCTCCTTAAAGTCGGAGGCCTCGATGTAAAGAACTCTATTAAGCTTTACGTTGTGCTGCCCTCTAGTGGGTTCACTTGGGAAGTCTGGTACAGGGATCTCTAAGCTGCCTTCGTGTGGGTAATTTGTTATTGTGATCTTAAGCGGTTCTAGTGTTACCATCGTTCTGAAACAATTTAATAATTTTATAAATACGACTAATGATATTATTAACAGAATATTTACCGCCTACACTATTCCTAGAACATATATCATGAAAGCAAAGAAGAACAGGGTGTTTATAAGTCTGTTTTTCTTCGGTAGTAGTTACTGACAAAAGTAATTATTAAAACAAATAAAAATCGTTAATGTTACATAATGTCCGGTATTTAAATAATAGTTTGTCATACTTTCAGTGGTTCATTTCAACAGGCTAATTTAGCTCTTGATAAAAGGCTCACTAAAGTTTATTTATAAACATACCAAGACAACTTGCAACAAAATGTAATTTCCCAGTGCAAATTTGGCCCTATCATGAGCATAAGAGGAAATATCAATAGCAACCTTCAAATAACATTACATGTCATGTTAAACTGCTAATGTGAAACATTCCTGATAACGCTATCAGTTAGGATTATGACAGAGTGTCCTTTAAAAGTTTTACGTAGGTATAATTTGAATAAGCGATAGCCAAACGGGATAGGATACACACAAGTAGCTTTAAATAACTGCTAACTTTCTATGAAAACCCTTTCACATACAAAAAGAGTAAGAATATAGAAAGTCCAATAAAAACGACAACAAACACATAAAGCCGTCTCGTGGTGAAACATTATCATATTATATATCCCAGACTTTTTTCTGTATACTAATTATATTTTTATTGGGAAAACCCTCCAGGACTTTTTATCTGACCTTGAGCCTTGAGGATCGAACAATCGTTTATTCAAAACACTGAAGCAGTTGAGCAGTAAGGCATTCAGTAATACGCTACGCAATAAAGACAGTTACTCATGTTTTTGAGATGCCGTCGGACGGCTAATACAGTACCGAAACAATAAAACCCTATAGGTACTTCATTGATTGGGTGCCTTTTTGGTTGTACCTACGTACTTTCCTGTCTGACCGAAAATACATTTACTAGCAAGATATTGGGTGGGTTTGCTCCATTGAAAAATACATTTTCCTAGGCTCACTTACCTGGGAGCTGTATTGTTAAGTACGTCTCTGATACTGGCGTCTAACATGGCGGGGTCCACGGCACCCACGGCGCCGGTGACGCCGAGTCCCGCGCAGAACGTGTTGATGGCCTCGGAGGGGACGCCGCGGCGACGCAGCGCTGTCAGCGTGTACAGTCTCGGGTCATCCCAATCTGTGCAAAAAGAAATAGGATTCCATTATATTCATGCCATCCTTAAATGCTTAATTTCAGTTGCGGTGAGTAATTTCAATAGAGCCTAGCTTACGTCTTCAAATGCTTCTCTAGGCAATAAGTCTCGTGCAGTTAACCAAATAATATAAGAAACAGTACTCGGTCAAACCAACTACATGACTTGTAAGACGTAATTGGCAATCATAACATAACTGGTAAACAAGTGAGTGTTACCTGTACGTGACGCATATGCGGCGCCGGCATATGTGAATCCTTACAGGATACGAATGGCGTGTGAGTACACTAGTAGATACCATAATGATACTGTTTTCTTCAACAAACAAATACAATAAATATTTTCAAGAACAGTTACTTACCATTAACAATTTTCTCTTCAATGAGTTTAGCAATTTTCCTCTTGGACACTACAGTGTAGTTGACATTGAGACGGCCGTATTCCCACTGCACGGGGCAGTAGATTCCGAGCGCATTGCACAACCAATAATATGAGGACCTGAAAATATAAAATAAATAATTATTATTGATTGGTTCTAGTGTTTTATTTGCCAACTTCTTTTGTCGCTTTCTCTAATCTAAACCACTAAACCACATGAAGAGTTCAGTATTAAAATCTCCAGGAGTTGACTTATTAAGTTAGAGTCTCTGAAGAAATGATCAGTATGTACTAGGAGTTTTGATAAGCTTAATGAATGGTTCACTCTATTTCAAAGGACCAACTTAGCAATCGATCGACCCACTATTGTGAAATGTCGCGAGTTGGATCCCACATTTAACAATTATTTGTGTATTCCAAAATGTTGCTCTAGGTTTTGAGTGTGGTGATGATATAGGAAAAACAATATCAATCAGTAATATAAAGTTAAGAAATAGCTACTAACCTTCTAGACTGGAACTCCTTGGTACACAATGAATGGGTGATGTGCTCAATACTGTCACACAGACAGTGAGTGTAATCGTAAGTAGGGTAGATGCACCACTTGTTGCCAGTGCGATGGTGAGGCTTAAACCTTATTCTGTAAGCTACAGGGTCCTGTTTGCCCTCCTCAAGAGTAATCTTCATACGTAATGTTGCGTCCCCTTCGTCGATTTTGCCATTTTTCATGTCCTGTAATATTTTAAGTACATTTTATTTTATGTTACATATTAAGGCGCGGTGAATAGACAACTTTTATGTATTTGAGGGGGTGAAGCAGGTGAAGTGGGTCTCGTGTACTGAGGGGTGCACCGTGCAAATGTCATTGATACGCGTATTCCATTTTATTTAGGTGCGTAATTTCGCTACTATAGTTTCATGGACGAGTGGCCCAGTGCGTTGCTGTCTAGATTCGCGTTCCGTGATCCTTAAGATCGAATCTCATTACTCATATTAGTTTTTGTTTTCTTATTTTTTCAATATTAAGTTGTATACATTTTTATTTTATTTTTATTTATTTTTTTATTATTTTTTTTATGACTAAAACCGAAATCGAACAATAATTTACACAAACTTACTACTACTATAGTTTTTGCGCTAGTGACAGTTGCCTGTATGTCGTTGACGTCTCTCAGTACCACATGATTAGGGATGGACATTAGAAAGATCTTTTTTTATCGCTATCGATACTCGCAGCATACATTGAATTCTCTTTAATTTTGTTATTAAAGTGTGTTGTTTAGTTGTGCAGTTTATCTGCGTGTATATAATGTCAATATACAGATACAGATTCAGATGATCCTGACTCAGATAATAATATGAGTTTGGACGAATAAAAAGTAAATAATTTTTCTTAGCAACTTTTTAACCCATCTTATAATGTTCCGTTGTTTCATCAACATAATTAAGGGTTTTTTAAAAATAAAAATTGAACTACGCACAATATTTGTTTTCTATTCCAAAAAATCATCGACTTCCTATCCAAATCCATCATAGCAGTACATCTCATCACTAAACACGTCTATGGTGTTACGTATCGCGTCTGTATCGCTACAAACGCGCGTCGACGGCGCTTTTAAAAAACGTGGTGTGCATAGGCACTGCGTCTAAGGAGACGCAGTAGGCACTAATCTTTTAAAAACTAAAAAGGGACAGGAGGATATATAAATAAAACACAAATATTAGTATAAAATATGTATTATTCATCTTCAATAATTAGGAGAATGTCATCAAAGAATTGTGTAGGGGGCGGGGTACCTATGTATATTTTCTTGGTATCTTTCCCAATTGAGATAATGGTAACCATATTATACAGGCTGAGATGCACGCCACTGACGAATAACTGATAAAATCGCCTCATCTTCCAAGACTCTTCTGCCAACAGAGTTACTGCGACCAGTCGCAATCGTACAATTATTTACACAGCGATCCATGTCGTCAATATCCGATTGATAGGCTTAAACAGTTGTCCAAAATAGAGAGTCAGGTAATTTAGAGATGCAAGATCCGTCAAAAGTCCTTTATAAAGCCGAGGTCGTGGGGTTTAACAATAAATTTTGTACATGGAAAATACGTGCGCACTCAGAACGAAACACAACGAACGAGTGTCATCTTTCAATCGGTGACTGACTGATGTCAGACAGAAGTGTTTTAAGAAGTTTAAATCACAGAGTACGTTATACATACATTATTTTACATACATTATTACACAACTTAATTTAAGTTTTCTCGCTTCCCAGATAGAAACAAGTTACCATATTTTGTGATTTCCTTTAGAAAAATATGACGGTTTTTTTAATATACATTTCAACTAGTTAACTGCTGGGCCCAAAAGTCCCCTTCTCTTTTCAAGAATGGTACGGAACGTTACTGAATGTGTCATCTGCACCATGCTACGTGGTAATAGTATATGAAAAAAATAATTGTATTTACATAACTTATAATTCAAATCGATTTCGTACAAAAAAATATACTGACAACCCAACTTAGAAAAAGCTAATTACAAAATAAAATATTACAAACAGCAAAAAGATATGTTAGTGAATGATTATTTTCTGAGCGGCGATTGACACAAACTGACATAGGTCCACCAAGCAGCGCGCCTCAGCGGTCACTGCCGGTCCGCGTAGGAATGAAAGAGAAACGAATAGATGTCATGATCGGACGACATTTTGTTCGATTCGTTCTGAGTTATTTATCATGAATTATATTAATCCTTACAAATATCTCATTTCAATCGACAAATAAATAAGGCAGTTCCCTTTATTATTTTAAATTACGTCACTGTTATTAATTTTATTAAGATATGTTCATAAATAATATAGTTACAATGGCTAGAATTTCAATTTAAATGGTTAGTTTATGATTTTTTTCTATCGAGAAAATTTATAGAAATCGTGTTTTGAAGAAGGTGGTCCATTCATAAAAATGATCAAGATTAACATATTTTTTTTTGTTGCTCTAACATGTAAACATTGGGCAAAAAAACTGTTGAATCAATCCTATTTTGACTATGCACAGCGCCTTAAGGTGGTGTAGACGATACGTTGGGCGAGAGCAGTAAACAATAACATGTTCGAAATGGAAATAATTATTTATTCTGCTACAATGTTTTAATTAAACTAGATTACGCCAGTATTTTCTAACTGATTCCTCTAAGAAAAAACATCGAAACAAATTCAGAGGTCTAAGTATCATCCGAATTCTAGACAATACTAATCCAACATTAATTCTTTGTTATAATCTCAACAAATACAATAAATAAAATAATTAATGAAGATTCAGAAATAATACAGAATATTTAGATATGATCTACATTAAGCCCTCATATATGTATATATAAGACACAATAGAAAACACATTGTATCTTGTGTGAATCTGCATTCTGGCATACCAAGGGTTAAACACTCCAATAATAAACAGCAGGAATTTCAAACATGTATGTTTTACATATATTTTTTCATAGAAATGTTTTGGATCACATGCTGATCCAAAAACTCATCAAGGGTTAAAGCATTTTCAATACATGCATAACTACCTTAATGTATGTGCAACTAATTTAATCGTGGGAATATTTCCAAAAATTACTTTCTAGTAGTTACCTCAAACAGTTGCAAGCTTTCCTCCACTGGCCTATTCCTCCATGGTGAGGGTGGAGGATTGAAGCCCTTGATTTCTTCAGACTTCTGGTGACACACATAAGCAAGGTCTTTCTTGATCAGTTGCACTGCCCACTCATACAGCTGGTTGAAGTAGTCGGACGAGTGAGTAATTTTGTATGGTGTGTAACCTGTAATGATTAATTATTATTGTTATGATAAGTTGTCATAATAATTCCTAGCTTATCATATAATAGTTATATTACACTCTGTCTAATTATAAACAGATATTAAAAATAAATTCCTAAACAGAATACAAAAATAAAAGTTACAATTTATTCCATGGAATTAACACAATTTATTAAAAACATAATAATAGCTCACCTAACCACTCCACCATGTCTTTAATACCAACAAAGAACTTCTCTTCCTCCTTCTCAGGGTTGGTATCATCATACCTCAGGAAGCAGATCCCATCATGAGCAGCAGCATACCCAAAGTTAATGTTAATAGCTTTTGCATGCCCAATGTGCAAGATACCATTGGGCTCTGGAGGGAATCGAGTCCTGACTTTTCCACTGGTTATTTTCAAATGCTCTTCAAGCAAGCGTTTTGTATCATTGGTAACAACATAGCCATCAGATTTAAAGTTTTCTCCGGGAGCATGGAAAGGTAACTTTTTCATTAACTCCGATATAGATGAAGCACCGCCAACATCAAATGCATCACCATTTTCTGTGGCTGGTTTACTAGCGCCTCCTGCTGCAGCAGCTGTAATTAGATATAGAGATTCTATTATTTTTTAAGACACAGATAATATCATAATAATTATTTTATTAAATAACTTAATCTTTTTCAATAAGCATAAATATTTTACATAGTCACCTTCAGCAGGCTTCTTGGCCTTTTTCCCTGCATCACCTTTAGGTTTCTTTTCAGCCTTTGGTACAGGTGCTAAATCAGCTTCAGTCTTTGGACCCAACAGATCTAAAATCTGTAATAAAAACATGAAAAATATTATGTTTTGTAAATATATCTTCTCCAGCTTATAAAGTGTAGATTATTAATGTGGTAAGAGTAATTCTATAAGTCTTACCTGGACATCAACTTCATTTTTGATAGCTTTCCCATCAGCCCAGGGTAAGTCTGTTCGTACTGCTTGCATTACAATACCAGCATTGAATCTGTACCTTTTCTCTAACAATTCTGCTTTATGCTTGGCCATATGCTTCTCCACAGCTTGTTCAACTTGCTCGGGTGTAACCACGACACCTACTCCACAAGCTTTTTCAAATGCTTCACGGTCTACTTTTGCTTCATTGACATGGGTGATTAGATACTCTATGGCTGCTTCCACCCTTATAGTGGAGTCTAGCTTCCCATCGGCTATGAAACCGCATACGAACGGCAACTTGGCAGCTATCTGGGGCTTGATCTTTGTTGCCAGATGGTATATCAACATACCAGCTCCCGTTGGTAACTTTGCCACGTCCACCTATGCAAATAATAGTAAACATTTGAATCTTATTCGAGAATTTAATTCAATTAATTTGGTAATGTCCTTTCTTTTACAAAACCAGGGTAATATCAAGTAAAATGAAAGTACTAACCTCATTGAGTGCGGCGAGTAAATACTTTGTAACATTGGTGTTTTTCAACGTTTCCTTTGCTTTTTGTTCGTTTAAGCCCAAAAGCTTGAACCTTTCAATTGTTTCTTCGGGAGTCATTTTTACTTTTCACGATAAATCTGTGTTTATAATAGAGAAAGTCCACACCGCAAATCTCACTCAGCTGGTAACTGAAATTCAATCCAATGAGATTTTGATAGATGACGACAGAATAGACAGAACTTACGTATGACACATTGACATTTGACAGTGACAGCTTGATCTGTCAAAAAAACTGCGTTCCATTTTAACGATAGCGACTCTATAGATTGAGTATCTTTTAACTTTAGTGCCGCTCAGGACAGGAGGCGACTAACAGAGAAAATGTACCGGAAATTGCAGCCGGTTTCTGGAAATAGATTCACCCCTTACTTTATGGCACTTATAACATAAGACGTAACTGAAGAAGGCGACTCAGGAATTGAAACCAGTACCCCTGGCTGGACCAACAAATGAAAAGGTTTTCGAAAAAAGATCTCTATTAGTACCAAGAGTACCTAAATTTACCCATCCGTGGAACAACATGTCTTTATGGCCAACGAGCGAGACGATTTTATACAGAAGACATTTTTTCAGGAAACCAAATACGTAACTCTATTATAGGTAGAGGTAGGTAACATAGGTGTTAATTAAAAACACCGGTTTACTCACGTGAACTAATCAGGAAAGCTCTAGTTTCGAGTCACAGAGAGACTCTTCTTCATGAGCAAAGCGCGAACGCGGCAACGCGACGTTGCGCAGCCTGCTAATTAGTGTTTGGATTGTATGCCCATCGTGCCCTCTGTTGACAACCACGGGCACTTGCATCTAACTCCAGTGTTTTTAATTAATTTGGTATGTCTCATGACTGTTATTATACGGTTATAATTCTATGTTGTCTGCAGGGGCGTTATTTTCTTTCATCTATCATCGTTTGATATTAACCACGTCATTTGAATTCCCTACAAACAATGCTCGCCTACCTACTTACTGGTGACAAGGACTTATCAAACCGAAAGCGACAACCCATTGATCCGTGAATATAATTGTGAGACACTTGTCTCGTCTTATTAATACCAAGAAGTGTACAGGAGCGAGTAACACCCACGACTTTCTCGGAAATAAAGTTCAACAGATCACATCGCTTAAATTTGTGAACTACATAAATATAATATGATGCCTTTTATTTGGTGGATGGTAAGGTAGATGTGTCATCAAAAATCCACGATAGAACTGCTAGCTGGAGAATGGGCCTCTACTACATAATCACCATAATCCAAATCCACACTTATCAAGCGAGTTAGTGATCATAATTTAAAAGGTACATTCACAAAAAAAAAATTGAGAGGTAGGAACACGTAACAGACAGAGACAAATACCGATTCTAGATTCCGTGTTTGTATTTTTTTATTGTGAGTAGGATGTTAAGGCACTATTGCCGAGAATTTTCGACGAATTCCTTAATGGAATGCCAATGTGTCAAATATCAATGCTACGTGCTTACGTAGGTACGAGGAGGTACATGCTTAGATATATTGCTTAGTTATCTAACAGGGAATTCCAAAAACTCGGCGCAGAATATTAAATTCAACCTGATATCTCTTTGGTGAGTGGGAACTATGATGATGGATGATGTCGATAGTATATTTATATGTACATATAGACAAAGCCTTAAAGATTGATTGCTAGTTTTCCTAACATAGTACGTAGGTATATAGAGCCTTAATTTTATTACCCAGAATACCTAATATCTAATTCGCGACCAATCGACTAACGATGAATTGTACTTAGGCTTATTATGTGAGTATACGAAGATAAATAAAGCGAAGGTCAGGCTGAGGTAACCGATACCCATCATTATGATCTTGTGTAGTGTGCAGAGCTATAATAAATAAGTAGCAACGTAATTATCTACGCAAGTATCTATGTAGATGTACCGTTTATCGTTTGGTCGTAGACGTTAAATTAATCCTTTTACGGAATTTAACCTTTTGTAAATTGGACTCCAGAAAATCCTTCTTAAGCGCCATCGACTGAATGATAATAATACCTACTTATTAATATGCTCCCAGTGGGCACAGTTTTTTGCTGATGATTTCAATCATCAGAAAAGCCAAAGAGTAATGTATTGTGCCCACTGCCCAAAGTGTCACGTTTGTCACTACCTACTATCGATAATAATCAATAACCCGAAATTTATATTTAATCACACAAAGTAACGACTTTCGCGTTACTGATAAATGGCTATAATAACGTGGCCGCACATTAAGAGTGAGTGATAAGCAGATAATAATTGATGAGGCCAAAGATCGATACCTGTTGCTATTGCCTATTATTGCCCGACGGTATTTTGTATGCAAAATTAATGAAATTGTTCGTTATTACATGTCCAGAGACGATAAGAAAGAACCGTGGGATGGAACAGCTGGCGACATGGTTCCCTAGTAGGTATCCGTATACCATTACCAACTGAAACAATGCGTAGCTCGTTAACGTTATCAATGGTTCTAAAAATGTGTTAGGTTTGGGTTAGGTTTGGGTCAGGTCAAACCTACTCGCGTCTAACCTAACCCAAACCTAACCCAAACCTAACCCAGCAACAAGCCAATGCCGCTCTCGAGCATGTGCGTGCATGGGATGTCAAAAATAAGCTCAAATTTGCACCACACAAAACCAGTGCCATGGTCATTACACGCAAGCTAAAATATGACACTCCTCGCCTGACCATGGGCGGGATCGACATTGGCATGTCCAAGGAAGTGAAGATACTGGGACTGACGATAGACGCAGGCCTCACCTTCAACTCTCACGTTGCCGGCGCATGTAAAAAAGCAATTGCTTTTTACAAGCACCTTGCCAGATCTGCACGTGTGAGTTGGGGACTGCACCCAGAGGTCGTGCGTTCGATCTACACCGCCGCCATCGAACCTATAGTGCTGTACGCCGCGAGTGTCAGCCGCGGACGGGCGCCAGCCGTGAACAAATTGGGGACGCTCAGAAGCTCTGCAGAGCCCATCGCACGGTCTCCCTGCACTCGGCCCTCTTGCTGGCGGGGATACTCCCCCTCGATCTTCGAGTGCGTGAAGCTGCTTCACTGTACGAAGCAAAGAGGGGGCTGCCCCATTCAGCATTAGGGAATCGGGACATAGAAACAATGACAAGTGCGATGGACTTCCCCCACCCAGCCGAACAGACAACTGTAGAGTTCAGTAGCCTGGTAGACGAGAAACAATCATAAACCACGCCTTTAATTACGACGTGAGAATCTTCACGGACGGCAGCAAGATCGAGGGCAAAGTCGGCGCGGCGCTATCTTTGTGGGATAGTGCCACCGAAATTAAGTCGAAAAAACTTGTACTGTCGTCCTACTGTACCGTGTACCAGGCGGAACTGTTGGCACTACAGAGAGCAGCCTGGGGGCGCTCAACAGCGACAAAACCACGTTCTGCATATTCAGTGACTCGATGGCGGCGCTGCAAACTGTCGCCAACCCTACCTCCCCCCATCCTTTGGCAGTGGAAACAAGAAATGCTCTCCGCCACTGCGCCTCCCAGAATAAGAGAGTTTCCTTGTTCTGGATAAAAGCCCACGCAGGTTTGGAGTGAAATGAAAGGGCCGACTACCTGGCGAAGGAAGCAGCGCTGCGATCGAAGAGGAGGCCGGATTATGACCGATGCCCGGTCTCATTCGTCAGAGGGAGAATCCGTATGGACACGATCAACGAGTGGGACGCGAGGTATAAATCCGGTGACACCGCCTCAATCACCAAGATATTCTTCCCCAGTGCAGCCGCGGCGTATAGCACTGTAAGGAAAATTGAAACCAGCAGCATCACCACCCAGCTGTTCACCGGGCACGGTGGATTCTCCGAATACTTGTACCGTTTCAAGCTTCGGGGGAATCCATCGTGTCTCTGCGACTCCGCCGTGGAGGAGACTGTCCCGCACGTGATATTCGCGTGTCCGGTGTACGCGCGTGCCAGACATTAACAGCGCCTGGAAGGAGAAAAGTTTATTCCACAAGACATTCACGAGCATATCAAGAAGACCAAGACAAGAAATGTAGTACTTGACTTCTGTAAACATGGCATCAGTCAAGTAATTGCAAAAAACAAAACATAGCCAAATATATACTTAAGACATATTTACAATTTACACTCAACTAACACTACTAATATTATATCAATTGTTAAGAAAGAAACTACTTTGTTACTTACTCTGCACTTTATAAAGAAAGAAATGTTAAAAATGTTATCTATGTAAATACTGGCCTTGACCATGTCAGGGGTTTCGGAAACAGCAGGAGGGTTTTTAGCCGGTAAGGTTTGGGTTAGGTTTACTCGTGGGGAGGTGTGAGTTATGAGGATTTTCCCTCCTGCTGTTTGGGTTAACCCAAACCTTAACCCAAACCTAACCCAAACCTAACCCAAACCTAACCCAAACCTAACCCAAACCTAACCCAAACCTAACCCAAACCTAACCCAAACCTAACCCAAACCTAACCCAAACCTAAGTTAAGTAGTTCGTAGTGCGTAGTTATAGCGTGCGTACCAGCGTTTATTCATTACCTTACCTTTTTGTTTTCCATGTTAGAAAGCCTTGTTTATAAAAGGCCAAGGGTTCCGTACGTACCTAGGGTGAAATGTACCTAGATGGAAAAACAAAATAAAGTATTAAAGCGAAAACTCATTTACGTGTAATGCATCAGCAAACAAATTGATGACGTAGATACTACACCTATTTAAATATTTGAATCCCTGGAATCAATTAATTTATGGCATGCGGTCGATTAATCGGCTATAAGCTAAACAACTTATATATATTAAAACAAAATGGTACTAGAAAAATAGACTTTCAATGTTAGGCGTCATTTTTCCCATTATTGAAAACGGCATAACAATCTTTATATAATTTTTTTGAGATCTGACTATACATACTAATACAATATTACAAATGTGAAGCTTTGTCTAAGTGAATGTTTGTCCGTCAATCACGCTGAAACTACTGAACGGATTTTGATAAAATTTGGTGTAGGTACAGACAGGGTATGAGCTGATTTGGGTGACAGGATACTTTTTATACCACATAAAAGAGTGCGAAGCTGCTGCAGAAGCTAGGATGATATATAGTTAGAGCTTATTGGGTACCCATAGCTTAAGAACCACACTACATGATCAATAAGGCCATTACTTAATAATGAGCCCCAAAACACTACGTAGGTAGAACTATATAAAATTGATAATATACTTTTCTGTAATGTAGCGTATTAAAATGCAGATGAACTTGTATACATAAAGGTTAAGTGAGAGTGGAATGGCATTTCGAGACTCTCGAGTAGACGAAAACCGCAAAACAATTCACTGATTCCCACGATTTCAGTACTAACTACAGAACTACCAGTATATTAGAGGTCGATCCTATATAAATTCTTATATTAATACGAGGGTTCAGTTTCCAATAATCTCGAAATGGAATTTAACTATAAAACAAAATCGTTCGTTTGTGGATTAGGTAAGTGAGTGGGTGTAGGTGTTTGGAGGATTTTTAGCGTTTTTGAGACTATTCTTTTTTTAAGAGAAATCGTGAATAGCTTATTGTTAAGTATGTTGTTTGATGGCATTCAACATTGTTTTAATGTAATACCAGTAAGTTCGCTATAGTGAAATTCATGTTCCAAAATTCTAAACACGACTGTCTGTTTATGCCTTAAGGGATAACAGGCGTTGCGTGATTTAAATTCGATTCACAACTATAAACTCGCCTGTATTGACTTGTCCCAGTTTACTGACTTCCTACCTCGTACAAACCACAACAAATAACTAACCCATAAGTTTAACCCGACAAAAACAATTTGAACTAGTTTATAAGATTATCTAAGACTCAATATATTTCATGAGCTACTATTAATATTTCGACACGTTGGAAATATTTTTATGCGTGCGTTTATTAATGTATTTGTTCGTGTATATTCCGCTTTAACTCATATAATATATTTATGTGAACAACAAATCTTTCACCGTTCGCATTCGGAACCCAAGCTCTAATAAAGGTGAGTATTAATTTAGCTTTACGAGGTTTGTTGTGACGTTTCTAGTTATTAGTCAGATAGGTACGAACATGCATTAGGCACTGAACTCATATGTGCTATTATTTGTGTTATCAAGTTTCACGTATGTAAATGTAGGGGCTATCAAATATAACCTATACCTATTTATAAAATATAGATGGTACTTAAGTGATCCTATAGGTACATGGATCCCTTTAAAGTTCAGAAATCGAAACAATAAATAATTCATCTTAAGGTCCAAAAATAAATGCAAACTTTGTTTCACAGAAGTTGGTTGGACTTGGACCTGCCTTGTTGTTAAGCCTCGGGCGAAGAAGAACTTTCATTCATAAGTATTTCTCGCTATAAATTTACAATCAAGTTTGCCAAATAGCTGGCTGAAAGAATCTTCGAAGCTGGTGATGATGATGAAAAAATATCTTTAGCTCTAAGCACATAAACTTCTGGACAGGTTTCTGGTCGAAGTATGGCTACCATAACAGTTTAATACATATAACTTTTCATTCATGTTTTATAGTATAATTTTTGTTCCTAGAGATAGTGAATAAAACCACCTATTTCACTCTCCAACCTCCTTAGGTAGAAGGAGAGTGAAATAGGTTACTTTTTATTTGCTTCAACCATGCGGGCGAAGTCGTGGGCGTAAAATTCGGAATTACTAACATAACAGTTATTTTATCCGAAAATATTTTTACTTAAGTAGCTAACTACGCAGTTATAAGTGACCGAAGTTGAGTTCGAGTTCCCGGTCCAATACTTGGGTTAATTGGGCCCGAGGTATGACAATAGACCCCTATTACGTGGAAATTGTAACGTAAATTGGGTAAAAGTGAGCTCATATGCTGAAAATGCATTATGAACTTAAAGTTCTGCCCACCCCTTAGTAGTAATTAATGTTAGAGGTCTTTGCTGAAAAGTCTGGGATGTTTTAATAACAACAAAAAAATTACACTCTCCTTTAGCCTGGCTTTTGAAATCTTTGAGTAAGTTTTAACAGATAATTTGTTTAAGAAACCCTGTGGTCTGTAAAACATAGACTTAAAAAAATGCAAATATTTTATATCTGTACTGTTGTTAAATCAATTCTATTAAAAATAAATCTAGTATATGTAATTAATTAAAAATGTAAGTAACAGATAGAAAATAAGCCTGTGCAACTCAATTTCCTTATGTTACTAATCCGACTATCTATGGACAAATCTTGTTATTTAAGTGACAGCATCAGATTAAAATGTCGAAACAAAAAGAAATACAAATCCTGGCCAGTATCACGGAGTTCACGCAGCAGCCCTTCGCGAGAGCACGAGAGGGAGGCATCGACAACAATAGTCATTCCAGTGTAGGTCGCGCGCGATCACACCCGCATTCACCGCCGCAGTCACACGATACACAAAACATTCGGAAACGATTATATTTCTATCAACACGTCTCGGAAATTCTCTGCTAATAACCAAGAAACAGTATTCGTTCATATATATTTTATTAAATCATCAAAGTGTGTATTTATAAACTTGTGTTCAAGTGTTTTCAATCTTTTGAGCGGAATATGCATCTTCAATCACTTTTATTTTGAATCGTAAGTATTTTAATAATCTTTGAATTTGTTAGCATATAAAAAGAAAATCAAATAAAATGTATTTTCCTTAAACTTCTTAGAGTTTTGAGGAGAGCTGTAATCTTCACTAATTGGCATCTTCAAAACATTGGAGAAATCTGTACCTAAAACAAAACAAACGCCTTGATGTCGACTCTCAGAGAATTCGCAATTTCATTATAAAGTGGTAAACCGCTTTGTTTTTGTATAGACGCAAGTCTGCTGGCTTTGAACTCTACGGAAATAATTAACATACATAGATAGACACGTACACATAATAATTTATGTTAATAATACTTACCTATATTTAAACAGATACGTGTCGTAACTACTTATAAGTAGGGTTTGATTGAAATCATCATTGGCTTGAGAGTTCCGATAACCTGGTCATTGCCCAGTCCACGTCCAAAGTTAAACTCAAGTAATGCTCTTTGGTATACCTACTCTTTCATCTCTTAGGAAAAGAAATTAAATTAGAAGTCAGTAGTTTAGTAGGTAAAATTTTTGTTTATATATATTTTTTATTACATTGTCATTAGGTCTAAAAGTCTACTACCATTAGATAGGTACTCGTACTCTGTTACTTACTGAGCATAAGGTACCTATTGGGTTCAATTCCTGAATAAGGCAAAATTCGATCTCCAAATTTTGAGTATTACGGTGCGAAGCGCTCTACCCTTCTCTCTCTACCTTTGGCAAGTGAAGAGTAGAGATTACAAGTGAAATAACAAGAAAACTGCAAAAACTACTTGGGTAAATAATTATTATTCAGCTTGCCTACGTATCTGGAATTTTGATATAGAAATAAATTTTAATATAATCATAAGATTTACGGTATAACTAGAAGTACCTAAGAACCTTTTCATCCGCTTACATTTTAATTAAAATTAAAAAGAATCTTACGGATTGGAGATTGGTTTTGACGTCGTCGGCCGGCTCCATTTTCCACGTTGCTTAGATATTGGGGGGTATAATTTAGTTTATTGTTGTCAATATTTCTGAAAATGACCCAATTTATAATCTCGAGCCGTCATTCATCTTCAGCTTAAAATTAATATACAGATACTTAAGAATATTGTTTGGATATTTTTTTATTATCTCATAAAATCGTAGTTTACTTTTACAAGCTTTCGTAATTCGTACCTTTAGCACTTATAAATCCTGAAACATAAATCGTACTTACCTGGATATTATAAACAGGCCGCGCCAACTTACAAAATTATGTTAATTTTTACTTCCTACTCAAACGGACTGAACCGACGGAAAAAAAGTTGAAGAAAAACTAGGTTAAGAATGTTTAAGATTTTTCCTCAGTACAATTTTTAAAGAAAAGCAAATAGGTAGCCGTTCCTTTGAAGTGGAGACGCTATTGAAGTTTCTTGGACTATGCAAAATTTGTAAAAATACTATGTAAATTAGACTAGATAGAGTACTATGTAAATTGATTAAAATGCTACAGCAAAGTCGCACAATTAAAGGATCGGAATTGTTGGAATGAACTGACTTTCTAAGTTACAAACTCAAGTAATTAAATTATGCTGGTTGAAATAGTAACTAAGCGAAGCGACAAATTATTTAGGTAAGTGTATATTCTTGTTCGTTCATTGTAGCCGAGTCCCACTTTTTAAGACGAGCTTCGTAAGAATAGCCAGCGCTTTACTTAAACAAAAAGAGAGCGAGACTGTGCAAACAGAAAAAGAAAAATGAGAAAAACATTTCTACGTAAGACTAGAAAAAGAAAATTAGATAACTTACACTACGAGAATAGTATCTTACACTGCTAACAGCATTTCTGGAAAAAGCTGTTACTTTTCACTTTCTTATTGTGTCAAGTACTAAGAAATATTTTTGATTACTTACCACCACCAAAGAAATACTAAATATTATATTTATGTTTACCACTTATTAATCTTTTCCATCATTTTTTTTCTATTTACCTAAGTATAAGTAAGAATGGAGACAAAAATCAACCGTCTGAAATTCAGTATTCCACAAGGAGCTGAACCATGCCTTGTTTGTTAGAGATACGGATTTCTAACTCCCCAAAATGACTGTCGTAGATCTTAGAATGACAGCCGGGACTAGCCGGCGTAAACCGTAGTGATTCACTGCTTGTCGGAAATACTGCCGTCTTATTAGCTCTAATTTAATTTACTGAAAATCTCAATTGTATTTTAGAGATAGATATTTGACGTGATTATACTTATAAGTGTGTTTCTAGTAGTTTTAAGTTTAAAACATAAAGCCAACAACTTAACAACCCTGTAATATTTTTATAGCAAATTGGTTTTAAAATGCGATAACGAACGAGCGGAACGAAGTGTCGTAGTCCTTAATTGAAGGGAATAAAAAGCTATTAACCTACTAACGTTCTAATAAATATAGACTACAAAATTGACTTTGTAGATAAACAATAATTATTGTTCATTAATTGATTTTAATTAACTTTCATCAAATAAAGTGACAGTTATTTTAACGGGGTGTAGGTAACTATTATTCAAGTTAAAGGTGCACAAAATCAACCGTATGCCGGTTTTCATAGAATTTAAAATCCATTGCACGACGTTTTCTTTGTTGTAAATAGTAAATTCATTCATCACGATTTAGTCCCAGGCGATAGACGATACAGACGTCAGAGACCTATTTCATATCTATGTATGTAAGTGACGTGGAAAACTGATCTGAACTAGATATTCGTATCATTTTTATTGTAGTCTTTACCTATATCAATTTATTTTTCTCTACTTTTTAAATGAATATACAAACATTAGAGGTAACACTCGTGTATCACCTAAACACAATTCTTAATTAGAGTTTAGAAAGATATTTTTAAACAAAAACCGATATCCGAATGGCACCTCAGCCGACCTTGGAGCTAAAATTAGATCCATCACTGTTTCCGACAAAAACGTCTGATCTATGTTTCCCCAATCTTTCCGCAGCTATTTGTTAATTAAATAGTTTGTCCATGTTTCGTTACTTTAGTTATTTATAAACACCCACATATCTACACAGGTGTATTTGGAAAGTTATGTCTCTAGTGGGAAAATGTATCATTTAAAGCAGAAACACAAATAACCATTTGATGAATGAAAAAACCTTCGTGGGTAAACATCACATAATTCGTAGTACCAACTGTACATATAGAGTTAGTAATACATAGTAAAAGCATAAGTAATTTATTTCCACCTGACAGCTCTATATAAATACTTAAGCTAAGACATTCTTTGTGACCCAGTATTTCCTAGCGGGTGTTACGACATTAGTTTTCATCTGAGCTCCTGAAATACAGTCACTCTTCTCTATTACGAGTAAGTATTGAAAGATTTACAATATACTTACAAAATGAAACCTGTTAAACCAAACAAAACCGAAACGGTTTTGTAGGTAGCTTAATTAATTAACTACTTAGAAGGAAATTGGAGAAAATATAGGCTTCACAAAGCGGTATTTTATGCCTAACCATACATATAAGTGTGTGTAGTCTATATACTTACATATTCCTTAATACCTAATTAATTATGAATACGACCTGGTCTAGATTGATATTCCGGCTAACCTCAGGCCTGCTCGTAAGCTTTGTTAAGTACTTACTACTGATACTACCTACTTTAGTAAATATCGTCTTATCCCTAAACTACTTTCTTCAAGCGACTTTGTTCGCGTTGAATAATGACTTCTGGCAAAATTTGAGTTTTTTGAATAAGTATTTTCCAAGGTATATTGCAGGGCTGCATCAAACGTCATCAGAATCTACTCAGTACTTAATTTATGTTTATAGGAAACTAGCTTCTACCAGCGGCTTCGACTGCGGTCCCGTGGGATAAAACGTGTCCTATTCCAGACCATAACTTAGCCCTATTCCAAATAACATGCCTTTTGACGCGATTGAGTAACAAACATATACACAAACAGGACAGACTCCCGGGATTTTACCGTTAGTTCCCATTTTCTTCAGATTTCCGAGATGGAAACTATTTTACGCCCTTTCCCACGTCTCAAACTATTGTTGTACCGTATTTCCCTGAAACACTTTCAATGATTTAAGAGATAGTGAGTGACTCACCTACACTCCTTCTCCTTCTCCTTCTCCTTCTTCTTCTCCTTCTTCTTCTCCTTCTCCTTCTTCTTCTTCTTCTCCTTCTCCTTCTCCTTCTCCTTCTCCTTCTCCTTCTCCTTCTCCTTCTCCTTCTCCTTCTTCTTCTTCTCCTTCTCCTTCTCCTTCTCCTTCTCCTTCTCCTTCTCCTTCTCCTTCTTCTTCTCCTTCTCCTTCTTCTTCTTCTTCTCCTTCTCCTTCTCCTTCTCCTTCTCCTTCTCCTTCTCCTTCTCCTTCTTCTTCTCCTTCTCCTTCTTCTTCTTCTTCTCCTACTCCTTCTCCCTCTCCCTCTCCTACTCCTTCTCCTTCTCCTTCTCCTTCTCCTTCTCCTTCTCCTTCTCCTTCTCCTTCTTCTTCTCCTTCTCCTTCTTCTTCTTCTTCTCCTTCTCCTTCTCCTTCTCCTTCTCCTTCTCCTTCTCCTTCTCCTTCTCCTTCTCCTTCTCCTTCTCCTTCTCCTTCTCCTTCTTCTTCTTCTTCTCCTACTCCTTCTCCTTCTCCTTCTCCTTCTCCTTCTCCTTCTCCTTCTCCTTCTCCTTCTCCTTCTTCTTCTTCTTCTCCTTCTCCCTCTCCCTCTCCTTCTCCTTCTCCTTCTCCCTCT